>NC_133800.1:28354818-28681812 GCF_043250625.1 Sebastes fasciatus | reverse complement strand
AAGCACATTTCCCAAAATGTCGAACCGTTCTTTAGATGGGAATTAAGTGAAGCTACGCTATTGCACAACACGGATGTGATTTAGTATAAAAGGGAAACTGGAGAGAAATGGAGACCATTAAGCTCGATAATGGGTCCTGAATGCAACAGCATCATAATTTAAACAGCAAATTGTGCGGATACATGGCTATGCTCAGGGTAAACAATGTAAATATCTGATTAATAAAGACCTAATGTTATGCAAGATTAATAACACTAACCCCATGCAATTACTCACCCTTCCTTTGCAGGCTTTGGAGCATGCGACACATAATCAACTACAAGGTCAATGGAGAGCTCAGGTCAGGATACGGCGCGGGCATAATAGGTCTTTTATACACAGAGATTAATCAGGAACCGAGATGTGGTGACACTGCTTTATGAGTGTGTCTGCACTCAAGGAGCAGCGCTGAAACACATCTGTAGTCCTCAAAGGTCGACCGCAGCAGTTTAAAGAATCTCTCACCGCTGCCCATAAATTATCCTGATGAGCACTGTGATGGTCTGAGCCAAAGGGGTGGCTCTAGGAACCTTATCAAATCTATTATGCACAATGAAACAGGTAGGGGCCATCATTAAAAAAAGAACTAGCCAAGTCATGCTGCAGAAAAATTATAACATGATTAGGTCTTGGGGTAAGAAAAAAAAAAATCAACATCAGTTGCAAAAGCTGAGCCATGATGAATCACAGAAGGGGGTAGAATTAGATTTAATCAGCTCGAGACGGAGAGAGGAAGTGGGAAAAAACACAAGTGCAATCACTCATTTAGGCACAGACGGCGCTTTGTCATATAGATGAGTTACATGGCAAAGGTAAACAGCTTCTTTAAGGGATGATGTTCAAGGTATATTTGATGAAGTAGAGAAGCATACGTTCTTGATGGATTGCCCAACGGTCCATTGTCAGTACTGTATAATGTATAATAAATAAGGCAGACAACTAACATGATAAAGGTAAGAACAGGAAACGACCGGGCCAGTGAGCAGACAAGGAAGCTGATAAGAGGAGGATGTTGTGGAGACAGTGGCGGTAAATGGCAGGAGGGGATTGACTCACGCTGATGGAAGTTTTGCCTTGGAAGCTTTCGAGAGTGAGAATACAGGATGTGATGCGTGTCTTACATTGGTGGCATAAAATGGTTAAATTATCAATAAACCTGGTTTTAATAGGAGGAAATCAAATATTTCCTTTCCCCCCGTTTCCCAAAACTCATTACAAGTTAGGCCTTGTGGCATACCTTACTTGAAAGTGAAAAATCTCAATTGTACAAGTGAAGAGGCGTTTTAGCACTCAATTGGGTGAAATAAACTCCCTCGCTTTCATGACTGAATCCTCTTTTATTGGATTTTGCCTAGAGAACAAAAACAAATTCAAGCAAAAAATGGGAGTCTTGTGCCCTAGCTTAGTGTAGCGGCTGTGGCTGCACCTAAATGACAGATTGAGGGTTATGCATGCAACAAACAGAGGACAATACCAAAGGGAGGGAGAGGTGGTGGTGGTGGTGGCGGCTTATTCTTCAGGGTCTCCTGTCAGCTTTGCAGGATCTGCCCTCGATAAACAAATGAGAACATTCACTGATTTAGTTGTGCCGCTCCACAAAACATCATGTCCTTGAACCACACTGATCCTGTTTAATTACCACATTTTTACACCCAATTTACTCGCTCTTTGTACGATTCTATTGTTGTTTAATTTGAGCAGAATTGCCAGCCAGTTCTCATTCCCAAGGCTTCAAATACTGATGCTTTGTCACGGCCGTCGGCGTTCGGAAGCTGCCGCACAAGGCACCCTTCAGCGGCAGAGGAGAGGCACCGGGATTTCCATTCACTACAATGTAAACCCAGTCCAACAAACACAGGGCTTTCATCCAGGAGCCCACTGTTTGTGTCCCGTGCGTTACGCTTCACTTTCACTTTACAATCCTCTAATCGTTCGTGTCCCGTGTTCGCAACGTTAAGTAACATTTTCACTGTAAAATTGTAGTAATTTTAGCTGAACCATGTTATTTTTTCTTAAACCTAACTAAGTGGTTTTGTTGCCTAAACCTAAGCAAGTGTTTTTGTTTAATTTACAACAGTAAGCACGTGTTTACTGCGACCGAAAAGGGACGCCGAGGGGTCTGACAAAGTGTCAGTATGACGAGTTGGGATGTGAATGTGTTGGAATTGCTCTGTATACATTCATTGTCTATACTGACGTGTAACCTGTACAGCCCGGTCTCACCAAATGGCGTATGAATGACACAGTAATTTGTAAGTCATTTTGTGTGCAACAACAGCGCTTTTGTTGCTTTTGACGTGTCGTGTACCCCATGTAGTCTTTACTGACTGCAATGTAAACGCATCTGCAATAAATATGCTACTCTCAGAACCGTGACGTAGGATAAAAAGTGAGAAAGACTGCTTATGGTGGGCAGGAGAGATGGTGTATAGGTCCAACAAACTCAGGACTTTTAACCAAGAGACTGGTGTTCCTGTCCCAAAGTGTGTTGAGTTATGTTGAAGTTAAGGAGGTGTTTTCCGTACTTATGTTACATTGTTTACATACATATTTTACTTAGTTTGTATACTCATTTTACTTAGTTTACGTACTTATTTTAAGCCCAACCATGATGTTTTTCCAAAACCTAACTGAGTGGTTTTATTGACTAAACCTAACTGCGGCCGTTACTGTAGTTTTGTTGCCTAACCATCATTTCAAAGTAAGCCTAAAATGCGTTATCATGACACACGGATGTTCTTAAAATGTTGTGTTATTTATACGCCTCCCACAAAATCAGGTTGAAGCTATAACAGTAGATTATACCTCAGATGTACATGTATATTTATATTTGTAGAAAATGACAGTATACTGTATGTACCATCTGGCTGCTACAATTTCCCAAAAGGAAAAAATAAAGCCCTTAAATCAATAGTTGTCATGTCTTAAATGCACTACCCTCCATCATCTGTTTTGGTTGACATCGACGACAGTACCACCGTGACTTAGCCAAAACCTTGGCTGTGGCTTTAGTGAAGTTTTTGATTCTGTCTGAATCAGACATAAACTTGGATACTGCCTCCAGACATCAGAGTTCTATTCAGCATCGTGTGCTGTAAAAATCAGCTACTTTCTATGCAATGAATCAACAGCACACAAGGACACAAGTCTGGTGGTGAAACAAAAAGCTAGTCAGCCATCCCACATGACAATGAAATAGATCAAAGCCACAGAGAAGAATGGTGCTCATCAAATGGTTGGTGTAATGAAACTTTAAGGATTGGGGCCTATCAGCGTACCCTGACCTGATTATTTTGAATGCACTGCATCTGGTGGGTAGATCTCTAAACTCCAGCGTTGTGGAAAATTTATATGCAGAGAGGAACAGTGTGAGTATTCCCAGCAGCATGTCTAGCGTCTCAAATATATTTCAGATCCACCAGAACTGTAATTTGCTTCAATGGGATTACAAGTGATTTGCAGCCATGAAGTATTTTAGTGTGGCACATTCTAACAGTCGAGACTGTGTTAAAACAAATGTTCACAATTATCTTGCCAGAAGCAAGACAGGGGTTTTGCATTTCAAAAGCAACTTTTGACATTAGATATTTACAGGACACGCTGAAGGCAAGTCTGAAGACACGGATTGGGTTTTGTACAGACAAGATGAGAAATCGTCCACACTGGTGTCAGATCTTTAAAAACAGATATGGAAGGGATTCATTTGTATTGTCATTTGAATGGAACATCCACAAAGGGAATATAATAAATATAAAGAGATTATTAGATTAATACCACGTTGCGTGGTTTGGCAAATATGGCGGAACCATGGAAGCAATGCAAAAGTCAATTAGGATCCTTTGTCATGGTCATCATGTCAATGTTAGTTTTGTTGCCTAAGCCTAAGTACGTTAAATTGTGCAATTTTACACATTACATTGTCATTTCATGCATTTCTGTGAGATCACATTGGATTGACATACAAAAAATAGTAATGATTGAGTAATGAACTCAGAGACATGCTTACTGATGTTGATATCTTTGGAATTAATTTGTAATGTATAAAAAGAAAGAAAAACGTTTTTTTGCATTAGCGTAAAGAAAAATTTAAAAAAAAAAATTATTGTCACAGCCATATAACTATTTTCCTATATTTCAGGTGCACTGTAGATTATTCCTTTTATACTAATAATAATAACATTATTCTTTATTTATATAACACCTTTCAAAACACAGTTACAAAGTGCTTTAAAATAAAAGCAGAGCACATTGAAAATACAAGGATAACGAAATGTGCTAAAAGTCGATAACTAAACCAAAAGAGTAAAACAACTAAAATCTCATAAAACATAAATTAAATCACAGAAAAGCAATTCTAAAAAAAGTGAGTTAATAAAAGTGATTTAAAAGACGTGACAGAGTTTGCAGCCCTGATCTCCTCAGGCAGGTCATTCTGTAGTCTAGGTGCCCTGACAGCCAAGGCTTAATGACTGACAGTGTTGAATAGTGTGATTCTTTTGAATCAGTGCGTGCTGTATTCCTGAGCTCCGAGCCTTGCTGTATGTTGTGAAATATTCATGTGTCAAATATTTCTCAAGGTAAGGAATTATTTATTCTATGTAGTGAGTGGTGCTGGGGTCATTGAGCTTTTGTTGGCAGCATGATGCGGTGTTCAGTGAAGGTTGCCAGGTATTCAGTAGGCACTTCAGTTCTCACGCAACATGAAATGAATTGTTCATAAGTCCTTGTATTTATTTTACCATCAACATTGAGAGGTTTTTGTTGCGCTTTTGTGTAAGAAATGGGTTAAACATTTAACTGTAATTGCAGTGATCCACAAACTAGTAGATGCACTTTATTTATTTGTTAATCATGCACATCTGGAAGTGTAGTGGTCATATTCTGGGAGGAATTGTACTAAAATATCCATGAGATGGATACTCATGGTTAGACCATGGCCTTTCAAGATCAGCCGGGATGCATCAATAATATATTATCAGTCATCAACGTTGCATATTAGATGGAGGCTCGGAGACAGGCTACACTGCTAAGGTGATCTGTAACCCTCCCTCGCTCTTTAACTGGACCTTGAATGGAAATATGTGTTTTTTTTCTTGGCAGGGTACAACACTGATGGGAAGGTTTGGGAGTTTTAACAGTCCTCTGTTATCATGGCTAAGCTGAAATCTTTAAAAGGTTTCACTTCAGTGGTTTTGTTTCCGAGAGAGAAAGTGGAAGCAGCTTCCTGTAACGTTTTGTTAACAAGTAGTGCAGTCAATATGATATGAATCATTAGTTTGAACAGCATATGACATTACATATTGAGGCGGCTCTCAAAGGAATGAGATTGAGAACTACTTGAATTTGAGTTCATGTCATTGCACTACGAAAAATATCTAGATAGAATTACAGATCTTCAGAGATTTAGTAACACATCAAAGTGAAAAGAATGTATGTGAAGCTAAGTGGAATAAAACCTTTCTTGGTTTCCTCATGAGCCAAGTGATGTCACTTCTCGGTAAAAAGACTGTTTAACAGATCCTAATGTAAATATATCTTAAAACTAGGGCTGTCAATCGATTACAATATTTAATCGCAATTAATTGCATGATTGTCCAGAGTTAATTGCGATTTACAGGGAGATTTGTCGAGTATATAATACTCTTATCAACATGGGAGTGGACAAATAAGCTTGCTTTATGCAGATGTATGGATATATTTATAATTGGAAATCAATTAACAACTCAAAACAATGACAAATATGGTCCGGAAACCCTCACAGGTACTGCATTTAGCATAAAAAATATACTCAAATCATAACATGGCAAACTCAAGCCTAACAGGCAACAACAGCTGTCAGTGTGTCAGTGTGCTGACTTGCCCCAAATTGCATGTGATTATCATAAATTGGGCATGTCTGTAAAGGGGAGACTCGTGGGTACCCATAAAACCCCTTTTCATTCACATATCATGGACATGACAGTTTTTACTCGCCAAAATTTAGCGTAAGTTTGGAGCGTTATTTAGCCTCCTTCCCAACAAGCTAGTATGACATGACATGCCATATCATTGGTACCAATGGATTCTTTAAGTTTTCCAGTTTCATATGATACCGGTATTTTCACTCTAGCTTTAAAACTGAGCCCGCTACAACCTAAAAATCGCAAGTTGCATTAATGTGTTAAAAAAATGCGTATCATTAAAACGAATTTGAGCACTAAATTTGATAAACCTACTGAAAACCTCTCTTTACTCCTTAATAAGAGACTAACATGTGATCTGAAATGTTGAACCTCTATTCACTCACAGCATTAAATCTAAAATGAAACAATACATTCTTTAATATTATAGTTTTACCCATTTTAATTTGGAGAGAAATGGTGCCTTGTGTTGATCTCACACAAATCTTAGGTAATTGCACTTTTAAATAATTCAAAATGCTTGACTAGTCTGCTGTCACCCTGGCAGAAAAAAAAGACTAAATAGTGAAATGTTGCCCTAAACGAGGATTTGATTAGTGATCAATAGGAAACGACATTAAAGATCTCCCAGCTTAAAGTTGTTAGATTTACTGTTGAGGATGCAGGATGTGAGCAGGCATTCATGAGGGCGGATGGTGACATTAAGAATCAGACGTACGTGGGAGTTCTTGCAAAGCTTTGAATTCAGACATAAAAGAGAAAAGTTGATGTTAGAAAGACTGCAGAAGAAAAAAAGAAGTTTGATCTTGCGATTTATTCACCCTGTTCATGGATTATTTGGGGGAATTAAAGTGTATTCCTCATATCAAGGTTTTCTTCCAAGTGATATATACTTGTCTTTAAGTTCATTTTATGAAGCATGAGAGCAGAGAGGATGACTGCACGCCCACCCCCAATCAAACTCTGCAGGAATCACATTGGTCCAAGTAAAAATCCCTCTTTATATGTACCCACAAATGTATGCTAATCAGTCAAAGTTTTTTTGTGTAGGTGGGTGTTTTCCTGCACAGCCCACTGCAGTTGAAGCTAGCAATAGACTGCACCCAGAGGAAGGAATTAAAGTGGCATCGCTGGTGGATGCCACTAACACCTTAAATGCACTCTGTTTTATAAACGCTCGACGGGCTACGGCGGTGGATGACTCCTGTTAAACAGAACTCCTATAAAGTGAATGTTTATGACAATGGGAGATTGAGGAAAGGATACGAGGAGCCCGTCGTGCGGTGCCCTCTCGGATGCCCTCTTCGGCAAATAGTTTAATGGATGAATGCTTATCCATATTCCGGCGAGGTAAGTGATGCGATTTCACTGTTGATTACCTCTGCTGATCGGCAGGATTAGTTTAGTCTTAGGTAAATATAGGAGACTGCTGAACGGAATGGCGAATACATACACCGTGTCAAGACAAACAATGCATGGATTACGACGGTAAGGATCGAGGGGATAAACCGAGAGGCTGATTTTAATAATCCTGATGAGCTCTCAAACAGCTGACCCTGCAAGGTCAGCGCGTGGCATTAATTGAAGCTAATCTCAAATTGTAAAGTTTGACCTCAGCCGACGGGTTATTTGGAGCATGTAATTTTGCAGGATTAACACGATACCAATCTCCTGCCTTTAATCTCCCGGTAATTTAAACCACAAAATTGATCCACAGGCCTAAAATGGACGATTTTTTTCGCAGCATATCAGATGTATTACCTCAGTGAGGCACTTCATCAGAACAACTCAGAGTCAAAGTGACATCTTGGGCAGCATTGCGTATCTGTGCCTGCCCTGAAAGGCTCTTTAGCTTCTCAGTGTTTCAGGGGCACTGACAGGGCAGCCCTTCTCCAGCAAGGCTAGCGGCCATGCAGTCTAGGCCGTGATACATAAAGCATCAGATTGCACATGAGCACCAATCCAAACAACTTGTCATGGAAAGATATTTACTCCCCAGTTCAGACATTATTCACACACAACTATGCCCTTGGTGGATAAGGAGCCGTCTTGGGCTGAAAGAAGAGTCGTCCTGTTCACCTCATCTGTCCCGGAGAGAAGGAGAGACAGACAAAGGCGGTGAGAGAGAGAGGTGAGTGGAGGGAGGATGTAGAGGTGAAGTGGAGGCAGAGATGGAAAAAGTATAATGAGGAAATAGACACATGGAGGACAGCGGATGAGGACAAAATTGAGTTTAAAGTTCAGTTAAGTTGAGTTCATTATCTAAGGTGCTTTATTTAAAGCCCCACTAATCGCAATTGTCACATTAACAATGGATCAAATGACTATATGTAATGTGAAAGGGGTCATTACTAGTGACAGATAATTTTCACCAGATTTCAGATCCCCTCAGCGCTATGGAGCGTTTTAGCATCTTTCAGCTCATTGTTTTGGTTTTACGCCACTTTTACTGTTTTGGTTAACTCAGCTCTCATCGACCCTGTTTTCGACCACAGAAGGTAACTGTTTTTGATTAAAAACTAGATGGCAACCTCCGGTTCTGAAAAGCAAAGCCAATGCCGAAGTGCCTTAAATTGGCATTCTTTCTAATAGCCAGCAGGGGGCGACTCCTCTGGTTGCAAAAATAAGCCTGATTGTATTGAAGTCTATGAGAAAATGAGCCTACTTCTCACTTGATTTATTACCTCAGTAAACATTGTAAACATGAGTTTATGGTCTTAATCTCTAGTTTCAAGTCTTCTTCAATACAGCATGATGTTCATTTAGTAAATTATGGTCCCATTTAGAGTCAAACAGACCATAAAGCAGGGGATGCTTTAGGGCGGGGCTACCTTGTGATTGACAAGTTGCTGCTACAGCGTTGTCCGGTTGGGGAGTTGTCTGTATTTTCTTTTTAGAACTTTAACCCTTTAACCCCCATGATAGTTAATTGTGACATTTTGGTTGCCTAAAAATGTCTTATTCAGCATTCAGTTGTACTTAGCTCCACCCTCTCATGTCACTTCTGGTTGAAAAAACATCAAGATGGAGACAGCCAAAAACCAAGATGGCGATGGCCAAAAGTCGAGGTTTCAAAATGGCAGTCCACAAACCAATGGGTGACGTCACGGTGACTATGTCCACTTCTTATATACAGTCTATGTTAAAAATTCGGAAAAACTTTGCTACCTGCCAAACGCCAAATGACAGACAGATAAAGTTTGTGGAGACCAAACCAGAGCTAAATGAAGAGTAAATATTGGATTTTAATTTGTCAGTTGGCCAGAAACTCAAATTATTGCTGATGTTGCATCGTGTCTGCAGGATGTGTAAATGCTGATGTTCAACACAACAGTTTTATATCGTTACACTGCTTCCAAATTGCCAAAAAAATAAAATAAAAAAATAGATAAAGCAGGTTTAAAGTAAAAATGAAAGTGAATTATTCCAAATTCTTGTTAGCCGTTCAGAGCGCGTGGCTCCCGGTATTGCTGCATGCAGTGTTTTCATCGTGCGTGCCCGTTCAGAGCGGACTGATTGGTTGGTCCCCGGAAGTGCTACACGTAGCATTGTCAAGGCCACTCATTGCTCGTTGACTCAAGGGAAGTGAAGAAGAGTTTGGTTGTAACGGTAATATATTCAGCATCCAGGAGCAAAGTGAACTGCAGTCACTTGACTCAGTCTGTAGAGCCCTCAAGCCCCGCCCCCACTGCTGCACAGAGGCCAGAGAGATATTGCTTGTTTATTCAAAGTTTATTAATATTGACCAACTGCACTGCACATCCTTAGGTCCCCAGCAATACCCCTGCCAAGTGCCAAGTAGATTGGATGGCTGGTTCTTGAGCTATGCAAAGGACACACACATACACCCAGACAGACAGACAGAGATTTCTTGCTTTATAGTTTGAATTTTGCATTCTTAGATTTCAACAATTAACTTGGTTTGTAAAATGTTTTTATTATCAACATGAATGGTGGCCCAAACTACAATTATAAGACCCATGCTGCATGAACAAATCAATGGAGCCAGCTACAAAGACTTAGAGTAGTTCCAGTCCCATTGATAATGCAGGAGAGACCATCATTTATGCTAAAACCCCTTTAAAGACTCAACCAACCGCTGAACAGTGGTCAGTTTGCTTTCCGCCTCTCAACATGGCCTCTGGTGATAGTATAGAACTGTTGATTGTGAGACCACGACTGTGCATGCTTGTCTCCCACTCTGTCTGTGTGTGTGTTTGACATGCATATATGCTCTCCGCCTGTGTGTCTGTGACAGCGGCTCAGTGGTAAGACGAATGTTTCCTCCCAGCTGACCGTCCATCCTGCTGGCGTAAAACATCTCTGTCACTCAACAGCGATCCTCTATGCAGAGCCTCATTAGTCTAACCACACAGCAGCTCCCTCTCACATGCAGCCAGGCATCTCAGCTATCTGCGGTGCACAACTCCCACCAGATGCTGCCGGTTCGGCCCCCACACGGACCAATATACACACTCCACACTCAGGCACTTAAGCAAGCAGTTGCACACACATAGTACTACGTGGAGTAATCCACAAATGTGCTATACACTGTAAATGTGCCTGCGGGGACAAAAGCAAAACACAGATGTTAGGTCACTGAGGTGTAGCCACATAACCAACTTTACTTTGGATTTCCGTATAAGAAGCACTGTAAAAAGCTCTCAAAAGCCAAGTCCAATACAGGACGGCCTCATACACAGTAATGCACATGTAATGGGACCCATTAAAGGGGCCATAAACGCTGCCTGGCGCGTGGAAAAAGAGGGTCTTATTATTTGAAGAATTTAAAGGAAGAGGCAGCATTATGAGCCAATGGACTGCCTGGTCTCCAGATAATGTTATCTGGAGGTGTAGAGTTTTTAAGCACTGAGCCCTAATCTCCCCAACGGCCATTGTAGCTGTCTTTGATTTCCTTATGCACACACACTTTTGCACTAGTCGAGTGGACGGACGAAGAGCAAAGTGTCTGCGAGCCGATTAGCTCTGGAAACTGCCCAGAAAGCTTGCGACTGCCAGTAACTTTTTGGCCAACTCGGCCTGCCGACTGTTACTTCGTTTAGCATCAACTCGCTAATTGTCGATGCCAAAGTCATCCGCTCTACGTTTAGAAAGTGCAGTTGCTGTATAGTTTGGTCGTGATGCTGAAAATAATATAGCTCGGGGAGCCAAGAAAGACCTTCTGCTGTGAGACTCTTCTTGGGGACTAGTGGGCACAGGACGGGAAGGGATGCCAAAAGAACACAGAAGAAAAAAGTGTGTTGTTGTGCTTGCCTTCCTCCACCTCTAGAAACCCGCTTTCGACGGGGTTTGCAGATTGAGGTTCGAGCACAGTCTAAGCACATTTTAATGTGTCGTATTAAATATGTGCCGACTAGGAGGATGCAATCTGTGGGTGTGTGTGTCGAAATGTGCACACGTTGCGAATCGTTTGTTTGGATTTGTGCGTGTGTGCCTGCCCGTCTGTGTGTGTTTTTCCACATCTGCCCTCAGCCATGCAGCAAGCTCGGGGAAACTCCCATCTCACCAGCGCTGCTCTTCCCCGCAGCCTCCGCTCCGTGCAGCAGACAATGTGAGGAGGAGATGTGACTCATCCTGGGATGAAGCCTCTCCTCTCTTCCCGCCTCCCACTTTCCCCTCCTCCCTTCTCTCTCTGTGTATACCAGTTATCTGTTTGTGTGCCTGGTTTTCTAGCCTTGACTTGCTGACTTGAGAGTCACAGTGGCACCGTTGCCCCCGGGCCAAAACAAGACTTGATGAGCAAAGACACACTTTTTCCTCCCTCTTTTTCTTTCCCAGATGGGTAACACACCTCCCTGTGTGCGGTCATATCTCTGTCTACCTATCACTGGAGACGCTGATTAGGTGTCTGCAGCGGAGGACTGTTTGTACAGTTAGATCATGCAAAGGCACCTTTACGACAGTTTTTTTCTAGAGCCTGAAAGCACGCCTGAGACGTCGTATCATTTGAGGGAAGCTTCCAACCTCAGATGCTCTCGCACTATTATACATCAACAAGCGAGGTGGGAGTTATTTTGTGCTCAAATGTTTTAATATACATCTTTGTTATGCATATTTTTCTTCAGCCTGCTTCTTCTACAATACTTAGTGATTTTCTGCATTTCCCAGAATGCTGTCAAAAAGCCCAAGGGTTGTTTGACATCCCTGCATGGTGTCTCTGCCCATGTGGACCGCTTTGACAATTGACTTTCTTGACACTTTGCTCTCTAAAGAGTTGAGTTGAACGCAACAGCATGTCTGGAAAAATCTTGCACAGTAAAAAAACAAATACGACAGGTTGGCCTTGCATAGCTACACCGCCTGAATATTTCATTGTCGGTATAATAGATGTAAAAGACAGCTATGCAACCGACTCTGTGGCTGCACTTTGTTTTGAGCTATATGCGAACATCACCATGCTTCAAAAAGACAATGTTAACATGTTGATGTTTTAGCATGTTTACCCTTGTGAACCATTTGTGCCTTCAAATGAAACTTGTGTTTACAGCATGGGAAGTCATATACACAATATGTTTGGTGTTCAAGTGGTTAAGTGTTGAGAACATCGCTGCTGAGCAATATTAACGCTACTGTCGGCGTCTAGAAGCCACAGAGGCTGACAATTTAGCAAGCTAACACAATGAAAATGCAAAGACATAATGACAGAAGAAATAGATGAGACAGACACCAAAACTGGACATTTGTTACCGATGTTCCAGATAGCTTGAACATTTACATGCAACTCCATTTATTGGGTTGTATCATGTAAAAATACTGCTGGTTTTGTGGACCCCAGGAAGAAGAACTGTCAATGAAGCTAATAGGGATCTTAATGAATTAAAGGGTACATATCAGTGCTTGTGCACATACATTTGGTTATCTGGAGTGCCTACCAACCCACAAACTGTGAAATAAGACAATACAGTCATTTTTTTGGGGCTGCCTAGATCAGAAAACATTCAGATTTGGCTCCCCTTCCTATGTCACATGCAGACTCAGAATATATCGCCCACAGCTTGAGAACTAACTTTGCAAAGGTGCATCATATTTTTCTTGCAAAGCCAATCAGAGCAGACTGGGCTTTTTCAGGAGGGGGGCTTAAAGGGACAGGCGCTAAATGAGCGGAGGGTGAATACAGGTATATGACAACAGACAATATGAGAAAAATAATGTGTTTTTTGAACATTAAAGCATGTAAACATGTTCTAATAGCAACCCAAAATACAAGTATGAATGTGGAAATGAGCATGATATGTCCCCTTTAAATGAAAAATATCTGGAAATTAGTTTCTCACATTACCACACTGCAACACGGACCAAACATGGTATGAGTTTTACCAATCGCAGATCTTTTACTTAATGTGTCGTTCACCAACCAGCATAATTCAGAAGATTATGAATATCTAACAACTATATTTAGCATTCGAGAACGGAATCTCGGTTCATTTCTCATTAAAGTACATGGGAAGTTTCCAGCCCCGCTGTGTTTATTATTATAATTTCAACTGTCAAATCTCCTGTCAGTGGTTTTGAATGGGGGATAAACACTGCTACTATTTCTTACTATTTTCACCAAGGAAGCGAAAGACAAAACAAAACAAAATAAAAAAGCAAAATAATTGAAAATCAGCTTCAATATTTCCCACAGAGAGACAGAGAGAGGGGGCTCAGAAATCGTGCTTGGAGAGGTTGTAATCTCCATCAAGTGAAAATCATCCAAACATGTGTACAGCCACAACTAAATACGTGAGGTCACGGAGGTGCCGGAGCTGTATAACGTCAGCAGCGCTAATAGTGTCACCCTGAATCATCTGAACACTGGAGGAGCTTGAAAGGCTAGCCATTACATGTCAGTGGTCTATGTAATGCCGGGCTAGGTAAATGGCCTTTAAAGACATAGGATTGACAGTTTAATTGTTTAATGGTCAGTCAATGAGGCCCCTCACATGTTCTTGTCTCACGGAGGCAATTCAGTCTATTACGCCGTGACACGAGTGGCGAGATTGTTATCACGCCAGAGCTGCTGTTCGCATAAAGCATGTGCTGTCTCTGTCTGCCGCGGAGGGGCCTCATGCAGGATGGCACTCTTCCCCACTAATTCTCTCCATTAAGAGCCTCCGGCACATCGCTGCTCTTTGTACACAAATCCCGTTTAATTATGGGATTTATACACCAGCAGAGTGCGAACATGAATAAATAACTATAGAGCAGCAGAGGCAAACACAGCCAGTTAATGCTTCCATGGAGCGTGAGATTCTGCAAGGTCACCACAGATAAGGTGCACAGTTTATGACATGCATCTCAAGTAGAGCTAAATATTTCCTCCCAAGTGGAGGCTAAGTGAGTGTACTTTGCCGGGATAAATAGATACACTAAAATTGCTGTTATGTCTTAAAAAAAAACATACATATACCGTATATGATGCAGCCAAGGTTGACTCATCTCATGAGTGGTGATGAGAGGCTATGCAGTCTCAAGTAGCACACAATGGATAGAATACATTTGTCACATAATTATGTCTAATAACGGCAGCTTGAGGTAACCAGGCGATGAAGAACATTGGCTGCACTGTACTGTCTGTGTGCCACATCACTTGCTTCCCTGTGCATTGCGCCACTGGGGAAGACTATTTAAGATTCGGGGAGTGTGTTAGACAGAGAATAGGAAAAGCCTTTTTGTGTCCATGAATACCCAGGCAATCAAGGCATCAATTATTCAAGCCGCATGCAGAGAGAAACCATCGCAAGCTGTCCATCGGCGCTCCGTCCCAAGACTCCTAATGTTGCTCAGACAGCAGTGGAACAATACGAATGCAACAGAGCCATTAGAAGCAAGGCGATGCAGGGAGACTGCTGCAAAATTAGAGATAAGGCGGTCCGAACATGTTAATGACTCATTCAATTATGACTAGGTTTAATCACAGTATGTAAACAAGTAGGCATTGAATGGGCACATGTTTTGAGGAAATTAATGTTATTTTGACCTCAAGCCCCTATGTAGAGGGCCAGTTACCCTATGAACACCTCCACTGTGAGAAACATAGACACATAGTAGTCCAAATTATGTAGTCCCAATTATACTGCTTTCCCTTCTCTCAACAAATATACCACTATATTATTATAAACTATATGTTTCTGGAATATTATGCTGGTTTCTGATGTCTAGCAAACTAGAAAGTTAGTTAGAATTCTGTTCTTGAAAGCTAAAAACAGACATCTAACTTGAGTTAATCTTATATATAAAGTGATTAAAGTTGGGAACTTTTAACTGGTTATGAAACCGTCTCATTTTAATACTGATGCTTCTATATGACCTACATATCTAAACGTGACCATCACTGAGAATATTGGCCATTTCTATATAGTTATTCTTAATGCTTGTCATCTGTGCCTCTGGGTTCTGGCGAAGTCAGACGAAATCATCCAGGTTCACCAGAAAATCCTTTAGCCCCAGCGGGGCGACCAGCCCACTTCGGACAGACCCAGATCCGGCTTCGGTGCCGCATTCAACCAGCAGTCAGAGCTCCAGCAACGGCGTGCCGCGCATGGCACCCTTTAGCGCCAGTATGAAACGTACTAGTCGTTCCATTAACTATAATGTAAACCCATTTGCGGCAACAGCAAACGCTCTGAGAAAGTGCGCTGGGAGTGTGGTGATGTAGTTTAAAGAGCGAAAAGACACACCAGGCGGGAGGGATTGGAGGTGGATGGGTCCAACAAACACAGGGCTTTCCTCCAGGAGACCGCTGTTTGTGTCCGATGCGTCACATTACAATTAGCCCTTTCCTAAACCTAACTATAGTGGTTTTGTTGCATAATCCTAAACTGAAGCTAAGGGTAACTATAGTGGTTTTGATGCTGAAAATAAAGTGATGCCAAGAGGCGTGACAAAGCGGCGGTATGTGACAAGTTGGGATGAGAACGTGTTGGGCTGTCAGACCCTGCTGCAGTAAAATGAGAGGTTTTCTAAAGGGAATCTGGTGGTCGGAATCACTACCGCTTTTGTCCACAGGGTTGTCCAAAATCAACACAAAATGAAAGCTCCTCGTAGTTAAGTGACAACATGCCAGCAGGTAGTTAAGCTGTTGTGACATGTTGTTCTAGATCCAGGATGACAGTGACAATGACAGGTGTTTTAATTTGTAAGCACAAGCTCTCACACCCAGGTGGGTTTATTGCAGGTCAAGACAGGAAAATCAATACAGTATCAATATACACAAATTAATGTTGTTATCCGCAGTTTGTTGTTAAAGTTACCCTGGATATAAATGCAGTACTGAAGATGAAATGTTTCCTCCGGAATCATACAAGAATATGGACGTGTTTTCTTAAGGTTAAGGTTAAACAGTTAATGCAGTGAATGGCTTTTACACCTGATTCTACACTATGTGGGCTCTCTGAGCTACATCGGCTCTCACACAGGGAATAATTATAGAATTCAGAAAGATCATAATGTTCCCAAGGATCAATAATCTGCTTTATCTATTATCTATTTTGGTCTGCATGCTTCCATTTTTACATTTCTGTGAAAATGTGTCGCTCTCGAAACACTATGTCTGTATATTCAGCTGGGGAGTTTGGGGATTTTTTTCTCTCAACCGATTCATTAAGGTGAATTTTCGGCAGATCTTTATGCCTGCTAATCTTTTCTTCTCTCTCTCTCTGGTTGTCTCTCATGTTCATCAGCAGTATAGAGACAGTCTGCAGAAGAAGGCTGAGCAAGAACGGAAACGTGGGATCAATTCCCAGAGGAGAATCTAACACAGACAAGGTGACTGCTTTCTCACAGACGGGACCCGAAAACAAAAACAGGTTGGTGACAGACAGGTGTGGTTTCGTGCAAACAACAACGGAAAGAAAGGTGTGAAAATACTGCACGCACGCACGCACACACACACACACACACACACACACACACACACACACACACACACACACACACACACACACACACACACACACACACACACACACACACACACACACACACACACACACACACACACACGCACACACACACACACCGCTGACACTTCAAACTTTGTGATCTCTCTTCTTGTACGTTGCATCAGAACAGCGAGGGACTTTCTGAACACACAGATCACATCGTGCATTCTATTTTGTTTGTCTGGAACCACTATAGTTTTCTTAGAAACAGTAACTGATAAATCTTTCATCTCCCCATATTCACCACGTTGTGTAACCTTCAATCCTGAGGTACCCTTCAGAACTGCACACATGAGGTGAACTCCCAGCATGCTGCCCAAACTGTCCCTATATTCCACTCCGCTGTACAGACTGTACTCTGTATGTTCAGAACAAGCCAATTATTTATTTACAGCGCTGCCTTTCTGTCACACTTTTTGGTGCTGCCTTCCGGAGACACACAGCATGCTAGACACATCTCCAGGGATACACGCTCAGGTTCCTCTCCATGTGATATTGGGCTGCAAAAAATCAGCAGGATTTTATGTGCATGCCTTTAGGTTAATTCTCCTTTGACCGCCTGATGGCATTTTTTGGAATCCTCACTGTGATGCCATGCAACAACTTTTCATATTTACAGCAAAGTTGTCCCATGATAAATGTCCAAAAGATGATGAATTGTACAGTCATTTATACTGCCCTACAACTTTAGTATATATGATTTTAGTGTCTCTGAGTGAAGATACTGGCATTACATGAAACTAGAAACCCTAAGGAATCCATTGGTACCAACCATGTCATGCTAGCTTGTCGCGAAAGAAGCTAAATAACGCTCAAAACGTACGCTAAATTTTTAGTGAGGAATGGCATGGACATTTTCTAAGGGGTCCCTTGAACTCTGACCTCAAGATCTGTGAGTGAAAATGGGTTCTGTGGGTTCCCATGTGTCTCCCCTTTACAGACATGCCCACTTTATGGTAAGCACTTGCAGTTTTGGGCAAGTCATAGTCAAGTCAGCACACTTACACACTGATAGCGTTGTTGCCTGTTGGGCTGCAGTTTGCCATGTTATGATTTGAGCATATCTTTTATGCTAAATGCAGTACCTGTGAGGGTTTCTGGACAATATTTGTCATTGTTTTGTGTTGTTCATTGATTTCTAATAATAAATATATACATACATTTGTATAAAGCAGCATATTTGCCCACTCCCATGTTGATAAGAGTATTCAATATTTTAAGTACTTCTCCCTTTAAGGTACATTTTGAACAGATTAATCGTGATTCATGAACTACGGACAATCATGTGATCAATCGCGATTAAATATTTTAATGGAGTGACAGCCCTAATTAGTAATCATGATTACTAGAGACGTCTACAGAGAAATAATGTATATTTCTATCCATTAGGCTTCTTCCAGTTGATGAAGTCATATGCACTGGTCTCTATAGAAAAAACAAAAAAAGGTGTTATAAAAGTTGATTATCTTGAATCCTTCACAATACTAAATTGTTGTTTTTAGAACTGTGTGGATACTTTTGTATTTATAACAAAGTATAAATGCATTTAGCTATTCTTGCGTTTTATTATAATTAAGATGAAAATTCTCATATGTCTTTTATAGTGTGATACTGTACAAAACTTTCTAAGACATGTGGATGACATATTCCAAGAATCAATATCCTCCCCTATTGCACTCCAATTGAAAAACCTGTAATAAGATATTACAACTTTGATGACTCATATTTTCTCTAGCTCACAGCACTGTACCATGATGAACTTTTCCCAGGTGTAATAATCAGTCCTGATTAAAGCTGCGGTAGACGGGAGCACCACCACGTATTGCTCACACTTTGACGTGCTGCACCACTTCACCCTGATGAACAAGATGGAGTCTGAAAAAGCGATATTGGTTTCAAAATCCAATTTTTTTTAAACTGCCAGACTCTCGAAATGCCTGACAAATATCACTGAACCAATTAAAGCGCACATCTGTTTCATTACGGGGGCCTCATATCCATCCATCTTATCTGTCAATCTTATCCCTCAGTACCTTCATGCACCTCATCAGATGTCTTCATGCATGCGTGACGCTGGAGATTAATTGAGCCAATTTAACTTCATTTCAGGGGAAGAGAGAAACTTCACGCTCTGGATTTCTAAGTTGATACTCAGTTTTTTATTACATCTTAAAGTCACATTTGCTGCACAAGTTCATATTCAATTATAACCGGGTAAAATAAAATGGGGGCAGGGATAACTGAGTATACAGTGATCTGCATCCATAGGCTTACAATGAATCAACGAATAATCAAATGTTTTATTTCAGTGTCGGGCTGCTTAAATGAAGTCTGAAAAGCAATACTGCTTTACAAATTTAATTTCAGGAGACACACAAGATGACTCAACAATAAAATAGCATAACTGTGCATGCCAGCATTAAATGGATGCAGAGTAAATGTGTATTCAGGGTTACAAAAGCATCGTATTTTCTTTCCCACACGTTGGATTTTAATGTAAACACTAATGCTTTCTCCCTCCCCACAGGACTATCAGACACAAAGTCACTTTAAATGTCTTTTAACGTTTGTTTTAAATTGGATTTTGTCGGTCCAGACGTTTACATGAATAACAGGTAAAGAAACTATTACCTGGGGTTTGTTTCCTTGTCTTTTTTAAGCCAACTGTCAGTGATTTAAGTGAATTGTCTGGGGTTGACTCTGTCAGCTGTCACTCTCAGGGAGACTTGTTTTTTCTCTCCGAGCAGACTGGCCGCAGGTGTTTATTCAGTCTTTCTGTATTTAATCGGACTATTAAATCAGCCGTGCTTACAAAAAACGTCTCCTACTCAAAGCAGTTGCCTGCAGTATTAATTGCTTGACTCCAAAGGGTAGTGAACAGCTGTACTAAGCCATTTTTGTGGCGGTCATGAAACATTATTCACTTCCCATATATACACAGATTTTGGCAGCTGATCAAGACAATAGGCTCGTTCATGATGAGCAGGGCCTGCACAGAATCGATCAGCGATGATCGCCGCACAATGCATGATGTCATGCACATGTTGGCAACGAAAACCTCACAAGATCGAGGCGGCCACACTTTTTAGGGCCAGGCGCTGCAGTTGCTCTCCATCGACTGGAAGTCCCAGGGCATGATGGGAAATGCCTGGCTGTTGCCTGATCAAAGAGTTGATTGTTAGTTTTGACAACAAACACCACGTTTGGTAGAAAATCCTATTTTTCTGTGTAATTGTAATATTTAACACTAGATTGTAGGCAATTAGTCTGATGTTGTGCAATGGAGGTTTCATCTGTGAACAAACATATCTTGTGTGGTTGATAATAATAACAATAAAGGTTGTTTATAAAGGACAAGCAGCAATTACAAAATGCTTTACAAAGCAGACATAAAAACTTCAGCTTTTTTCACTGCCCCCTGCTGCTGCCGCCTAATCTTGTCCACCTTCCATCTCAAACGAGCCTAATGAGACCAAAGTGCTATTTCTTACCTAAAGTTAGTGTCCCGCCGTGGTAGGAAGAATTCCTAAGCATATTCCAGCTTTGAACCATAAAATTGGTTCTGTTTAAAAAAAGAAAAAACTTTACTTTTGGCTGACCCAGGATATTAGGTGAGCGTGCCGGCTTGGTGCATCAAATTGATTTTTATACATTTGAAAGGTGGCTGTGTCAGAGATTGTGTTCATATTCTTTGGTGTTGTTTTATCATGGTATCCTTTCAAACTACATCTTCAGAACAACGAACAAGTGTGCTTTGACAAAGGTCACAGAAGTGAAATGGAGATGGAGAGAACTTTTTTCACTTAAGGCTATTTTCCAACAAGTCCTCCAACCTCTACGACCACATAGGTCCTTTGTTCCTACCACTTAGAAAGTAAATCAACTTCCCAGTACGAACACTTGAATAGCCCTTATTTAACTCATTAGGTCTTAAAAGTTAGGCCGAATCTAGAGTTATTTTCCTTCCTTCGTTCATGTGAATTAGACCCAGGCCGAGGCTGGAGCGAGGGATGGGAGGCGTGGTTAAAGGAAACACTACTGCACCTGATCTATGGGCCTAATGGATGTGGAAGATTGCTAGAAGATCCGGGAAATTTTTTACTTGGAAGTCAAGCTTTTTTTGCTTGATTGCCCCACTGAGCAACTTTAATAGGAATGAACGGTGACCCGCCTCCGACGATATATCCAGTTCTTTTTATACATCCATGATCCACCCGACATCCTCCATGGACTGTTGTTCTTTATACTACGTCACCTGACTCCCTCCTTTGCTCCTGTCATAATTACTACGGCCACTAGAAGTTGCAGCCTAACAATAAAATAAATAAATTCTAAATATGGGTCGTAATAAGCTGCTTGAACCAACGACATATGGGGTCGTTTTTTGGGGGGAGGAGAGTCTCCTATTTTCATACTATGTTATCAGAAGTGTCCATCATCTATTGGCAGTGGAGCTGGCTAACATCACTAGTGGCTCTGATGGAGTGACACAATACACAAAGAAATAGAGCATGAAAAAAGGGCAATGGATTTGGATCTTTTAAATACAGGATTAGGGTTAAATATTCATGCATTTAAACCTTGTTTTATTCCATTTTAATTGATTTTATTTTCCTTTTTTTATTGTGTTTTAAAATGTTGTTCTAATGTATTTCTTCATCTTGTACAACACAGTTTGAATGCCTTGCCTTGACCTTGCATTAGGATTAGGTTTCTGTATGCAATCCTTACTATGTATTCAGCCCATGATGTAGAATACTTTGGTGCCAACAGTAATTTTAGTGTCAGTTTTTTTCTTCCCCTGATGATGGATATCGACGTTTCCAAGCTGTCTGCTATTGTTTTATGAGAGAGAAATATGCTATTATAATGATCTACTGTTCGGTCCATTTTTTTATGTTTTGTCACACAACATTAAACATTAACATTAAATTTTAGCTCTTTTTCCATACATGTACGAATGCGGTGTAATCCTCAAGCTATCCAGTCTGTCAATGTGTGACATTTTATTTTTGTCATCACAACAAGACGGTATGCATTTTTAAAAGTTTTGAGTGACAACTTCCAACTGGAATGTAAAATATACATTGGACACATCACACACAATCTTTCTTTTTAAAGTCTATTCATAAGTAGGAGATGTCACTTTGTAATTTTCCCATTCCTACATGACAACCTAATGGAGATGTCACATAATGGTTGCCTGGATGGCCTGGTTCAGCATTAACTCAGACTGCCTTGTGCCATTTTGTTTTCAAACAGCATTTAAAGCTAAAGACATATAAAAGGAGAAAATAGGTGTTGAAGAAATGGCACTGAGTGCAGTAACAAATACAGTGGGGTAAGTTCTGGCAGATTATAACAACCTGTGTCATCGTTGTACTTTTGTTTTTTAAATCCTTCCAATTCTCAAGCTGCTGTGTATTGAGGTTCACAATTCGCTGCAATAATATTTTAGCTGACTGTCAGCAGAAGTCGACTTTTAGGAGAACGATATTGTTCTTTTGTGCTGTTTTAACTCTAGTTCCCAGCAAAACTCAAGGAGCCACATAATAAGCTCCAACTCCGGAGCTGTGGCAAGAATCACTTAAACAGATAACTAAAGGCAAGTAAAATAGGAAAAAATTACAACATCCCAGGTAGCCAAAGTCATTTTCTGAAGTGTCTGCAGTGTATTGATCAGTGTTTGTGAGGGTGCCTGTGCATCCATTAATTCAACGTTGGTGCACTTTAAGTCATCACTCTTGTCATCATTAGAGAAATACCATCGATTAGGTTAGATGAAAGGAATTTGCAAAGAAATAGATAGCCACTGTCCTTTCAGAATCAAAGGCCAAGGACTCAGGAAATAGCCGATCTAGATGCTGTGTGCTCTCTCAGTGGTGTATTCATGCATTCATCTACAATACGTAACATACAGCACCACCACTCGCACTCAATTATCTGCATTACACCGTATACTGACACGGTGCAGCTTTGATGTTGGATGTAACAACGGAGTGTGTTCTGTGCTTGCACTGCGTGACCACGACTGCTAAACCTTTAAATGTGCAGATACAGTGTGGCGCACATTGCATCAGCCCTGCGAGCAGTGATGATGAAATTTCTCTTTATTTTTCTCTGTGAAAAGGAGTGAATTGATATCTTTAGAAATTAGGAAAAATTACAGATAACTCCATCTTTGACACTGTGTGTGTGTGTGTGTGTGTGTGTGTGTGTGTGTGCTGATGTTTACAAATGGTGTCTGATGACTGTTTTCACTGCAGGCTGATGGTGTAATTATCACAGTTTATGACTCAGTGTGATGTTTTACAACTTGTCTTATTATTTATATAAGACTTAAAGGTGCTATTGATAACATTCAGATACTAGATGTCACATTCTCCCTCCCCCGTTCCATTGCATTTACTTCACAACAAGTCGTTGCCAAACATTAACTGTCAATCTCAGCCATTTATCTGTTTTTTCCGCACTAACTGACAACACAGAGGTACCACGTGATACCAATGTTGTTTTACTATGTGCTCACAAGCCTTGTTAGAATGGGGAACCAAACGTCATCCATAGAGATAAACAAAACATTAATTCTGGTCCCGCCAAGTTTGCACCATTTTCTTTCATTCCCATTTTAAACAGATACTGCAGCTTCACTCCTCGAGGATTGGTCCTTACATTAGGGATTCATCTGTCTGGATTGGATGGGCGCGCCCACGATGGACCGAATCGGGATTTGCCATTCTACCCCCGCCCCGACAATGCTGGCGTTGGAGTCCACCAATCCCATGGCTGTTTTCTGCGAGAAGTTTTGAAAAGGACGCCTGTGATTCACAACCGGGGCAGCTGTGACTATAGAGCAGTTCGTCACCGTGGCCCTTTAAGAGAGATTTGTTAGTGTTAACTAGGATTTTGTGTTCTCGTATCATTATTTGTCGGTGCTGAATGTATACAGATTAGTATAGGTACGTAATGGTGAACCAGAAAGTATAAAGAGTGACAAAGACACGGGCTTTCACCCAGCGGGCCGCTGTTCGTGTCCCGTGTGAAACCAGAAGTCAACGGGGATTTATTTGTCACGTAACTTCCGTACTTAAGTTACTTCTGTGAAGACAGAAGTTTATTTTGAAAAGACTGTATGCATGTAACGAGCAAAAATTGACACGTGTGTCACGTGTTGCTGGACATTCGTAGGAAAACGCACAAAAAATGAAGACTAAAATTTCATCAGATATCATACAAACTGTTGCATAAGCATACGTTGACTAATTGGAAGATTGGCAGTTTGATCTCCGGCTCCTTCAGTCCGCATGTTGAAGTGTCCTTGGGCAAGATACTGAACCCTAAATTGCTCCCGAAGGCTGTGCCCTCGGTGTGTGAATGGGTAACTGGCATGGCATGCAGTGTAAACCACTTTGAGTAGTTGGAAGACAAGAAAGGCACTAAATCAATACATTTACCAACATGACAAATATGTCATGAATGATTGTGAGTATCTTAAGTGCAATTTTTAAATGTCATGAAATGTCAAAACTTAAGGAATGTTCCTTTAATATTTTAAAGTGCAAAACCAATGCACCTGTCAGACATGATGGATAGCACACACTACACAAACAGCAAAAATAGTCTGTTCTCAGTGAGTGGCACATAAATATAAAAATGCTAAATGCTGTTTATAGGTTTGTTTTGTTCCCTGGAACAGAAAAAAAAAATTGCTGTAAAAAATGGCATTTGAATGTCACAAGTTGTATTTAAATTTCAGACACCACAATATGCTTAAAGACGTACATGAACAGCTTCTCAGAAGTCTAAATTTGTTTTAATGGTCTGATCCCTTCATTGACCTGAGCTCCAGTTTCAAGCAGGATGAGTGAGTCTAATGCTGATATTTGACTGTTGTTCACATCGAGCCAACCTTGCTAAGGCTACGACCCTCTTTGAGAAACCCATTATGGAGCAGTTCAGTGGTATCCGTTTCTCCACACTGGGACCTGTGCTGGTGTCTACTCTCGTTTTATCATTGACATCTTTTCTCAGGAAGGTAATCCAAGAATGTTCAATTCAAAAACATCTAATTACAGAAAAAAGTTAAGTGGCTTTGTGAGCAAAACTTCCCGGATTCCAAAGGTAGCTCAGTTTTTACTGGAAGGAAGAGATGTTTACTACTTTATTATTATGTCTGCTTCTGGTCATAACAGGTTGTTAAAGATCTAGATCACCTTACTCGTCATTGAACAAGAACTTATTATATTTGATTTCTATTTAACCATATCACCAGAATGTTTTTTTTTATTTATTAATACAAAACCAAACGCACAGTAACACAGCCATCAAACATACAAAAACACACCCTTATGTGAAAACAGCAACCGTTTTCTCTCAAAAACACAGAATTTCAATTATACATATACTATTATGAATCGTCATTTCTCTAGTTCATATAATATACTCTTTTTTTTTCTTAGTCATATTATTGTCCTCATCTATTATTCCAACTCAAAATCCACATATAGTCTTTGACCTTGAGTTATTAGCATTATTTTGCCAGACTTCTATTTATCAAAGTCAATAATGAACTTCCTAATACTTATATTAGTAAGTTATTCCATTTTATTTTATAATTGTCATTTGTATAGTTATAGTTGTTACTAAAAAATACAGCTAACATTTTTTTTCAAATGGTGGTGTTTGTTGCAACACAGTCTCATGTCAGTTTGTGAAATAGTCACACAATTTCATTTGATTTGTGTACATAGACACAAACTTCCCTTTTTTTTCGTAACGCTCAGCACAACTTTCAACAACATGAAAGTAATTAGTTAGGTTTAGGAATAGATTGATTTGGTTGGGCTTAGGCAACAAAACTACGTAGCTCTGTTCGGAAAATATCGCGGTTTGGGTCTAAATAACATCGGAAGTAGCGTAACTTGAGTATGGAAGTTATGTGACAAATATATAAACTTTGACCTGTGGTTCCACACGGGACACCGACACCGCTCTCCTGGGCGAAAGTCCTGTGTTTTTTGACCCAACCATCCAACCTGAACTCTTCTCTATGTGGCGTTTGGCGCCCTTTATACTTCCCGGTTCACAATTATTTGGATTACATACCAATTTATTTCATGCTGACCATCACGACAGCAAATGTGAAATTCGTGTATACTAATCAATACATTAAATGTCATGACTTATTTCACAAACTGCTGTGTGACTGGGCTGCGACTTGACACAGAGGATTTAAAAGTAAAAGTCTTTACTTGAAAATGGGGTATGGTACACAGGTAAGCAGTACAGAAAAACTGGCAAGGGTTTCCAAAAACGCTAGGCAAGGTATGAGTCCAAGAAACTGAACAATGATCTAATAAACACGATGAACTGATGGCTGGAATGCTCATTGAAACAAAGAAGACAAACTACACAAACAAAGGTGGGCACACAGACTAAATACACAAAGGAGGAAGGTAATGAGGGACAGGTGAAACTAATCAGGGCGGGGTGGTTAATCACACAGACAGGAAACACACAAGGGCAGGAAGTGAGGAATCTGAAACGAGAGACCGATGTGAGTGCCAAAATAAGACAGGAAATAACTGAAATACTGGAAACGAGAAAAACACAACCCTTAATCACAGGACCAGGATGCAACCGTAGTATGTAAACTCTCCAGAAAAGCAGCACATCCAGGCTAACATCACTACTTTCCCTGTCTTTATGATGCATCCTGTGTGTGTTATAGGCATCATTAGCCTGTTGCTGCTGAAAAACGCAAGTCCATTGTTGTTGTGCATCGAGTGTGCATAATGTAAACATGCAACTAAGTGAGTCATTCGAATGATATAGTCTAAATTTAGCGGTACACGAATGTGAAACAATCGGAGTGAAACGTCACATGTTGTATTTAAACCCGAGCGCCAATAAATCAAACAACCGCTGAGAAACAGAGCAAACATTTTCCTGCCGGGCCGAAGCGCTCAGCGGACAGTTACAAAGTGGGCAGTGTGTTTTTAATCGCTTCATGCCACACTCCTCCTTTGGAGGCGGAGAACAAGCTTGTCGATCTGTTCCAGTGAACATCAGGGGAGAACACCTTGACGCCCGGAGCCGCTATCTGCCACGGTGCAGTGCTGGTAATGATTAAGTATCAGTCCAGCGCACTCCTCTCATTTCCAAACTATCACTTTCACCTTCTCCACTACATCACATTTGTGGAGCAGAAGGTAATGATCCACCTGGGTGACTGCCAAGTCATTTTCTTTCCTGTGCTCTCTCTCACTCCCCATTTCACTATCCTTGTGTCTGCTTCTTGTCTCTCACTCTCTGTCTCCCACCAGCTCCCCTCTCATCTTCAAGTCTTTCAGTTTTGGTATTCATTTCTCGGGGCTGCCTGTGGAGATACGCTAAATTAGCCATGCCCACTAGGTTGAGAGAGTCAACCCCGAGAAAGGTCTCCGGCAAGAGGTCACGGAGACTGGCAGTTGTTTTACAGACTTCTTTATGGCTGTCGCAGAGCATCCGAAAGAGGCAGAAAGGTGAGAAAGGTTGTGCATGCTGCGATTATTGGCTGTACACTTTACCCTGCTGTTTAACTTTGGATATCAATCAATTCCACCAGGAGAGGAAGAGGCTTCGACTGAACCAGCGGGCTGTAAAACTTATTATGTTAAGCCGCTGCACAGATTGTTGGTTTATAGTGTGATATATATTTACAAACAGGATTGACTGGGATTGCCAAGAGTGATTGAACAATAAACTTGTTTTATCCCACTTACATCCCTGGTTGCCATCCACACAATGAAAGCAGAAGGTTCTGTTTATCTATTTGTTGTACGTGATGTAGAGAGGTGAAGTCCCACCCCTTCCGATGGACCACCATGGGAAATATGAACGGTAGTCAACGGCGAGAGACAATTTTGTGCCATGAATTACACATATGATGTTTGTCAATTTAAAACATAATCGTGTGCGTCAAGAAAGTCACAGTTTGTTGTAAAACTGTTGAAGTAGTAGACTGTGAAAATACATAATTAGAAAGACGATGGACAGACGATGATGCAGTCATGTGGGAAAGAACGATAGCCAATTGAGAACCAAGCTGACTTGAGCGAAAGGACAACAATCGCTGTCATGGCGGCCACGGCTTATACATAGACTAATGCAAAATGTGAAGCATAAAGACGTAGTAAGATGGACCTAAGAAATGGAGGACCAACTTGTTAATTTGTGGCAACAACGCATGTGTTTATTTAACGTGTCTCCATGACTTCAACATCTGTTAAGATTTGAAAAATATTTTAGTGTGGGCCAGTTTTAAGCGACGACTCTCTTGCTGAAGCTACGATGCCTGTGTGTTTCGTACTGGGATGTACTCACACCGGCAACGGGTCTCGCTCGCTCTTTTGCTTCTCGGGTGATGAAAAGACCAGGAGTCGCTGATAAAACGCATCAGGTAAGATAACGTTTCAGTTGTGCTTGGTCATAGCTAAGATAACTAGTTAGTGTCGGTGATGTATATCGTGCGAGACGAGAGATGTATTTCACTGAGCAGTTTCACACAAAACTCTATGATACTACGACAAATCTACGACAAACTGCAACTTTCCTGCCTTGCAAAATTATGTTTTGAATTGACCAACATGTGATTCATGGCGCAATTCAAATGGGATGAAAAAAAATATTTGTCTCTCGTCGTTGACTACCGTACATATTTTTTCTGAAATAGGGTCTCATGGGGTCCACTGAAAGGGGCGGGAATTCACCTCTCTATTTACTAGAGGTAATATTACGCAACACATGGACAGATAATGCATTTTGGCACTATGTTCTGGATTATAAACAACAATAAAACACATTCAATAATGCTGAATCTTCAAACCTTATACGTTTTGCTTTCATGAGGGAGTAGTATTAAAAGAATTGCTGGTTGAGGGTGTCTGGAGGCGTAGGGGTTTAAGATAACAACAATGTAATCGCAAAGTCGTCCACCATATTTTCCACCTTTCATTTCCTGACAGCTCTCTACTGTTTCCTGTCTAACAAAGGCTGGAATGATTGCTGCTGCAGTTATCAAGAGGATTAATACATTTAAATTTATTAATTTGGCAAAATGCAATTCAGGAAGTCTAATTTGAGAAATGCCTCGAAGAGTTTGAAGTTTTATCAGATACCGAAACACTACACGGCAGCTTGTAATACTCCAAGAAGGGATTTTACAACTCAGAAAAGTTGTCACATTCATTTTAACATCTGTCTCGAAGGTTAAGGGGTAAAATGATGCTGTATATGTTAAACGTGTGTGCATGCACATACAGTATGTCATTGCAGAATGATGTGTGTTGTGTTGCAGCAAAAGTTGAGCCAGGTTCAACTTCTGCGTCCTGTGCCCTTTATGTCAGAATGGTCAAATTGAAATGAATAAGGAGGCAATTATATCAGAGGCTATTAACACTACTTACAGGTCAAAATTTCAATCTTTGAACGTGATCACCCATTACTGCAATTATGTTCGGATGATGCACCTCATATATATTGCTGAAATCCATCTGTATTTTCTGAGTGCTGATATTCTGTTATGATGCACAATCACTGACCTTCCTCAACAAAAGTTCAAGCAATTCTTCTCTGAAAATAATAATAAAAAAGACCTTTAGGCTTCAAATGAGGTCGAAAGAGCTGGATGATTCCAGTTCATCCTGTGTGGTCTCCACAGAAACGCCTCTCCGAAGTGTAAACCCTGAGTGAAGCTCCCAGAGTACTATGTGGTGTGAATTTAAAGATGTGATCTGATGATCTGATGTGCTGACGGGTGGGAAACCTGCGCCGCTGCTGAAACTGAATCTGCGCCCTGAGATCCGAGAGGAGATCGCTCGCAGTGGACGGCGAGGGCGATAATCTCCTTTACCGCCCATCCCTCACTGCATCTTCCTGACTTAGCACACAAGTTAACTTGGCGAGCCTCAAAAATCCATATGGTGTTATACTGTGGGAGCGTGTGCAGCCTTTACATGCATTATTAGAGTGCACATCAAAAAAGGAAGGGCAA
Source organism: Sebastes fasciatus (assembly GCF_043250625.1). NCBI lineage: Eukaryota > Metazoa > Chordata > Actinopteri > Perciformes > Sebastidae > Sebastes > Sebastes fasciatus. The sequence continues at coordinate 28,651,894 of NC_133800.1, read as the reverse complement.
GTTCCCTCTATAGATTAAAGGAATTGAAAGGATTACATTTTCCAGCCAGGACGACGCTCCTACCCAGTGCAATTACCCTTTAAGAGGTTAGCCCATGCATTTCAATTAAAAATGACGAGACTATTTTATAGCCAAGGTGAAAATATGCTTTTAAAAGACAGGTTTCACATTGCTGCAGATAAACTCACCACATCCCTCTAGCCTATATCTTCTCAGTGCTGATAATCCTCTTAATATGGTAATATATGAAACACCTTGCTAGGATGTCTTTGAGTCGTCTGCCCCGTGTTCATATATCTCTGATTAATTTTCCCTCGCATAGAAATCGAAGAGAGATTCGAAATAGGATTTGGGACTTCCTTTGATGGGCATAGTTGACATTTAGTTGGACGATGGCACCGCACTTCCCTCGGTTATTACACGGCTGTCCATCGACGCCGCGGCTATTTTTTCCGCATGCATCGCGAGCTGCATCCCAGGGCCCAAAACACAAAAGAACTGAGGGGGGATCATAAACAGGTTGGATAATGAGACTGAGATAATTATCTTGGAGCTACTGCACAGTATGTAACTGTGTCATGCTCCTCTGTGCAATTACTCCATTTAAGGCCCATTAACACCAAACGTCCCAACGTTATTGTAGTAATTGTTGGTTTGATTGCATTCTTTATTAATCAAAGTGTATCTGTGACCTCTGCTAATTACTTAATCAAATAGGCTGTGGATTCCTTAATGGATTAGACGGGAAAATGCACATTTTAATTCAGTCTATATGATTGTCCTTGATGTTATTCCAGAGTCAGAGTCCAGCCTCCTTTGTTAGTTCACTCTGCTCCTGTTTGCACAGTCAAATAAACTAATTACGCACCTCTAATTTGTCTCCATTTGTGTCTTTTTAGACCACCTGTTACCGAATGGGGCACAATAGTGGTTTATTCACTTACCAACAGAGAAGTATTGATGTGTCATGGTTGCTGCAGTTTCCACCTGTGAAATGCAAATGTGACCGGGGCAGGGTCCAACATGGTCAGCATGCAGATTAGCTTATCGAATGGCCACAAGGTACACGGCACTTCTGACCCACCGCTGCCGCATCCACAATATTTCCTCGCTGTTTCCCTCCCTCGGCTCGTGGGCCGGGGGCCGCGCAGCAGTGAGTGGGAGGCGGAATTCAAAGAGAAAGCCTTGAAGTCGCATATTGTGAGCAGCCGCATGTTCGGCAGGAGGCGAGTGAATAGCGAGACACCTCGGTCTTATTTTAAGCTTTCACATTTCAGGTAATATTTAAGGTTTTGGTGGTTTTTTTTTTCTGCATTAGGACATTAAGTAATGTTTTTACTGTAAAATAGCTCAAATTTATCACACTGTATTCGTAAGAGATTGATAAATCACCCTTTACTCAGCCTAGGACACATCAGCAGATAAAAGACTCTATGCAGCTGTCTAAAGGAAGCAGCGAAGCAAGGCAGAGTTTAAATATTATTCATTGGTTCAAGAGCGAACAAGTCTCCCTGCCCCATAAAGCAAGAATGTAGACTGTGGAGGGTGGGAGGGGGATTTTTTTCATAGATCACGACCGTGACAGCTCTCTCCTGGACTGTCATTTGAAAGATAATCAAGAGAAACCACAGACATCACGATACTGTGATGATCAAGCAAGACATATTATACATTAAATAACATTACTTATATATTATTAACCCTATTATCTTCCATTATAGATATACAGGTAGATAGACAGATGCACCTAGGGGGAAAACAAGATAGATGGATAAGAAAAGACTATTCAGGAATAAATCAAGTCAGAGTGATCATAATGAGGAGGACGGGGAGTTATTGTTTTAAAGATATTTATGATGGCTTATTTCCTTATTCCTGATGAAGTTTAAGTGTGCAAATGCACATGTTCTACACAATTTCCACATGGTGTCCATATGACAACATTCTCTTATTTGTATGATTTTTTCAAAATGTCATAAAACACATGTAGAACGTTAAAATACAGCAGTAATGATTTTCATTACCATACGTCTATTGCATTCTCTTCCTGAGTTTTGACTGTCAATTAAATCGGAAGCTTTGTTTGGCCAACATGAATCATTCTCCACAGGGATTTGAAAAGATAGACGGCATGTGTGGTGTTCTTAATGAATTATTTGCTTTTACATAATTTGTCTGTATATGGATAGAAATGGTGAGATATGAGATGAGAAAAGTGTCAGAGGAGTTTGAGCGATGAGTGCAGTGACTATATAATTGACTGTTTGCAGTTCCGTACATGTCGAGCTTTCCATTATTGCACAGCTCACACAGTTTACCGTGATAATGCAGGTTCAAGATTCTTAATAGTTTCTGAAACAATAGTCTTTCATTTCAGACAGAGGGACACAAAAGTAGGGTAGTGTCTAGAAGGGAACCCGCAAGTTGGGGAAAGTCTTTAAGGTTTGGCATTGATCTCTAATAGTTAAGGTTAGACCATTGGTTGTAGGGTAGCAAGTCTCGCAAGAGTTTTTGCAAGTTTTTGCAGATCTCAGATCAAATTTTACAATTTGCAAACCTTCTAAACATGAGCCAAAAGCAGGCTTGAGCATTGACTGTTGATTTTGCTAGCTGAAATGACAAAGTAAATCTTAATAAAGTTGAATTTAATCTGTCATTGCACATAGTACAAGTACAAGTATAACGCAATGCAGTTGTTGTTGTTGTCGAAATCTGTTATGGGTCTTACATATGTGCTGCTACGTGTATGATATCTCGCCAAAAGACTGAGGTGAAGCTGCAGGATCCAGGCAAAAAGTCAGCACCCTCACCAGTTAATGATCCATATAAAAGACATGGGCATAAAGAAACAAACCATGTTGTGGTTTAGAGCTAGTTTGTCCTTATATTATAAAGAAAAATATAAGACTGTTATTATTTTATTATACCCCTGTTTGGTTATATAGCTTTTAATTAGCATGTGTTTGCTTTTTAATGTTATAAAAGCTTTAAGAATGTGGCCATTTGAGAAATGTGGCAATATCTCGGGTAACTATATCTTATTTTTGTTGATTATAAACTTCCTCAAATTCAATAGACCTTTTCAAACTTGACAACATAAACATTCTAAAAGAGCCCCTGGCAGAAAACCCTGAAGGCAAAGGTCTCCCTTTTGCTTGCAATGTTTGTTAATGCAGTAGCTGACAGGAAGTAAACTTGGACCAAAGCTGTTGCCCTAGCAACAGAATGGCAATGAACGTTCTATAAAGAACATGACAGAGATATCAGCATACGCCTTAACTGTAATATAGTATTATCCGGGATATTTTTTATTTTTGCAGAATGGCCCATGTCAGAATAATATATATTATATTATTGGATTATATTTATTTGATTGTTTGATGCCTTGCTGTATATCTGTGTATTTGTCCTTTGGTGTTTTCATAAACTGGACACGTTCCTACCCATCCTTTCTCTTTTGTTATTGCAGTGATCAGTTACTGTAATCATCCAATCTAACAGAATGACTTGAGAGTTGAGTACCAAAGTGTCCCTATAAACAGACACGCCTACCCCCCCATACACACACTTACTTAGTGGTTTGCAGGTCTGATGATGACTCAGAGCATCGATAAACACTCCAGATCTCTTTACTTTCATGGCAGCAATTATTTTGTGGGAGTAGGTGTCAGGATTTTCAAGTGGTGTATTTCTCATTTTAAAATGCAACTCTTCAATTCACCTCTTGTTGGTCTCACCAGTCTTTATTATTACATGCTGTTTGATTGACGTGATGGCAAGCGCCTCATTCGCTTATCACTATGTTCACTGAAGTCAATTGAAAGGCGTGTTTGAAGAATATTGTATACTAGCTGCCACTGAGTCTAATCAGTGTCTTATTTTTATTCCACAAGTAGCTACGTCAATTTGTAGCTACTGGCTCGCAACATTTAATTTAGGTAACAAGAAAAGTGCACTCAGTAGAGTGCAGATCTCTGCCAGGTGTGTATATTGGCCACTGCTGTAATGTTTGATTGAATTAATACAAACATTGGCATGTAAATCTGGACAGGAACAATTTCTAATCCCTAGTGGAAACAAGATTCTAACTGAAGCAGTTGTTGAGCACTTGCGGCCCCTGTGGCCGACTAAGAGGAATGAGGAGTCAGAAGTCAATGACGGTATAAAACAGTTAATAAATATTTTTTTTCAGAAATTATAAACAACTGCAACCATGATCCTGAGGTCCTTGAGGATACAGTCATAAATGTGCACAAAAGAATGAGGCTGGTGGGTCCAGTAGTATGTGAGATTAGCTGCGGACAGACAGATAGACGCACACACATGACCGAATGCATGATCTCCCTCCACACTTACGCCTGGCGGAGATAATAATGCAGGAGTTCTCTTATGTAATTGTAAATGAAGCCACAATAACAAATTGGCTGACATAATTTTCTAATTTTGTTTACAGTGGTGAGTAAGGGTCTACCTAAGACAGTATTAGTGTACTATTGCTGTAAATCACTGGAGGAAAAAGGCAAATCAGAACCACAACAATTCTACTTTTTCAAGACAATAACTAATTTTTTGTGTTTCTTATGTATATCTCGACAGGCTTGTATGTTTTTTTTTTGTTTTTTTTTAAAAAGGTACAGTGTGCAGGATTTACAGATTTATTAGTGGTGTGGTTGCAGATTGCAACCAACTGAGTACCCCTCCGCTCACTTCTCCCTTTCCAAGACTGCGGTAATGTGAGCTGCAGAGTGCAAATCTGTGGTAACGCCGCTCGCCTCACTCAGAGGCCATCCTTACCATAATAACACTACTTTAGGAGCAACAGAAGTCAGACGCCGGCTGGCGGTACCACGGTTTTGCACTCTACCCTACCACATGTCGGAGAACTACGGTAAACGACGTAAAAACGCGAAAGGTCCTCTCTACAGCCAGTGTTTGGTTTGTCCATTCTGGGCTACTGTAGAAACATGGCGGGGCAACATGGCGAGGTCCGTGAAGAGGACCTGCTCCCTATGTAGATATGAAGGGCTCATTCTAAGCTCACAAAAACTCAACGATTCTTAGTTTCAGGTGATTAAACACTAATGAAAACATAGTTATGACGATTATATTCCATTTCTGCTAATAGATCCCCAGATTTGTTACACACTGTTCCTTTAATAATGCATTAAATAATTTCAGAATAGTGAATTATATTCCTTACTATAAGCATACTCTCATTTTACATCCTGGTGTAAGTACTGTGAGTGACAGTATACTCTATTTCAAAGCTATGTCTTGACTGCAGCTTCATAGCAGCAGTGAAGTGACACTCATCATGATTGTTATGACCTGAGTTTCTGCACCATTCCCTGAACTCCGTAGATCATATCAACCTGCGGAACGGAGGCTTCTGATTTTCTTCGCCCTTAACACTGCTGGCCGCCCCAAAATTGACAACGAGAGATAACTGTTGAAAAACTGCTTGAACTTCAATATCCCGAAATCCCTGTAATGTAATGTCAGTAAACTGTGGGGGGTACACCACTCCATCTAACCAATGTAGCTGATGTCAGATTGCAGCCCGGTCTCACCCAATGGCGTATGAATGACACGACAATTTGTAAGTCATTTCTTGTGCAATCACAAAGCTTTTCTTGCTTTTGGCGTGTCATTTCATGCCATGTAGTCTGTACTGGCTGCAATATAAACGCATCCACGCTCTATTATAGAGGCGACTGTACAATCGCAAATGGGAAGGAACGGTAGTATTTTTAAAAGGAAGTGGGGTGATGAGTTCAGTAAAGCTTGTCATTAATGATTTTAGTGGAGACACTTTCTTCCAAACTAATGCAGTACCTTGTCAATTTTGTAATACAAATGCTCCAAATAAAATCAGTCTTATAAAGTCAGCTGTGCAAATGACTGAAGACTTGAACTAAACTACAGCAATATTTTTATTGAATGTGTATTCTCTTGTTTTTTTCTTATTTGTGGGACTTCAATGCAAAAGTAGCAGATTGTATTACCCTTTGTAAATAAATGAACACGCTGACATATACTGTAAAAGTACCAAAAAACCCACAGTTACCCTTCTGTCATATACTATAATCTAATAAACAGTAATAAATTACAGTAGATGCACTGTAAAATAACAGTAAAATGCTGCTTTTATTTTTTACAGTGAAATTCTTTACAGTGATAACTTGCTTAAAAGGAATTTGTCTTTCCTACTATCCAACATCAGAATTTCATTTCAGCAAATAAAGTGAATCTATAGTGTTTCCAGATGGAAGAGCGAGACTGTGCAGCCCCGGGCGTGTTGCTTGAGGCTGATAAGGTGTATGCATATTTAAATAAAGCGATGCCTAAGGCCAGAGGTCCACTAGCCACGGTGTATGTATCGGAAGACATACCATATAACATTCTGTAGCTGTAGTCTTGACGTGTGCACACCCAAAGATGAGTCAATGTAGCATAACACTGACGAAAATATAAAGCACTTTTGATGATGATCAGAAGGAAAGGAGGAAAATGCAATGGAATCGGGCCTAAATCCTCTCACAGCAGGGGGTGAACGAATTCTAATAAACTGCGGATATGCAGATTCTGAAATTCATCTGGGATTCGAGCCAAATGAAGCCTCGATGTGGTGAATATCTGAAGTACATTACTATCTATTAAATGTTTAGCGATAGGGCCATTCCCATACACTGTCTGGTGTTGTGTTGATTTTTTTTGGCAAAACTCAACTCCACTCTCTGTTGCAATGCTGAGCGTGTTTACTGTGATATAGTGCTGCAGTCAGCAACAACAGACATCCGAGAAACAAGGAGGCTGCTTCTGGACTTCCTCAGACAGGTTTCATGCAATTTTACACATTTCATGCATTATTAATGTTTCTGTACCAGAGACATTTCTGGGACCGTTTTGTTAACAGTTACTGAATGTATGTAGTTCTTGTTGAATTCCAAAAGCTAGTTCACTAAACCTATCCTTGGAGCTGGCTTGGATGCATAAAACATTCAGTTTGATCAGAGGCATATTGGAAGCCATGCGAGCACAGTTGGAACCAGCGTCTGAAGATGAAACTAATCACTTAAAAGACAGCTCACCTCAGCACTCCGCCAATGTTGCATGCCAGTGCATGAGGTCAGTTATCTGCATCAACACAAGATTTGTTTACACGTCGACAAAAGTGTCATAATCCCAAGGCTTGAAGCAAATTAAATCACAAGGAACAGTTTCCCTATTTATAGAGTGCTGCAGGAATGAGTCCTGAAACCATTGAAATGAGTTCAAAGTCAATTGGTTTTTGGTTAGATGCCTGAAATAAGGTCTGTGGTTAACACCAGGGCTGACCCGAATGCTTCGAAGTTTCGACAGTTGCCATGGTTATCGACTTCCAAATCAGTATTTGAATGCTACCTTTTAGTTTTTTTTTTTCTTTACATATACGTACAGTATGTAATAATAATATATAAATCCCAAAACAGCCCATGAAATAAGGAATAATCCCACTTAATTTTTCATATTCAACATTATTATTCGTTTTTCTCAGATGGCTATTGATGTTTGTTGTGTTTAGAGGTGCGTGTGTGTACAGTAGTGCGGCAGTGGCACTGTCCCGAGCACTGAAACGATGGAGGTCGAGACAGACAGGCAGAAAAACATGTCAGCCTGCCGCGCCGCGAAGCTCCGAATACCTTCGAATATTTATATATTTATATATACAAGAGATTTGTTTGTTTGTTTGTTCAGTGACATAGAATACATCAGTAAATTTTGAAGGTTTGTTTTAAAAAATGCATTGACTAACAATTGGCGAAATGAGTCTAAAGAGGTTGTTGGAGACATTAAAAGCGTTCACGCCAAACACAGACACTCATCTACTCACTATAGTCCGCCTTTACAGCTTTGTTGTGTCTGTACTCACGCTCTTGCAAACTATTCTAACTCAAACTTTAAAAATTGTAGATTTATGCTAGATGTCACGCTAAGAGGAAAGGCTTTTGTAGAAGACATAAGCGTGCAAAGTCAAATTACAAGTTGGAAGCTTAGTGGTGGTGACGTTGAAGTCACGCAATAGTGGTTAACCCAACGTTAGCTGGCGATTTCATTTAAGCTTCAAAACCCATAAATGTGGTGTTCTTTTGTGAAGATTATCTTGCTGAACAAAACATGTAAGTATCACAGTGCCATAGAATTTATTTTCTGCAATACTCCAATGGAAAAATCCCATTTGCTTCTTGTCGAGGGAACCAGGGCGATCCCATTTCCGGGTTGGCCCACAATAATGCGTCATTCCCGCAGCACTCTATAGTGCAGGTCATTGCAACCACCTAAGACACTCATCATGGAGCTTATCAAACATTCATGCTCCATTTTCCTGGCCGAGGTCCCCGGGCGCAAAATGTCTAGACAACACATCATCTGGCACTTTGCTATGTGATTAATTATTACATAGATTATAAAGTTTCTTTGCAGTGCTTCTGTCATATCACATTATTCAATTTGGGGCACTTAACATGTGATTTTATGTTTTTTCAAAATTGCATTTCTTCTTTATTTTGACCTGTATCTTTTTAATTCAGTGCCTTTGTTTTGATTTACAAAAAAAACCTGACACCTCACGTATAGAATAGCTCTATCTATCCAATCAACCTCCGCTACAGGTTTCTGTCAAGGAAGACGACACTCTATTTTGTTCAAGAGGAAGGAGAGTGCTTTAATTTCAAAGAAGTTGCTATTCGCCCTCTATCAGTGATCGTCCTTGAACCAAAACATCATTCCTCAAAAGTTGTTTACCTATGTGGGTCATTGCCTTCCTTCTCATACTTCCCTGTGTTTCATTAACCTTTAAAACCAGATTTTGCTCAAACAAATACAGACGGTTAAAAGATGTTTGGGCTCTAGAGTATGTGCATCTCAGAAAGTCCCAAAAAATTGACATCTGGATGAATGAGGGACAAAACAGGAAGTGTTTTTGCTCCAATATTTATAAATCCTAACACATTTTGTTTGTGTCTTCACACCTTTTTTTATGATTTCAACACTGTTTATGCATGACCAACAAGAAAGCAAATAAACAGGCAGCTAGAGATACAGTAGTTAAATAGATAGATAGACAGACACTCACTTTTGGCCTATTATTACCTTCTTCTTTTCTACCAAGATCATTTCATGGTAAATGAGCCAATATCTCCTCAATCATTGGCTGACTCTCTATTATAGGTTTTTCTATCAGTGGGTTTTCACTCGAAGGGGAACAAATTACTCAGAAAAAAAAATGTGAAGATATAAAAGTCAACGAGCTTGAAGGACCACCTGAAGATGATGATTTGTGTCAAGGGGAACATATTGTTTCACTGCAGTCTTGGAAATGACTTTGCTCATCAGGTAGGCGGACACCAACTGATAAAAGAACAGAAAGTGCTCTACAGTGGTGTTCATATTCATCTGTAAAAAAAAATCTCATTAATAACACCGGACGTCTGTCTCACATCTCAAGCTTATGGATCCAACTCTTAATCAAAATTCATCAGTAAATATTCATAACAGCATCAGCAAACATGAGGTCTTGATTACTCCAACATGAGAATGACCTCTATCAATATGTAAATCGCCCTAAATGAAGAAATTTGCCATGGAGTGGTTGGTATCAGGGCTTGTGAAATGTTCTGGCACATAGGCAGGGCGATCCTGTTTGGCGAAGTCCCCTCTTTCTGCCTCACTAAAACAAGCCCTCTCAGCCCGAGTGCCTTGCATTATTTACATGTTTATGATTAGTTAAGCCTCACATGGAGCTGCCATCTGCTGGAAAGTGGCATGTAGAATTAGGAGTGCCATTAGGCCTATTTATTTTTACTGAAGGAAAGAGGAAAAATAAGGAGGCATGTGGCCTCCAATGCACACTCTCGCTGAGGTCCATTGCCCTTAAGTCATAAAAGGTGGTATTTATGCCTCATTAAGTGTTCTACTGCTCAACATTAGTGTTTAAAAATTAACCCCAAACTAGAATAAACTGCACAGATGGCAACCAGGGCCCATCCAATGAACCCATACAGCGCTGCAATACCTACCTGGCTCTGGCCATTTAGAGTCAAAACATAGAAATATTAAGCACAATATGTTGAATTAAAGTGGCCATATGTTTACAGTAACCAAGCTCCCCACTAGTGTTTGTAATCTTTAGTTTCTCAACTATAATTCATGTATACTTTACAGTTTTATTGGCCATGATTGAAGGCAGGGTAATAGGTATTGTTTTGCTGTAACTCCATACAGCCTGGGTTTCCATTCAATGAATTAATTAGCAAATTGTGTAATCCATTACAGTCGACATTTGTTTATTAGTATGATTACATTCTTACTGTGTGGTTATGCAGTTTAAAAGCAGACTGAACTGAAAAGTTGGCACTTTATTCTCACTCTTACAAGTTACAAATGTGTATTAAAAGCTGTGATTACAAGTTTTTGTTGAATACTCGATTCTGATTGGTCAATCACGGCGTTCTAAGGTCTGTTATTTCTTTATAGCAGACCGTTGCAATGTATAACAGACCGTTGCTATGGGCGCAGTTCTGATTTGGGACTCTGGTGAACCATTTTTGTGTCAAATTATTGATTTCTTAAGTAAGTAGCTGTGTAATAAGTGGGATAATGTACAGAAGGTGGGTCATTGTTGTGAAATCAACCCCTTCAGGGCGATGCTTTGTGGAGGGGTGGTTTATCTCACAACAATGAACGACTCGCTGTACATTATCCCTTAGTTATAGCCAGCCATGTTGATTTAAGACGAGAACTCACAGGGTCAAAATCAATTGTACACCTGCATGGTCTCTGCATTAATGTTTGTCAAGGTTACATTATTCCAAAAAATTTCATCACAAATGACAAAACATTACTTTCAAGAGTGTGACAATAAATCTTACTGTGTTTCCATTTGTAGAAATACATCTATAATGTTCCAAAATACCTGCCAGTGTTTGTTGCACTGCAGCAACAGCCAGCTTTACTTCTGCCACCGTCATTTTCTGACATAAATAAATGGCACGACAGGGTGACTTTGGCTATAAAAAGTTCCTCGCCTAGGGGCTCTACTACAACTTACTTTATCAGATTTGAGAAGTGCATCGAGAGAGAGAGAGAGAGACAAACTAATACACACAAGGGACATAGATACTTTGCATTTTGTGAATTTCAGATTCATATGAGCGGGAGACCACGGCTGAAGAGCAGAGAGGAGCTGCTTCAGGCTGCTGCTGATAGTGCCAGCTAGCGTTTAACTTGCTCGGGTATAACAGCCAGTCTGACTTGGCAAGACCTGCCTGGCTGCCGAGTGGCTAGCCTAGCTGAGAGGAGCTGATGACCGGTGTCCGCTTGACCACCGGTGCCAATTGAAAGCAAATGATTTATATGCTTTGGTTTGATTTGTGACTGTTTTTGTTGTATTGTTTCCCAACAACAGCACAGAGGAGGTGTTGTATGCGTGGCAACGAAGGGACACATTCTTTTGACTGCAGACCTTTTCAGATTCGACAACAGGAACATTCTAAATGGGCCCCTTTGTATTTCTGACAGGAGGTAAACAGGGACTAAAGCTGTTGCCCTAGCAACAGAAGGACAATAAAAAGGTATGTATATTCATTGATTAGCAGTTATTCACTACTTAGTTTCTTCTCATTCCTTACTAACTACTTCATACTCCATCCATAAGAAATTCCATACTAACATTCTATTTTGTACGCTAAAACACCATGTGAGATATTTTGTTACGTCCGAAATCTTAGTATGAAACCAATAGTACGAAAATTGCATAATATTTCCGATGAGATATTACAGTATGCAACGCTGGACACTACGGCAGTATAAATATCCCACAATGCTCTGCGGCAGTAACAACAACGTTCATTACGGACGTACTCTATAACACTACATATAATACTCTATATTACGGACAGCTCTATAACATCAATAATGCTTTAATTTAACTGTAAGTATATACGATTTCATTTTGCTAGGCATAATATATATTTAGAGTTAGTTCAGTTCACTTTGATTCGTCACAGGAGGTTGGCACTGGTTACCATTATTACACTGAGTGGTGTATGTGTATGTGTGAGTGTGTGGGGGGGATGTCATGGGTTGGTGAGCTGTGCTACTGATGTTTAATTGCAACTCCTACAGTACATCATCATTAATATAAAGATGTCTTTAGACTGTGCAACAACAACAGCAATGTAAGGTTATTGCATGTCACACCGTCAGATACGGTTCTAATAAATTCTTGGCCGCAATCTGTGTCTGCCTACGATATCAATCTGAGGCACGTCAGATTGTGGAATGATGAATGGTGAATCATGGCAGTGCGACGTATATTGTACATAGAAAAACGTACATGAGAGCAGAGGCAGGTCATCAGCTCGCGTCATCCATCTTCTGTTTTGAAATCGCAGCTGTCATCATTTTGGTTCGTGTGGTTTTAAAGAAAAGTAAACACACACATAACACGTGAACTTTTTCTTATAAAAACTTAAGCCAAAAATCTTTCTTACAAACTGTTGCATCAGCCAGTGCATTCTGTGTCTTTTCATGTTGTATTCTCATTGGTTGGTTTGTAGATGTGGCTTGTAGCAGCCGTCATATTGGGAGATATTTGGTCATACATTTCTGACACCATCAGAATTTTGCCTCGTCGATCTAAGAGTGTCTCAGATTGATCACCAAAGATTTTGTCACTCTGTCTCAGACAGGCTGAAAGTGTCAAGGGAACTATGGGTCACTGCTGATTTTAGGTCCAACATCGAAGCCTCTGGATCCTATAACCAAACATCTCACCCCTTGATGGCACTTCAGGAGGCGGACAAAAGCAGTGACAGACAGAAAGACATCCTGACCATTCCCTATGTATTTTATTCTCAGTTGCTGTCAGTCTGCAACATGCCTGACTGAAAGCAGTTGTCAGTACGTTGTGATGGCAGCGTGCCTCCTGTAAGTGAATCAGATCGGATTGTTCCAGCACTTTGTCTCCTCGTTGCAGGAGGTGGAGCTCCTCCTGTCAGACACAGGTGCACTAACAGAATGATGTAATCAGCTGCAGAAGATACGCTTCACTCGCCCACCGAGGTAGATAACCCCAATAATACATTTGTTCGTTCCTTGTGTTTTTGACAAGGGGGAGTAATACAGCCAAAATGAAAGACTTGACAGAAACCGAGAGCAGACAGATTGCACCTCCACACAATCTTGGAGAGGAATGTGTTCTCTTGTCAAGTGCTGTTCGTCATACGCAGCAGGTAAAAGTGAAAACATGGGGATGCATGTGGCTGTATTTTAGTGTGAACCACGTCTGCAGGAAGCGTTTTTAAGCGATAGAACATCTCAGAGAAGCGTAATGTCTTAAAAATGTAATTCAGGTGAGTGATTTTTTAAATTGAAAGTTCTTAATCCTTTAAGTCCCAGATCGAAAATTCAGTTTTTATCAGAGCTGTCAAAGTTAACATGATAATAACACATGAACGCAATTTCTTTTTAATGCCATTCATTTCTTTAATGCATTAACACAATCGATCTTTCGGAGGTTGTAGCGGGTTCAGTTTCAAAGATGGAGTGAAAAACCATGTCATACTAGCTTGTCGGGAAGGTAAATAATGCTCCAAACTTGCTCCCAAATTTTGGCGAGGAAAAACCGTCATTGCCTTTTTCAAAGGGGTCCCTTGACCTCTGAACTCAAGATATGTGAATTAAAATTGGTTCTATGGGTACCCACGAGTCTCCCCTTTACAGACATGCCCACTTTATGATAATCACATGCAGTTTGGGGCAAGTCATAGTCAAGTCAGCACACTGACACACTGACAGATGTTGTTGCCTGTTGGGCTTGAGTTTGCCATGTTATGATTTGAGCATATTTTTTTATGCAAAATGCAGTACCTGTGAGGGTTTCTGGACAATATTTGTCATTGTTTTGTATTGGTAATTGATTTCCAGTAATAATTACTATACTATAATAAAAATATATACATACATTTGCATAAAGCAACATATTTGCCCACTCCCATGTTAAATGATGATTAAATACTTGACAAATTTCTCTTTAAGGTACATTTTGAACAAATAAAAAATATCGAATTAATTTGCGATTAATTGAGATTAATCATGGGACAATCATGCGATCAATTGCGATTAAATATTTTAAACGATTGACAGCCCTAGTTATTATACAATTTCTATTCATCTGCTGTCTGTATGCATTGCTTGTTTTCTTTTTCTCAATAACAAAAGCTATTTGAAAATGAAGACACATTTGATGTGAATGGTTGCTTTCAAGATTTATGATGAATCATAAAATGTGAATACAAAACGCATTCATTTGAGTTCTAAAGGTGTCAAATATCATAGGATTTTGATGTAATTGACAGAAAATATGGGCTTTGAAGAGTAACGAAAACCAAAAAAAGAACAAAAAAAAAGTATATAGTGCAATAACAATAGGTGAAAAAAAGTGTGGAACAAAAGAAAAGAAAAACACTTTTCATCTCCCATTATCCCCGTTTGTATGCTCCATCAGTAGCTGGTAACACTTTGTGGTCAGTCACAGCCAATCCATTAAAAGTCAAACATCCGCTCAACCTCTCAGACGGAGACCGATTCCCCCAGAAAGCCTTGGGGGTGAAATGTGACGCAGCCTCGACGCCGCTCCTTTGGGTGTCATCGGGGACCTGTACACATTGATTAGTAATTGTCCTTCCTCCTTCCCTGAGAGGCTGTTTGTCCCACAGGGAGGCAGCTATTACACCACAGCTGGCCACAGGGACCATTCAAGGGCAATCAGAGCAAAAAGACTCAGGGTAACCACTTAGTTGGGAGTGCATTGGCCTGGATTGGTAACAACGAGTAAAAAGCAAGAAAGTCTGGAGACAGGCCTCGATCGAGAGGGTTCACGGTGAGGATGTCTCAGTGAGCAGCAGTGGCGCTGCATTGAGGGGCTTTTTAAAAGCTCTCTGCTAAGTAACAGGGTTTCGGTTGCTTTTACGCAGAGATGTGCAGAGTATAGCTATAGTGGCTCAGGCCTCTGACCCTTCATCCTCTTTGGCTGAAGTGACTTTCTGGACAAACACTAACAAGTAAAGTCTGTGTATCCAAAGCTATAGCTTATTCCTCTGTGCCATAGACCTCCGAAACTATTACAAACACATCAATGAGCCACATCGTTGCCAGTGGGCACTGCAGTTTATCCCACCATCCTTGTGCCATAAATACTCAGTATTGCACTAAATCTGTAGTTGAAAATAGCCCTCAGTAAATGCACTTTGAGCCATGTTTGCTAAAAACTACAGTGCCCAACTGTTTCAGGAAATGATTTAGCCCTTTTTTCAAAAATATAAATTCTATATTTGGGACTCATTTTTGAAGATTTATGTCTCATGTTTTTTCACTTCAGATGCACTTCACACTTTACCCCTCTACACTTTTTATTTCTTTGCGGACAAATGAAAATTAATGTTCTTTAGCAACTTCTTCAGCATTTTGCATAGTTCTCATTCAAAGGTATAACATGTAAAATTTGTCGGTTGGTGTTTGTGAACACACAGCATTCAAAGTCAGTCCTTCCTCCTCGGCTGAATGAGCCGAGAGAGGGAGAGAGCTATAGAGTGAATGAAGAGAGGGGGCGGCGTTAGTGAGAATAAAGCAGTGAATCAGAGAAATAAAACATTATTTTCTGATTGTTTCATGGTGGTTACGTTCTAAAGTACAAATAAACACACTCACACCTCCGTCAAACTGAAACACAGATGGCAGCATTCTGCACACAGCAGAGGAGAGAGAGAGAGAGAGGAGAAGGTGAAACTCTGGAGCATCTAAAACCAAACAGCGGTGTAATAATCTGACAGAGGTCTTGTGGTTCGGTATCAGACGCCGAAGGGCGTGATAAAGCGGTGGTAATTGATGACCTGAACGGGTTGCAGACTATGAATGCTGTTATTGGCTGGGGGTTACCCTTCCACATGTGGCCCAGAGGCTCTTTGCCGAAGCCAAGAAACGTCCTGAACAGCGCAAAATAATAACAAAAGAGAAAATACAGGCAGAGAGCAGGGTCTCTGCAGATACAGACACCACCACACACTTCCAGTGGAGCATAATGGATGATTGAGAGGGATTATTTTTGTATAGGCTTCATTGTTTTTAGGAAAATCCTGCATATGGCCTGTATGTTGAAACACTTTGTTAGTAATGTGCTAGTAAATTAAAATGGCAGCGCACAAAACTTTTTATTTGTTTTATTAATTTATATTTTCCTGGTTTTTGTTTTATTTCTTGTACTGTGTATTATCATTGAAAATAGAATAATTCATGCCCGTACTAAGCTATTCATTTCTGATTTGTATGCCATACGTGTCAGTATGTGATATGTACTATAAATTGTATTGATGTAGTGTGGAAACTTCAGGATACAGCAGAAAACAGTGATTTCCCTGCATGCTTTTACGCCATCTTGCATTTATATGGCACTACACTGCTGCAGGAAATTCTTTCTGGAATGTTATACAGTGGCACCACACTATTATACTGTAACATAAAACTCACCCAACTACTTTCTGAACGCTCCTCACAGGGGATAAAGGAAGCAGCACAGGGATCTCCGAGATAATTAATTTAGGGATGGAGCAAAAGTACAGAGCGTGTAGTAAACTATTTTAACGACGTACCTACATCTGTAGTCTCAGAATGCTATACTTGTATTTATACTATTTTATGCCATAGAGCTAGATGCTCCATGGCATAAGGACAGAAGTCCTTGATGATACAATCGTCAGGGTTGAAAAATGAAGGTTATGGTTTACGGTGAAGCATATCTTGATCAGCATCTCAGGGATTTGGTTTTTCCATTTCTTTTCCCTTATTCCTCATGAAAAATTGAAGCATTGGATGCATTTTTAGAAAGAGACAGATTGTGAATTCTTCAGCCAGTATTTTGAAGGCTGTTGTATTACTGGTTGAAGATTTATGTGTCCCACACAACACAAAGTTGTAAATGAATATCTACTATTTCCCCCTAACAAATCATGGTGAAGGACTTTCATGAAACCCAACACGAGATCTGAGAAAACCAACAAAACAAAGAGTGGTGGCTTTTTAATGTATTTTCTTGCAAAGTACCTCAGTCAGCAGGAAAAAAACTGAAATATTAGAAGCCTTTTGCAACAATAGGCCATAATGTATCTATGGGAAATACATTATAGCCATCTCTATGGTGATCAAGTAAAGAAAACTAGGAGGATTGCAGTAAATAGTATCTTTCTGTCTCAGTGTATGCCTTATCCATCCTTCCATCCATCCAGCCATCCATCCATCCACCTCCATCGTGGCCACTATCCTGAAGGTGACCTGCTATAGGTGATCTGCTCTCCCTGAAGGGGAGCAATGAGCTGAGAATTTCCCCACACAATGAGTCGAGTTTCTAATTATCATTAAAAGGCCGGGTCCGGACCAGGAGCAGATGAGTTGGATGGTAATAGAGAGAGTGAACCCGGTTTATCCAACACGTCACATTCCGCCCCTTGGCGTCAATAAAATCCACTATAGATAGTTTTAAGAAAGAACTACATAGTTGGGCTTTAAACTACATTTGTACAGTGAAAATGACACTGAACGTTGTGAACACGGGACACGAACGAACAGCCGATTGTAACGCGATGCACGGGATACAAGCTGCTGTCTCCTGGATGAAAGTGTTCTGTTTGTTGATCCCATCCACATCCCCTCCTGCCTGGTTTACATTGTAGTTAATGGAACGCCCGGTATGTTTCATACCGGCGCTAAAGGGTGCCTTGTGCAGCGGTATCAAACGACAATGGCCGTGACAAAGCCTCGGTATTTAACGCCCTGGGAATGAGAACTGGTTGTTGTATCACTGTGATGGGCCTCGGGCCTGTATGGCAGGTGCATGTAATTGGAAGCCAGGACCGTCCACTTGGGCTGACTGGCTGGAAGCGCCTGGACTCAATACTCCCAGTGAGAGGAGACGAGTGGAGAGGAGGAGAGACTCTCTTCATGAGCTTTGTTTGGTCCTTTATCATTTTTTCCCCACCAACACCGGCACACCATACTTCCCACACATCCACTCACTTACATCCCTGACTTCACCGTCACCCACATCTCATCTCTTTTTGCTATTCAATTGTTGTTTTTTAGGGCTGTCAAAGTTAACGCGATAATAATGGGTTAACGCAAATTTGCTATAACGCTAATAATTTATTTAACATATTAACGCAACTTGATTTTTAGCTCAGTTGTAAAGCTACAGTTAAGATACTGGTATCATATGAAGCTCAAGAGATCCATTGGTACCAACCATGTCATGCTAGCTTGTTGAGACGGAGGCTAAATAATTCTCCAAACTTGCGCAAAATATTGGTGAGGAAAAACTGGCATGGCCATTTTCAAAGGGGTCCTTTGACCTCTGAGCTCAAGATATGTGAATGAAAATGGATTCTTCGGGGTACCCACGAGTCTCCCCTTTACAGACATGCCCACTTTATGATAATCACATGCAGTTTTGGTGCAAGTTATAGTCAAGTCAGCAAGCTGACACACTGACAGCTGTTGTTGCCATTGGGCTTGAGTTTCCCATGTTATGATTTGAGCATATTTTTTATGTAAAATGCAGTACCTGTGAGGGTTTCTGGGCAATATTTTCTCTGTGGTGTTAATTGATTTCCAATAATAAATATATACAGCACATACATTTGCATAAAGCAAGCATATTTGCCCACTCCCATGCTGATAAGAATATTAAATACTTGACAAATCTCCCTTTAAGGTACATTTTGAACAGATAAATTGTGATTAATTTGCAATTAATGACGATTAATTATGGACAATCATGCTATATTTTAATCGATTGAAAGCCCTAATGTTTTTCTAAATAAATCAGTTCATTTAAGTGCTGTCTTGGTGTCTCCCCCTTTATTTGCCACAGTCCTTTGAACCAGTCTGTCACATTGACTCATTACCATGCACTGTTTTGGACCCCACTGCAGTAAGCTAATTTCGCTGCAGAAAGAGGATCTCAGAAGTCGTGTCGTGACTCAGACTAAAAAATGTTGAAAAACTGCTACAACGCTGTAGAGTTGTGGGAAACCAGCCGTGCTTGAGCAGTATATTGATCATCTCTCTGCAAAGTGTTGACACACTGTGTAACTCCACAGAGCGGGTTCACCTGCTCTGCACCAAACCAAATCATCGGAGACTCTTCATGTTTACTGCCCCTCGGCAACATAACAATGAGACAAAAACAACAGCTACGTCGGAGAGAAAAGATGGCGAATGTTTGGGAATATCGTGAGACTATTTTAAATGAAGCACAATGGCTTAATTTCCCTTCACTCGTAGCCGGAAAAACTGACACATCTAGCCCTTTAGATTTTCTTCTCTGTGCCGCTGCAGATGAAAGCGGGGCAGGAATCACGCAGCTTCAACATTCTCACTTGCAAATTCAGGGATGACAGGGTTCCTCCGCCAGCTTCAATTATGAATGACAGCCTTTTATCTCCTGCCTGCTAATTAGGTGAGATGATGCTATATGCTCACACCACGTTCTCTTCCCTTTTTTGTTCTCTTAGATACCTGAACCCCAGCCTATTCTAGTGAAACAGATACATGGGGAGAGAAATGGGTCAAGAAGTGTTATCTTGGAGTTCAAAAGAGTGAAGTTTAAAGTCGTACAGGGGAGGAACCACAAGAGGGAAAACAATTTCACTGTATATCAAAGATGGAATGAAATATTTTATCTGCAGATCCTATATGGGAAATTGGCAGCTGCTGGAACATCTAAGGCAGAGTTGATAGCGGCATTTTAATAATTTGGCTTTATGGTGAATATATTAATACGGAACAACGCTCAAGTAGCTTGATCCTTCGCTCGCCCTCTTTTCTTTTGTGGACGCTTAACTGCAGGGTCATCCTCGTCCAACGTCACAGGGACTGATTTGGAACGGATATACAGGACTTTAACAAGTCATTTTTAGAGTTATGTGGAAGCGTAGCATTTAAATACAAGTCAAAAAGGGGCCCCTCTGAAGGATTAGGTCACAGTTGAGATAGGGGAAAGGATCTGGGGTCAATCCGACTGGATCCAATTAGCTGTCTCTGACAGGAGGCCATGACAAGCCTAACGCTGCGGCGACATCTCATTCTCTGAGCCGGGGTCTTCACTCGCTCAGGGATAGAGGACTCTGGGAATAATAGAAGAACAAACAAGTCACGACTCCAGGAGAACACCCACCAGATACTCATTAGAAGAGAATCTCTGCCTTTTTCCCTCCCCTTCCTCTGCTCGCCAGCCCACCCTCCTCCTCCTCCTTCCTCCCTCCCTCCCTCCCTCGACTTCCCCTCCTCCGAGTGTGTGTGCTCCTCAGATTGGATAAGATGAGAGGAATATTCTTTTTTTTTCCGGGCTCTTGGACACTGACAGCACTTTTTTTTTTTTCCCACTTTGCAGAATATACAGTGAGCAGTATTGACAGCACTTTTGATAGCATTCAATTAAAGTTTTTTGAAATCTGCCTGAGGTGACAGTATTTCCCGTTTCAAAGGAAAGCTATAAGGCTTCTTCGTTCTGTAGAAGAATCGCTTCCACGGAGTTTTGTGCTTTTCCTTTTTTAAAGTGTTGTCAATTATTCATTCTTAAACTTTAAAAAAAAAGCCTCTATTTGATGTGGGTCATTAAAAAAGGAAAACAGTGTGAATGTTTAATGAGCGGTGTCACTGTTGGCAAAGAGCTTAGCAGATTACAAAACTCAGCGAGTAAGACACTGGATTGTACACAAGCTAACCTCCACATGAGGAAAGTTTGGCTTATTTTTATCACACCCAGGCTTCGTAGAACAGTTCATCCTACATTTATACATATTAAGCAGTCACTTAATGAAATGCTGTTTGCCCAAAACTTCACAAAGTAATCCATGCCCCCCCTTAAGACTTAAATACTTAATTTTCAATGCATGAATCTAAACCTCAGAGAAAAGTGAGGTGATCAAAATGCAATCTTTTCAATGTGGCATGTTCATTATTGAGACGAAAACCATTTTCAACAGTAATTACTCACAGAGAACACCGCTCCCAGGGACTAAACTCTTTTCAGTTGTCAAGACAGTAAACAAGTGGTAGAAATGGGGCTGAGGGGATCAGTGGTCCTTTGAAGTGTTCCCTCCTTGTTTAAAATAAGAACAGTGGCTCGTCTGTTCCCCTTCACGGCCGTGGAAAGAAGCAGCAGCTCCAGACAGGAAGCTCTGTGGCCTTGGCTCCCCATTTCAGGGACCCTGGATAGCAGCCTTGAAGCAGGAAGCACTGGGCGATGGACTAATCGTATTCAGGTCCCTGAACAAGTGCCTTCTAGGCCGACTCCCGCACAGCTGTGTGCGCCTCTGAAACCATCACCAGCTGGGCTGAACAGGCCATCCAGCTAAGGTTATACAAAGGGCAGGAGAGGAGCAGCAATGACTGGGGTTTAAATTCAGGGTTTTATGGAGGGAAGAGCAAGTCCTCCATCATAAATAACAACAACTATCACATCAGCGGTGCCGGAATGAGTTTTCAAGTGTGGGGGAGGGGGGGTCAGATTCGGATGACGTAGGCTAATACAGTGTTTGTTTTACAGTGTGTGTGAGTTTCAGAGACTTTGTCTCCTGCATTCTGGTGACTTTAAAAAAGTGAAAATAACTAAATAATAAATATCGTTACACTGCAACAGCATTTTATTTTTGATTTTACCTTTACCTCACAGGAAAGAAAACTTAATAATTTGCCCCTTTGGAGTGAACTTGGTGTTTAAATCTATGGCATAAACTAATATTCATCCGTTTTTATGTTTGCTCCTGCTTGAGTATTTCTTTCTCTTATTACTCTCCATTTCTCTGTCCTTCTCTCACTGAAGGTCCCTTCAGACACAATGCGACAACGGCACCATCGTGCTCTGAAACACATTATTTCCAATGGCTTGCGCCGCGCTACGACGGCTTTCTGCTCTCTTCCGCCGGGAAATGACAGTTGGTGTAGCTTTATTGTCATCTGGGTGGAAACAGTAGGCATTACACACACTGTTCAGTTCCAGAAACAGGCTAAGATAACGAAAAGGAAAAAAAAAGTGTGAAAATTTGCCATAAATCGGGAAAAATACGGGAGAATTGTGACCGGGGGAGGAAACCAGGAGAGGGCAATGAAAAACGGGAGTCTCCCGGGAAAATCCGGAGGGTTGGAAAGTATGGTGAAGGTGACCTCAGAGCCTCTGGTGGGGTTCGGGGTCATACATTTTAAAGTTAAATGCATCAATCTGGTGCACTTTGAGAGCAAAATTACGAGGCTAGATCTATGAAGGACTTGGTGCTCTAGTAAACAATTTAATCATACAAGTTGTATGGTTATGAATGCTGATGGCAAAATGTCACACAGCATAAGGATGGTAAACGAGGCGGGGTGTCAACATTGCTACAGACGCCTCGCACTGAGGACAGTCCGCCCGGGTTGACAGTCGCTTTGGGAATCCCGCCCCTCCCCACGGGAAGAGAGGGCGCACTGCCGAGCCCCGGGCAGCAGCGAGGTCCTGGCGAGAGATGTTATAAAACTCAGTCAGGCCTTTCCAAGCAGACCTCTGTTGCGGCACACCGGACGATGCGCCCGGCGAGGGTCAGCACACACGTTGAGAAGTGTAAAAATATTTTAGGTTCATTATGAAACTGTGGCGGGCTGGATGTCAGATCACTTTGATTTCATTTGAATTAGGATACACAATGGTTGATTATGATTGGATAGAGATCCCCATCACACTCTGTGATTGCAAAATGTGGATACAAATATTATTCTGTGCTTTTGTATTGGGCATCACCTCGCGTTCACACACATATTGTTGAAAAAAAAAGAATATATTGAAGCGTAAATAAACGCTTCGGTTCAGGTTGAGGTTACATGACACAGAAGTGCCAATCGCCCCTTGGCCCCCCCTACTTCCGGCGCCCATGCATCACATCTTCAATAAATTACTTTGTGTTCTGGATGGAAAGCAGCTCGTCTAAACCTCCACATGTCTTTTATCGTGAAGAATACAGTCAATCACATGTACATTTCATTATGCCTATACATAAGGTATATGTGGGCAAGGCCACGTTTAGTGAGACTGCATCAGATTCACTTTGCAATATCTCCCCCGCATGTAACATCCTATATATGAAAGGTCACATACATTCGTTGCTAATAGGGGTTTGCCATTCAGAGGGACCGCCACGGGCAGATTAAAGCAGAAACACATTTGTGCTTATAATTAATGTTTCAAAGGGCTATTTGCTTGTGCGGTGCTCTTCTTGAGTGCTTATTTGTGACACAGCTTGTTTTTAAAAGGAACTTCTTTGCAAATAAGACTGAAGTATTATGCTTTAATGTTAAGCAAAATGAAGCCCCAAAAATGCTCAGGCGCCCTCGGAAATCATTGCAGTGAAACTGAACCTTGGTTTGAGAACATTAAAAGAATAAATAGCAGATAAACAGCGAAACTCTGTCCTCCACTATATTTTTAAATCATCGAGCAAGCACTGTAAGTACCCAGGATAGCTGTCTTTATTATCCTCAGAAACCTCTGTTTGAATTAATTTTCTCTTACAAGGTCTTCAGCTTCACCAAAACAAATAGTCTCAGATGAAAAGTACTCAGGGTCATGAGAACTTGGATAAAAAAGGTACTGAGAAAAACAAAGTTAAAAAAAACAACAACATACTGTATTGCGCAATGTAACACTCACATCTTATTTTTATGAAGATTAAAGAGATGACTTTATACATTATTTAGTCAACCTCATTACAGATTTCCAGAAGGATATTTTGAATTCAACTTTCATCACATCATGAAACTTATTAGCCTACAACAAAAACTGACTTCCTAATAGTTGTGCATTACATGTCATTTACTTGGAGCCAATCACAATTACATTTTTATTTATATGCTTCTAATTTGTTTTCTATATTGCATTGTGATAGGAAATGCAATTACTGGCTGGATTATGGCAACGTTTTTTACAAGTGAGGGAAGATACCAAGCTTATGTACCCAATCCGTTCTCACTCCCAACTCATCAAATACCACCGTTTGGTCAGTGCCCCTCGGCATCGGAACCCGACGCACGGAGGCACCATTTAGCAACAGTATGTGACGAACCGGGCTTTCAACTAACTCCACTGTAAACTCCTCCCGCAGCATTATTCGACGGTCAGTGCAAGTGACGTAGTATTCATAGCGTGAGAGTCCGCTAAGGATGGGCGGAAAGGGTGGTGGATGGGTAAAAAAAACACAAGACTCTCAACCAGGAGACGCTGATTGTGTCCCTTATAAAACTAAAAGTAACATTGACTTATTTTGTCACGTCAGACTCGTTATCTTCAATCCTGTGAGTTGTTAGTAATTGAAGTTAACGTCAACCACGACCGTTTCCGAACCCTGAATAAGCTGTTGTGTTGCCTAAACCTAATTTCCTGTGAAACCAGAAGCTTATTTTGAAAGGACACTATGCATGTAAGAAGCGTATCTTGACATGCCGGCCCTAGTCCGTCTAAAAGTAATGCTAGAGTAACACGCTAGAGCAGTAACACGCTAGAGCAGTAACCCTAGCGTCGGTCTCCGATGCCGACGAACACTGACCAAGCGGCGGTATTTGAGGAGTTGGGAGTGAGAACGTGTTGATCTACTACATGCCGATCAGGTTTGGGCATCAAAAGCACTTTGGTTAAGGTTAGGGAAATATGGTTGTGTTGGTTAATAAAGTAAACATATTGTGTCTTGTGCATTAAGTCATTTAATCTGTATTAAACCAAGACCATAATCTTTTTCTAACCTTATCCAAGTATTTCCTTCAGAATAAATTTGCTGTTGCAAAGTGGTATCAACATCATTTCTAGGAGACAGAGTTGCACTGCACAATACAACATTAAACTGAAATATGTCTACCTTAAAATAAATAAAGGCACCCATTATAAAATGATTTATAAGTTTGGATTTGTAAATTGATTGCTGATAACTTAACTATACTGGTTTGCCATCTTTAAAAAACTGTCTTGGTGTTGATCCTCCTCCAGTTTTATACTGGTTTGTTTTGCCCTTTAGTTCATCAGCGAGACCTCTACAATAAACCGTGTCACCAGTTCCTTTATGGAAAAGAGCAGCAGACCACCTGGACCATAATCCATTTATTAATGATTTACTAATTCTAAGTGCAGACTTGATTAGAAAGTTAGACGTATTGCCCTTTATTAATGTTTCAGCAACATTTCTAACTGCATATTTGATGAAGGATGGAAGTAGATCATTAAGTCTAATTTCCAGCAACATGCTAGTCTAGATGCTAATGCCTGATGGCCAACAAAGAGAATACATTTTGGAGGTACTGCTGAGCATAAACAACAAGCTATACCGCCACGCTCAATTTAAGAGATAGATAATACTCGAGGATATATTCGTCCTACTGATGGGCAGACAATCTTATGTATGACAATTATACATGTTGACTACAATAATACCACACTGGGAATAGACATATAGTCACTGCAGGCAAAATGAACTACATGTAAGACCCATGATTTGATATCACTGAGAAATTTACCAGCACTCCTCTATGATATGTTAATTTTAAGTCAATAGTACCACTTTCATAGTCGATCTCATGAGAAGGTATATAAATGACACGATATTCTTTATTCTCATTCAACGGTTCGTATGATATCTATCATATCAAAAGTTATTTTTCCTTTTTCATTCTTTTTCCGACTAATGTGTCAATTTACACTCATTACATGCATACAGACTTCTCAAAATAAACTTCCATCTTCACAGGAAACAACTTCCTTAGGCAACAAAACTACTTAATTAAGTTAGGAAAAGGTTGTGTTTTGGCTTAAAATAACACCGAAAGTTGCATTACTTAAGTACGTAAGTTACGTGACAAATAAATCAACGTCGACATCTGGTTTCACACGGGATACCAACACTGGTCTCCTGGGCAGAAGTTCAGTATTTCTTTTCCCACCCATCCACCCTGGACTCCTCCCTACACTGCGTTTGCCGCTCTTTATATTTCCTGGTTGACAATTATGTGGATTACATACAAATTGATTCCTTGGGATATACACAAATTACAGTGTGTTACTTTTTGTATGTATAGCTACAAACAGTGCATGAGACCAGCCTGCGATATTACGGGGACATTCAGTGTGTTGCATTTTAGGCTTTTCGCGTGTCATTTGCACCCCATGCAAACCAAAAAGTTTGGTTTAGGCAACAAAACCACCTATGTTTAGGAAAACATCATGGTTAGGCTTAAAATTAGTACATAAACTAACTAAAATGTGTACGGAAACAACATAACATCAGTATGGAAAACACAAATGTCACTAATGTAAATTACAAAAAAAAAACACCGGTCTCCAACACTGGTCTCCTGGTTGAAAGTGCTGTTTGTTGGGCCTATCAATCATTTTTCTCACTTTTTATTCTACATGACTAGCTCTGAGTGTAGCATATTTGCGCTGCTGCGTTTACATTACAGTCAGTACAGACTACATGGCGTACAAATGACATGCCACAAGCAAGAACGGTTTTCTTATTGCACTCCAAATGCCTTGAGAATCATCGTGTCATTCATACGCCATCTCAGTGCAACCGGGCTGTCCACAGACATACACGCCAAAGTACAGGATATAAAACTACAGGGGAATCTCTACCTGAAACCAATTCAGTTGCCATAATTACAACTTTAATGAGACAAACTCCACAGTAACAGACAGAAGCTGTGATACTTGCATGAAAAGAACGAGGGGGAAAGCAGTGAGAATCTGAAGTGAGTTGTAACCTGCCTACTGTAGCTCCCACTGACAGCAGAGCGTCTCCCCATAACAACGCCGGGGCTTGTTATGCTAATTGCGGTGCATATATCCAAGTGAGAATCCAAGAGCTGCAGTCAAAGCCGCCGAGTTTGTCTGTGTAAAGTAGATTTAAATCTTCATTATACTCTTCGTCACGTTTATTGAATTACAATGCTCTGCATCTGAATAGGGAGCGGATCTTTTTTTCTGTTCATTTTCAGATAAAGATTATTGCTGGATCTGGGCATCGGACCAATTTATGGCTTTAGAGGTCTGAAAAATCTAACTTTAATTTGAGGAGGTGGCGGTGGAGGGAGTCATTGCTGATGGACATCATTTTCTGTGTCCGCGCCGAGGATTGCCGAGCCTTCGGAGGAGGAGGAGATTGGAACAGTGTTCTCATCATCCCTGAGCCACTGGGTCATGGTTTAAACACTAATCCTGAAGGATGAGCGAGGCAGAAACATCCACCACAGCATGCTCCAAAGATTGCACCCCTTCTGTCTGATCGCATGCTCACAAACCAAAGTACTCGTGGTGGTAGGGAAAAGGGCAGCTGCAGCTGTCAAGCACTATGGCTCTGTCATTCTCAGCGGGGGGAACCAAACAGAACAGTTTATCCAACCGCTCTGACAAATATGTGACAGAGGTTGCAGGTGAACGTTGGTTAACACTCGCGGAGTCGTGGCACGGCTCTGCCTGACATTAAATCGTGGACCAAAACAGATTTCCTCCACAATGTTCCATCACAGCAATCAATAACACACTTGTAGGCCAACCATGGGCGTTTGCTTGACATTCACCGAGCGCTGGTACTGTAAGACACTTGGAAATAAAAACCAACAGGTGCAGTTGTCAATAGGAATTGAAAAGCCATTACAACAAAGGCTACCTCCGGCTCTGCCTGCCTGGAGGCATCACTACCAGCTTAATTATCGTTTTGCTGTCACAGCGATAATTCATTGAAATTACAGTGCTGTTGTGAAACATTCAGAGGCATGCCAGCTTGTCTTGCTGGGCAGTACAAACAGGTACCGTGCTGCTTTGATTAAAAAAACGTGCACCCTGTTGTTGGCTGAACCGTTTCTTCTGTATCGGAGCCGCCATTATTACTGGAGTTGCACTTAATGGTTCAATTACGGAACAACCGCTGACTTTTGTGCTTAATTGCCAAGGAATCAATTAAGGTCTATTTTCCCCACACAAAGAATGAGATCCTTGTTAAAAAATGTGGCCAATCTGGGATTCAGTTACTGGAGTATTGAGCAGACACTCGCCATAAAACCTCAAGACATGGATGCACCCTGAAAGGAAATTTCGACCAGGTTAAAAAAAACTAAAACTTACTGAGGCAATTATAGAGGCAAACCATGGAGCATAACAAACTCATTATCTTGTGTTACTGGTTGCCGGAAGACAACGGTAGAAACGTGGGTGTGAGAGTAGGAGAGAGGAGTGTGTTGTGTTGGAGTACAGAAACTGTAGCTTAGTGTTATCACAGACTGTATATAAGGAATGGACAAACTCACCGTGATGTGGTTTGTGGACTGCCGTTTTGAAGCCTCGAGTTCAGAATTTTGGCCATCGCCATCTTGGTTTTTTGCAACCGGAAGTGACACAAGAAGGTGGAGCTAAGTACGACCGAATGCTGAATAAGACATTTTTAGGTAACCAAAATGTTACAATTAACTTTCATGAACTGAAAACCCACTAAAGTTTTAAAACGAAAACACAAAAAACACCCAGACTGGACAACGCCGTGGTGGCAACAAGTTAATCACAGGGTAGCCACGCCCTAAAGCATCCCCTGCTTTATGGTCTATTTGACTCTAAATGGGACCATAATTTACAAAATGAACATCATGCTGTATTGAAGAAGACTCGAAACTAGTGATTGAGACCATAAACTCATGTTTACAATGTTTACTGAGGTAATAAATCAAGTGAGAAGTAGGGTCATTTTCTCATAGACTTCTATACAATCAGACTTCTTTTTGCAACCAGAGGAGTCGATACTGGAACAATTTTAAAAACAAATGTTTTCCCCACTTACACACAATAACATGGGAAAATAGGGTCCATTTCAAAAAGTACCGATGTTACCCTTTAAGGCTTATTGGGTATTCAATATTGGATTTTAAGGTGAGAAGGAATTAACATAATCTTACTGGAGATGTTTGCTCCATTATTGGATTTAACATTTAAATATCAATATTCCCACACAAGAGGGCTGAGTCTTGCCACATCAAAATATCTGTATATATAAATTGTCAATATTAAGAGCGACGAGTGTTTGTCCTCATATTTTGTCTTGCAGCAACTATGATCTTAATGTATACAGCAGAAAAAGAGTGAGTATAGGACTGGAATTGATCTTTTCACTTTTTTTACTGCTGCTTACAGATAAAGGGCATCACACAGCTGCAAGCACAACACCGCAGATGCATTGTGGGAGATATTCCCAGCCCTGACGCACCTTGGACCTGTGAGTAAGACGTGAGTTACTTACCGCCAGGCGCGCTGTCGCCTGTCCCTGGAGGACCAATTACTCTGTATGTTTGCCCTAAAGTCTCATCATTAAACACATCGAATGTTTGAATAAAATATCAGCCGAGGCAGAAAATGTGGTTCACCCTATTGATGGCCTCACAGCTTGATAAGAAGAAGCTGTCAGTTTACAGGATAAGGCTGAAGGTATTCTATGTATTGTCAAGAAATCCCATAAAAAAAAAATATGCAGTCTCAATACATCTAGAAAATATGAACTTTTGACCCTCACAAACACAATGAGGACCCAAAAACATTTCATTTATATATGACAAAAATAATGAAAGATTGAAAATACCACAGGCTCCCCAAAATGTTAAAACCTATTTTTATAGCCCACAAATTCTGGCTCGTTCCCCTGAATCCCCCCGCATGGACAGATGGCAAACAAACTCTAATTCCTATCAAGTTAAGACAGGTGTGCATTTGCTCGAGGTAAAATGCCGTGGCAATCCTCCGGAGTCGAAGCTGTCTGGCCCTTGGCAACCTCACAACCTTGAAGGTCAGCTTCTCAAAGGCAACTGATACCCCTGACTGCAGCTCTTTCTGCTCGTCATCCATTTTGGCAAATGGCAAGACCGAGCTGATCAATCAGGAGCCGTCAAAAGGCCAAATAGAAAAAAAAAGGCCAAACCGTAGTCCTGATCCTCTGTATCGACTGCTTGGATTATAGAGGATCACCCTCCGGGCTCTCTGCACGATTTGGCCATAACTCCGATCGTGATGATAACTGCGAACTTCAGAAATCAAACTGCGTGCATCTGTCCTCCTGCTCGTCTGCCAGTCTGTAAAACGATCGATCTGTTTGAATGAAATAATGCATCTGTTCTGCATTACAGCAGCAGGAAATATGTTGTTGAAAAGTCGTAGTCGTGGAGCAAAATCGACGTGTTCCAACATCAAACACCGTATATATTCCAAGAATTTCCTCCGGCAGACATACTTAAACATGCATTCAATAATGGAAAATCTGTAACCGTTAAATTTTTAAATCAAATAGTGAGCATCTGTCTGCTGATTTGTTCATCCGTCTTACCCTGAGGAGGTACAACGGTGTCGATACGGTGAACAGATATCATGAAATTAAACTTTCAGTATAAAAACACTGTCATTATTAACAGCAGTGAGTCAGTGATTGTTAAATGTCAGGTGCTAAAATCTGTGCGATTTTATTGCCTGTAATCTTATTTGTTGTATATCTACAACTTTGTTTAATGTGCTGCTGCTGTCTTGGCCACGACACTCTTGAAAAGGAGATTTTTTTAATCTCAATGAGGCTTTTCAAGGTGAAAAATTCAAAGATTGCTTAAAGGTAATCTGTGGAGTTTTAGACCACTTCTGGCAATACGGTGCAAGGTTTGATTTTGTATGTATCTCGTGCTCTGTTATCAAGGTGCACAAGGACAGACATGTACGTGCGCTAGGGTTCGATGGCACTTTATTGAATCTGAATCCAGCATTGATTCCGAACACATTTGAATCCCTTATAGAATCTTTTAAGGTTTAGCTTTAAACATTTACAAGTAACTAAACTTAAAGATCTGAAATCTCATTTCATTAGATAAGAAACACTGCGATCGTTGGTGGTAGTGAAAATGAGAAATTAAATCTCACTTATACCTCTTATTTTTCCCCAAGCTATTTACTCCCAACACTGGAGGTCCTGATGCAGCACTATTAAAGGGGACATATCATGCTCATTTTCAGGTTCATACTTATATTTTGGGTTTCTACTAGAACATGTTTACATGCTTTAATGTTCAAAAACACATTATTTTTATCTCATACTCTCAAATCTGAATAGCTTGTTGAAACTTGTTGCTGCCCACAAAAAAAAAAGCTGACTGGGTTGTTTTGTTTCACATTTTATGGGTTGTTAGGCACTCCAGATACCCAAATTAATGTGCACAAGCACTGAACGGGAGTTTTTGGCTGAATAGAGTTTACCAGACAACAGCTGAAAGTCAAATTTGACTGTAGCTGTCAAATAATTCATGTTAATTAGCAACAGTTTCTATTGCATTTATATTGTTTATCTGCATTTTAACCAGCAAAAAATGCGAAGCCACCTAAACGTTTTCTACATTGCTCTTTGCTAATAAAAAAGTAAGCATCAGAGCTTAGCGAATGTAGGTATTTTGCCGACAAGAAACCAGCTAAGAAATGGAACCAGCTGCCAGAACCCCAATCCAACGAGCATGTGGGATGCAATACACATTCTTCTCCACTGGTTGAAATATAAACACTGTCGCCTCACAGCAAGAGGGTCGCAGGTTCAAACCCAACTTGGGGCCCTTTCTGTGTGGAGTTTGCATGTTCTCCCCGTGTTAGCGTGGGTTTTCTCAGGGTTCTCAGGTTTCCTCCCACAGTCCAAAGACATGCAGGTTAATTGTTGACTCTCTGTCTCTATGTGTCAGCCCTGTGATAGTCTGGCGACCTCTCCAGGGTGTACTCTGCCTTCGCCCAATGCCAGCTGGGATCGGCTCCAGCCCCCCCCCCACGACCCTGAATAGGATGGATGGATGGTTGAAATACAAATATGGAGTGCACACAAGCCATAAAATATGAAAGAAAGAAGAAGCAACGCTATGAATGAAAGATGTTTGTGGTAACATGCCTAGAAATAACAAATTGCAAATATGTTGAGGAAAGAAATGCATTCTGTATAATTGTAAGGACTCAAGGACATTTACAGTACAACCCACAGGGAACCTTTAATGCTCCATATCATCACAATTCTAGTATCTACAGCATCCGTAGCGCCTGAAAGCTGGGAAGCTTGAAATAGATACAATAGCAGCATTTGAACACAGGCTCATATATATTTGAGAGAGCTAATGCATGATGAATAATATCACCCTATTGTCCCACCAAGTGCTGCTTTTCATCCCTCATTGGCTCAAGTATCACTGCGGTCGCCGTCCTGAAAGGGAACTGTCATCAGGAATCACAATAGACTGCCAGTAGCTTGTCAGTTGAGAGACATTTCATCTTACAATAATAATTTCACCCCAGTGTTCGACATCAACAATTGATAATGTGCAGTGTGAATTCTGGGGTGTGTTGAATATGAATGCGCCGAGGATTTCAGCAATAGTTACCACTCTGCTTAGACATTTTGGAAATCTCAGAGATCAAACGTTGTGCTAACTCTTCAGTGTCAGTCCTCTGAGTCTTTCAGCCGTGTCGTGTAAGAGCTTTTGTGATCAATACAGTCAAGAATTCTCCTTGAAACAAAAAAAATCTGTTTTAGTGAATAGGTTTCACAACATTACATCATGGATGAGACTGTACACGGGCAGAAACATCTCAGTGAATCGCCGCATTCATTCGGAAGGCATTTAATACAGCTCATGCATTTTCCAATTACACTTCAGTGTCGGCCGCTGAATTGTAAATGCATAGTTAGCAGTCATCTATTTTGTTTCTCGAAGGTTTAATGAAGTAATGAATCAACATAGGACTTCATTATTTCTCTGCCTACAGTGAATCCACAGTGTGCTACATACTGTGAGCTTTTGGCACAGGTTAAATTATTGAGGCTCAGAAGGCCGACAATTTTATTCCTTAACAATTCCCCCAAGGGCTGTGGGGATACGTAATATTAATTAAAACAACTAAACATGACAAACACATTTACAGTGATCCACACTAGATGGCTAACCTGAAATGTACTGCTAGACAAATACATGAACTGTAACAAGTGTACAGCACTTAGTTAAATGAGATTAGTTAATCCTAATATTGTTTACTATCAATGAGAAGGACAGTATGTACAACATCTTCGTGTTCCAGTATTAGGTTGGTTGCAAAGAGCGCCTCGCAGTCTCTTTGGGAAACTTAAGGCGGTCATTAAATATTAAGTGTTGTACCCAAACATGTACAGCACGAGAACTGCCTAAATGTACTTCCATGCATGCATGTATTGATGGAAACATAAAAGCAACATATATAATATGCATGATGCCAAAAAGGCAGTTGCTGAGCTATAAGAACTCTATGCACTTATTAGACTGTGCTAGTATTCACATACCACTGCATTCCCCTACAAAGCTACTTAGACAGTATACAATCTGGACGTAGTCTCCCTAACATCACCCGTAGGTTTCTGAAAAGCCATTGAAGCTCAAAGTGGGTGATTCTGGCCATTGGCATCTTGGTAGTGATGCTTAACTCCCTCTAATCCAAAAATGGGCAAAGAGGTGGATCGTTGGTGGAGCTGAAGTGAGCCCGGGTGACACAGCAGAGCAGACAGCTAGCAGCTCGACCTGGTTTGGCACCCACCTGTCACTCAAAGCGGCCACACCCTCAATTATGCCGAACTTTAAGCCTTAATGCAATTTAAACGGGTGAGTTGTATAAAAATTAGGGCTGTCAATCGATTATGATATTTAATTGCGATTAATTGCAAATTCATCACACATTTGTATCTGTTCAAAATGTACCTTAAAGGGAGATTTTTCAGGTATTTAATCAACATGGGAGTGGGCAAATATGCTGCTTTATGCAAATGTATATATATATTTATTATTGGAAATGCATTAACAACACAAAACAATGATACTCCATTTAGCATAGAAAAATATGCTCAAATCATAACATGGCAAAGTGAAGCCCAACAGGCAATAACAGCTGTCACAGTGGGTCAGTGTGCTGACTTGACTATGACTTGCCCCAAACTGCATGTGATTATCATTAAGTGGGCATGTCTGTAAAGGGGAAACTCATAGTTACCCATAGAACCCATTTATATTTCACATGTCTTGAGGTCAGAGTTTAAGGGACCCCTTCGAAAATGGCCATGACTGTTTTTCCTCGCCAAAATTTAGAGTAGGCTTGGAGCGTTATTTAACCTAATTCGCGAAAAGCTAGTATGACATGGTTGGTACCAATGGATTCCTTAGGGTTTTTGTAGTTTCATGCGATGCAAGTATGTTCACTTTAGCATTAAAACTGAGACTGAGAAGATCGATTGCATTAATGCGTTAAAGAAATTTGTTGCGTTAAAACTAATTTGCGCTAACGCGTTAACTTTACAGCCCTAAGAAAAATCCACCCCCATACAGTTGTCATAAACGGGCAAACTAGCTAGAGAGACCAAAACCGTTTTTTGTACAAGGCTGTAAACATGTTTATTTCTGCTGTAAAGTTGGGTATTTTAACCCAGGGGTCTGTGGGGATTGACTCACTTTTGGAGCCAGCCTCAAGTGGCTATTTGAGGAACCGCATTTTTTGGCACTTCTGCGTTGGCTTCACTTCTCAGCACCGGAGGTTGCCGCTTGGGAAATGCACATAATTACATTTGTGCATAGCGTGGACCCAGTCCAACTCATATACTGAAAAAGCACTGCATTATTAATGATGGTGTAAATTCCTATGGAACAAGCCTCAGTGTTTGATTCACAAAATAGGGATATTTCCTGAGAGTGAGGCCGTGTTGCAGCATTGATCCAAATGTTGGATAACGTGGCAATTTGTGTAATGAAGGACTTCTCCTGCCACAATCTGTAGTGCTATAATCACAACCCCATTCACTGACATGACATTTTTCCTCCATCAACTGAACGCCGCTCAAATGCACCGGTACTCTAACCCCCACCCCCCCACCACCTGCCTCGAGATTTCTTGGCATTTGCCAAGCTTTGGCCCCTGCCTCGTCTCAGCAAATGCACAATCAATTTTACCTTCTTGACTCCTGTTTCTAATCCCCCAACTACCTTCGTTCCTTGCTCGATACAGTTCGGGTTCGGTACACTCACTCTGCTCGATGGTTTCTGCCCTATCAGGTGCGCAGGGGATCGAATGTCGGCACTGTCAGGCGGCTCGTCTCAGCGCCTGAAGACGAATACCAGACAGTTACTCCTTCTCTTCGCTCTGTCTTATTATCCTTCACCTTGTCTCGCGTTTGCTGCTTCACCTTTATGCTGTGCACGGAAATTAATAGAAATCATAGCTATTACACACAAATCAATTCCCAAAGGCTCAATCAGGCATAAAAGGCCTTATTACATTATTTTATACTCATTATCAGTTGAACACAAAAGGCATAGAAGAGGCCTTAGCCCTTTTGTGATTAATCAAAAGCACTTGAGGGTAAAAGCTTTATATCTGATACCTTTGAACAAATGTATCCATTTTCACACAGATTAGAGTTATTAATTTTGATGGGCACAGTGGAATATCTTTCTTATTCTCTGCCACAATGCCTCTTCTATATACTTTACAGCTGCGAGTCTCCAGCTGTGATAAAGGCGATGCAGTCAAGATCTCGGAAATCACACTGTACAGTCTGAATAAATAAAGCCTCGTCAATCATCGCCAGGCTGACATGTTGTAAAATGCCTCATTAATGGCTTAATGAATCACAATATAAAGGTGTTGCCATCTCTCCCGCCTGCCTATAGCCATATATACGTGCATGTCACTTTTATTGATCCAGCCCGTACGTGTTGATATATGGTCTCAATCTAATTGCACTCAGTGAAGGTTTTTATGGGTGTTTGCAGGGAAGGACATTTATATGGGGCTGCTTGAGCTCACCTCCAGTCATGTGATTTTGTCATCCGGTTTCCTGGGACAAAACTGCGCCTCCGTCATTAAAAATAATCACTGGTTAGGGAGAAAGATAGCAAAATGAAAGGGCACTGTATGTTTTATTAATAAATCCTGCGACAATCACTCCGTGGCTGCGAGAGGTAACGAAGAGAATCACAGATGAGACGATTCATTAGTTTGTACTGATCGTTGCAGACAAAACACCGCTATTATGAGCAGCATAACTTCTCAGTTGCCGAAAGGGCTAATTCACTTTTTTTTTTCCCAGTTTACCTCGTGTGAGTTTGCTGTAATGTAAAAAAAAAATCAATACTCCATCCCAAAGGGAGAATACCAAGAAAATTGATGTTACAACGTGATGTATGTGAAACAGTCTCCAAGAGCAAACAGCTGTGGTAAGATACAATCCCTAAAGTGGTATTGCCAAACATTACCTTCCCAAGGTCACCCATAGAATAACAGGATACTGTTCTCAGGGCCACAGAGAAGATATCAGGTAGTGGGCTAAATGACCCGCCTCATTCCTGCAGCCATTACTCCCCTGTCAGTCACGCTCCCCACAGAAATTGTAGACAGTAATGACTTCATAACTGATAACAGTTGTTGAACTGCCAGTAATATGAATGTCTTCAATTGTTCTTTAGAATACAAAGCCACTGATTACATTCAGATATCCGTAATGTCCTTTAGATCGAGGTTTGTGGCTATTGCAGAAGCAGTTAAATGTGTGATCATAGGTCTCAATTGTACTGAAGTGGTGTATGTGTAAGTGCTAATGTGCACATACTAAGAGTGTTAGGAGCATCCGTGTGCCATGGTCTTTGGTATAAATTAGCGAGTAATTATCAGTTTCTTAAAATTAGCCCGTAAAAATATGATGGACAATTTACCCTTTTCATTGCTTTGTAATTAGTCCAGAGGGATTCTTTTTTATGCGTCACTGTTAAATGTCTAGATGACAGCCCCATTTATGTTCACCTTTTCGCACTGAAAAAGCAACAGAAAAGCACAGCTGATGTATTAAATTGATGAACTGAATGTAGAAAAGTGAAGGATTCATCGTGTAATTACTTTCAGGGAATTATTATATAACCATTCTTTTTCCCCCATTGTTGAGAGGTTTACATGTCTTCAGTTCTTGCATGGAAGCTCTGCTATACTGTACATCTGCTGTACTTTTATATAGACGGCAAAATCTAAAGTGAAATGTGAGCTTGACTTCTATGTCAAAGATGTTAACAAGTGTCAAAGTGCACATGTAAACCTTAATTTCTGAGCGACCAGTTAAAGTTACATGTTTTTAAATTGCACAAAAGTCATTACAGGTTTTACTAGAAAAGTGCACTCATGCACACACACACATACACGCACAACCGAATACATAAAAGACAATAATGTCAAACACAGTTATTGCCACTGAAATGCACTGATGTATTGTAACAAGCGTTTTACAGGTAGGGTTGGTAATTGTCTTGGGCCTGTGTGTTTACCTGTGTGTGTGTGTGTTCTTTTGTGCCTGTGTGTTTCCCCACGTACCGCCTTTCTCCCCGACCCTTGCGGTTGCAGCGGGTGGCCGAATCATATCGCTAATCATGGCTGGGGAATTTACGATGGTCAGTTGACCAGTGTCCGTAGTCGTATGACAGCTACCTTGAAATCTGTGTGTGAACTGTGACACATGTGAACTGTTATATTTTTGTGTTTTGTCTGTTTTTGTCTTTGGTTAATAAATCCCTCCTTATTTTTGCTTACACCTCCATTTCCTGGATTTTTTTTCTCCCCGGTTTAATTTTATTGTTACCCCCCTCATTCACCGGCCCAATCGGGGAACGTTGCACAAATACATTTTTGTTAAATTTGTTGAAATTCTCTTTACATCCCGACGGCAAACAATAAATCAAATACTCTGACACAAAAAAAAAGAAAAACTGGGTATCTGTGGCTGTCGAAGGATTGTGATCTGTCTGCAAGAACTCTGCCTCGTGCACTCATTACACATTACCAGAGTCTTCCACAAGCTGCTTGGTTGACAGCTTTGAGTACTAACGATAGCCATTTTCATTGTTTACGTTGATAGTGATAATTTTGGGGGAGTGGCTTTGGAGGGAGGCCTGAAGTGATGGGCTGTCAGTGTCGCCGCTTGCCGACTTTCTCCCTAGATTTAGTGACTTTTGGAGCTAGTGCTGCCAACTACTTTCATTGGAAAACAGTTGGCAACACTGGGCTCGGTTTTTCGGTTAGATCTTTTTTTAAATCTAGTGTACTCTTGCTAGTTTCTCAGCATTACCGACCCGACCTTTAAACACGTTAGGGCTGTCAGTTTAAATAGATTACGCAACATTGGAAATGTTAACAATTTGGCCCCTAGCAGCCAGTAACGCTTGATTGATGTTCATGTAAATGCAGGATACATGTGATGTATAGGCCTCTCAATTGGAAATGATTGAGATTATTTCTTGTATTTTTTTTAAACCTCATGTTCTTTGGCTGTGTCTATAGGGCATCGCACACATCCTGACTTTTCAAATACCATTTGCTGCGCTTCCATTTCTGTACCTTTATGTCAATACATCTTACTGTAAGGAGGACGGATACACCCACACACTATAACAAAGTTTAACAGGTTTCAATAATGTGTTACTGACAACTTAACATTGATCCAGCCGTCTTTTTGCTACAGTGACCAGGCAGGTCACCAAGACACAATATCAGGATCATGGACAGTTACATCACCGCTTTAAATGGAAAAGATGTCTTTCACTCTCCGACACACACACACACACACACACACACACACACACACACACAGGAAAGGCTGAGTTAATCCCTCCCAACAAATAAAGTGCCAAAGTCATACAGTCATGGTCGAGTTCAGACACACAAAACACAGATTGCCTGATATTATTTCAACTTGCCACATACTGCCACTTTGTCACACCCCTTGGTGTCACTTTAGGATTAGGCAACAAAACCATTATAGCTGGGTTTAGGAAAGAACAACATGGTTGGGCTTAAAACTACTACGTTTCTACAGTGAAAATTAAACTGAACGTACATACGAACGAACAGCTGATTGTAACGTGACACATGTGACAAGAACAACAGTCTCCTGGATGAAAGCCCTATGTTTGTTGGACCCATTCACCTAGTCTCTTCCGCTCTTTAAACTACGTCACCACACTTCCGCCGCACTTTCTATGAGCATTTACTGGGTTTACATTGTAGTTAAATGCCGTGTGTGGCGATACCAAACGCTGACGGCCGAGACAAAGCGTATTTAACGCCCTGGGAATGAGTATGGACAGATTATTTTTATATTTACACCATGTTGAATTTAAGTTAAATGCATAATTTGTTTGAACTGAGGCAACAACAACCAGGCATTTGGTGACATCTTATCGTATTTGGTGGTTACTGCACTAACGCTGGCATTATCACAGTTCTGAGGCCAGTTTTGTGACCTCTCTCAGGCCATTAAGTGATATTAACACTGGAATTATGTTGAATAACAGCAATTAATGTTTTGTGACAAACTGCTGTGGAATCAAGCCATTACTACAATACTGCATATAGCGTTGTTTGTATAGTAATATTGTATAGAGTGAACTCTTCATTTTTTAGTTCCTTTACTTACATAACCAACGAGAAGTATTGATCAGACTTCTAAACTTAAAGTGTAGACTAAATTTGGATTGCAGTTACTCACTCACTGTGTAACCTGCTACAGCTGCATAGTCATTCAGCATCACACCGGAAATGTGGTAAAAACAAATACCTCCATAAATGGGTTTCCTCCAGTACTGTACATCCAATCATGGTAGGAGGATATACAGTAGATTTAAAATAGATCACAATATTATACCCTATTTCAAGCATCCTCTCATCCGTCTCTGCCCATCTCCGGTTCCTCCAGGGATGAGTAGGAGGCTTCTTCTGCTCAACACTGAGCCAACACATAATGTACTCTTGTTAATGTTGTTCCATCATTTCATAACCTATCGTGAAAGCGGAAGATGATACACACTGACCAGCTAATGTTAGAAACCCAGACAACGAGAAGCAGCTCATGCTGCATCCGGAGTGAGAAAGCGCTCCCTGTCCTGTGTAAACAGAGGTTACAGATAACTTTAGCTCTATGTAGCTGGGGACATATATCATATCGGTGCTTGTGCACATACATTTGGGTATCTGGAGTGCCTAACCACCCACACACTATGGAATAAGAAAATTCAGTACCTAGATCAGAAAACATGTGACTTGGGTGTTAAAGAGACAGGCGCTAAAATGGAGCGTTTCAGACAAGAGGGTGAATACAGGTATATTCAGACCGACAGAATGAGAAAGATAATGTGTTTTTTGAACATTAAAGCATGTAAACATGTTTTAGTAGTACTAGTAAAAAACCCAAAATACAAGTATGAACCTGAAAATAAGCATGATATGTCTCCTTTAAATACAAAATCCCTTTGTATTGAGGCTTGGGGGTTAGGCGGTTAACAAAGCCATGCTGTTATATAACAATAGATGGATGGTAAGATACTGTGAGCTAAAAAATTTCCCTGATAAGCAGCTGTCAATGTCAACTGCCTTATGAAAGGAAAATGCTGTTCGGTCATGATGTCTGGAGAATGGCTATTTTGTTTTAGCCTTGGTTGGACAATATATATAAGGAGGACACAGGTGATTTAACTGTAGACTTTGCTTCACTTTGCTGTCCACACTGCATATTCATGAAAACATTAGTTAGTTTCAAAGGATTGTTCTGGTACTTAAAGTCTATAATTATACAGCCTTTTCTCAAAAGTTATTTGTCCTTATTGTAAACTATCTTAAACAGCAATTTCCATTTGTTTAAAAGGTATCAGTGGTGCTCATGGGACATTTCCAGCTCTACTATAAAAATATATTTCATTTTAATTTCCTCTCTCTGTCTCATAAAATACACAACAGAGATTTATCAAAGCCTAATAAATTGCAGAGGAAAGCACATAACATCTTGGAGTCATGTCAAAGAGGAGGTCGGGCACTCAGAGCACAGAAATATAAAACATACCCTGCTAATCACATTGCGTATGCTTTGTGATTAGCACAGCTGCTTTTGGCTACAGTTGCAGGTCTGGTGTATACCTTCCTCATTAATTTGATTTAGAAAAAAAAAAATGAGTATCCCCTGCAGCAGACATCACTTGGAAAAGGAATCCATTTCAATTTAGATAGCTTCCAATCAGTGGCACTCAAGGTGGTAATTACAGTATATGACAAGTGGCCATGTAAACCCTGATACCACTAACAAGGTGTTGGAGCTGCTCTTTTTGCTATTTAAATGTGAACGTGTTGACACCTGATTAATTGGCCACACTGATTGACGATTCTGCATCACCTCAGAGGCGTAAACAGTGGACATAAAACCACCTTAGATCAAACCTTTGAAGGATTGTGGATAGCTGCGAAGGCTTTAGCATCATCTGATTATTTGAAACAAGAAAACAAAGTCGCTTGTTTCACAATTTGGTCGGCCATTGTCATGATTCACGCTCGTGCTCAGTGGTTTCCTATTCGAATCACTCAGCTGCTTTTTTGGAATAGATCTATTAGGAATCACAAGCTCACCTTCTTGGGTTTGAATATTCTGACAAAACTTTCAAAATAAGTCCCAAATGTGTTCATACTGAGCTAAATAAAACAGAGCACTTTTCAGAAGACTTTTCTTTTGTCACATCTCTTGAGCGTGTTGGGGGAATGATGCGTGCAAAGTCTGCTTGTCACATGTTTGTCATACTTTTACAGGGAGTGCTGGAAATGTGACAACATGACTTCTCAATCCCTTGGAGCATATTGTAGGAACCCAAATGGCAAAAAAAGTTTTTCTTTTAACCCGTCAAAATAGCACAAAGGGAAATAGCACATATCCTTTGATGTGAGAGAGGATTCACTCTCATGGATCACAGTATGATGACACACCCAGTTAAACAGACCTAATGAAGGTTAATTGATCGCAATATTGTAATATGTATATTGTAATAATATACATGCTGCACTTCTCGGCCTATTTTGTTGGTTCGTAGTTTATTTATCCTATTACTGTGGATAATTGGTCACACAATGTTACAATATCAGAGCGGAGTTTAATTAAGTTTTCCCCAGAAATCATTGTTGCTGCAACCATTAATATAAAACGCTTCACTCCCTTTGCACCAGAGATTTTTTCCAGGAGGAAAGCTACCCAGCCAGCACCAGAGTTGCAACAAATGTAATCAACAAGGAGCTGAAGCGTTTATATGCTAACTGGTTTATTTGTTAAACTGCAGAGATATAAATTTAAAATTAGTTATCAGCTCAAAAGTATCAGATAGTGACAGAGAAATTAAAGCTAATGTAAATCTGGTGTTATGTAGCCTATGACGGCATATTAGGGCCATAGGTAAAAAAAAATATGATATGATATTCAAGTCTTTAATAATGTTTAAAAGTAGATGTGTTTCTCCTTGTGACTAGAAATGTGGGCCTTTTTTTTGTTCATTCATCTTTGTTTGTGTACAACGCACAGAGCTGACTGCAAGATTGAGACGCATATTCCGAATGCATTACCTACAATGGCCCTATTTGCCAATGTAGTTATGTGAGCCCAGTTGAAGAAATTATTATTGAGATAAAATCATAAATCTGTATTATCTGTGGGATATCCGAGATGAGGCATAACTGGGAGATCTGGCAGGTTCAGGCGTTCGGCCAGGGATGGGCCTGGATATCGATTGAAATGCAACAGCTCTTCTGGTCCATCTCAAGTTAATGCCAACATAGCCTTGCTATTTTATCCCTCAGTTAATGACTCATGTGACATGAGGATATGAATGAGCCCCAAGGGTGAACATATCTGGGACCCCCCCAACTAGAACTGATGGAAGCCTCTAAAATCAGTGGTGAAACAGCTTCAAGACCAAACAGCAGCTCATGGGGACACACTGCCCTCCAACAAATGGTTTGGACTCTTGGCTAATAATGGTAATAAAATCTCTACATGAGAACATGTGTGATTAGAACACATGTGTTAAGCAATCTCCCTGCATAATGACTTAAAAAGATAAATAAATAAAAAGGGTCTTTGAGTGCAAAAACAGGGTGAACATATTGCAGGCAACCAGCAATCAGCATTGACCAATCAGGAGAAGGCAAATGAGAGGCAGCATGTGTCTGTGATTAACTCATCATCTAGGTGGGTGTAACCAGAAAGCCTGCAACAATGACACAGTAGATGAAACTGATTTGGTAACCTTTTACCTGATTTTTTCACCCGTTCTCCCTCTTGGAAATTAATTAAACATGTTATTTTTTTGGGATCTGAAAAGCATGTGTCGGTTCTTTATTTCTACGTTATTTTTATACTATTCTTGCACATATCTTGTCTTGAAGATGTTGTGAAAAACACCCCCCCCCCCTCCCAGTACCTAAAACTCATTCTTCAATGATAAAGAAAAAAGCAAATTCAGTTTCTTTTCATGAACTGCTGGGTATCCTATTACCTGAATGACTGAGAATCATTTTAGAGATTTTGTCACCGTATTTGAAAAGAGATGCAGTGGCAACCATTTGAGCTTAATTTACTGCTCAATGCACACGTGCTTCTTTTCCTGTTATCTTCATAAACTCTTTTTGTTGTAAATGATCTGAAAAATACTGACAACTGCAGGAATCTTGTGTTAAGTTACCACCTGCTGTGGCTATCCAATACGCTTCGAGGAAAAGCTTTGCTTTTAACTTTTGAATATCTTCTTAAAAGGTAACCAGCATTTAATCAGCACACCCAATCAGCGACCTCCTGTTGGGCTGCGTGCAGCTGATTTCAATTCAAATCAACTGGGGAAATTATTTATAGGCATGAAAAGAAGGAGTCACTGTCTCACTGTGGCAGGATCCAAGACACTGACTGGAGCCATGAAGTACTATATGACAGCCCTGCTGATGACTATAATGATGTATATTCCACATAAGAAAAGATGAGATGAACCAGTGTAGCATAAAGCTCTGCATTAAATGCCAACCCAGTTTAGTGAAGCCTGAAAATCAAAACAATAGAGCTGATATGCAGTGTTTGGTGATAATTATCTGCGGGTTCATCACTATGAGTGACCCCTTTCACATTTATTTATATTCAATAAAAAAAACAAAATACAGGCTCCTTAATTATGAAAAACATATTTTAATAGTTAAAATCTAAATACAAATATTGAGCAGTATGGCTTTAAGCTTGCATTGACTGAGATTTAAAACATCCATTTGTGGCCCATTACTTGCTTAAATAAGACACTGGAAGGGCTTTATGCCAGGATCAACTGAGAACAAATGAAAATACTAAATGTATCAAACAATATCACTAAGATGAGTGACCGTGCACTAATAGACTTGCGTCTCTTATAAGCTAAGAGGGCAATGGCTATAGAATGGGGATCAGCATTTATCAGCATGTGTTGCTATGGGAATACTAATATACATTACTGAAGGAAAGCTGCCTGCTTTTCATAATAAATAGGATTATAAAGTGAAGTAGCCCGTGTGACCTTTACATTTCTTGTACATTGTAATTTCATCTCTGTTTTAATTACTATGTTTAATTTATTTACTTGCATGATCATTTGAT
This sequence comes from Sebastes fasciatus, assembly GCF_043250625.1. NCBI lineage: Eukaryota > Metazoa > Chordata > Actinopteri > Perciformes > Sebastidae > Sebastes > Sebastes fasciatus. The sequence goes on along the minus strand of NC_133800.1, from coordinate 28,607,279 downwards.
GGTATACTATATTTGCTGCCAAAATTGGTCCTTTTATTAATATGTAATGTTTGTTATAATTGGAAAACCCTAATAAAAACATAAAAGAAAAAAAAATGTCTCAAACACATAACTCAAACTCAACAATGCACCCTTCAACTTCTGTTTGGAGCTGAAATACACGGAATTTGTGCAAAACATCAAGAAGAGGAAAGACTGCAAACATTTCAGTCATTAGCCTGCAGCTGTGCTGCATGGCCTTCGTTTGCACCTACAGGTGTCTTCAATAGCAAATCAAGAGAACAGAGCAAAAGACTTCATGCTGGCCAACAACAATCAGCACACAAAACACCTGGTAGTCAACATACAGGCAAATAATTATAGGAGCCAGGCTATGTATTTACACAAATAGCATACACAGCAACATTGTAGAGGACACACTGGTGTTTGCATAAAAAGGTTTCCATTATAGACAGCATGATGGGTCTAAAACCTCTTTTTAAAATACTACAATGTGGTGTTTTTAAGGAACAAAATACATCTATATGTAAGTTCTTACTTCCAAATTTACATCCCCTCATCAACATTAACAATTCTTGTTGTGGCATAAAAGCGTCAACTGAGGAGAACACTAATGAAAAAAAGGACATATACTTTGCACAAGAAAGGAACTTGTGCATTAATTTCCCTTGTCCGTGACAATTTGGTGTCTGAAAATGTCTACAAATACAATAACCTCATTCTCTCAATCGACAGGCTTACATTTCTTGATTGCCTCCTCTCTTTGGTTCGAGACCTTTTTCTATGCTTCTCATTGCACTTTCCCTCCTTGTAGCACATCGGATTAAAGACTGCTTTCCAAGTCCTGTGAGGCTCCCACTAATATAATGTCAAATTGATCTGTCAGCCAGAGGCCCTCTGAATCTGGGACACTTTCCCCATCCCAGAGGCACGATTAGTGATTAAAATGCCGCGCTACATCCGCGGAGCAACTGGTGGCTGCTGCTGGTTGATCTTTCAAAAAAAAAAATTAACATCAGGGGTTCACTGATCAGCGCGTGTCACGGCTCCCAGCATCGTCCTACTTTTGTTCTCCAACAATCCTACACTTTGAACTCAGCGTGACCCCCTTCATCTGTAAACCAGCAGATGAGCTGTAAACCTCCTCCTTAATTTGCAGAATAAGTGCCGCCTTGCCCTTAAAACGTATAACTCCGGAAACATCTATGAATGTTAAATCTCTCTCCCCCCGGCTATAACTGCATGGCATTTATCTTGTGCGAGCGTTACCGGCAGATGAAGCGTGTTCATCATTTTGATGCGTTTACTTGACAGAGGAAAGGTATTGTGGTCTAAAGCGTGTGGCGGGAATGTGACACGCATCCCCCGCAAGCGCCCGATATGACTGTCAGAGGTAACATAACAATGTTTGTAGGCCTGACAAAGACGTGAATCAACTGTCGCCTTTGAGTGTATCAAATGAGCTTTCTCATATGTGCTGCTGCGTGCATTTCCACTCACAAAGGCCAGAGAGAGAGAGAGAGAACTTCACAAACCTGAGAGGTGATCATTGGGAACGTCAAGAGTGATGGATTCAAAGACATGCTTTGGCACATTTATGCGCTCAGGGAGAGTCGGCTAATGATCTGTGGCATATGGACAATTATTCTTATGGCATTGATCATTTCCTAATCAGAGTAGTGCCCCTTAAGGCCGCCATGCTGGATGGCTTTCAGCCTCTTGCAGAGATGTCAAGGGGAAATGATCTACAAAAAACAAACACCAAAGACAGATGGATGAATATTCTCCACAAGGTCATAGATCTTGTTTTTAATGATAAATAATTGTCAATTATATCAAAGTATACTCAAAATCAATGCATGTCTAATCCTACATGACATTTTTTATAACACTTTCCATGATCTCACCAATTTCCACTCCGCTAGCCGCACGCATCAGTGATTCTCTCTTACATGAAGCGAGCACGTAAACGGCTTCCTTTGCCACATTGTGCTGTCATTCGCATAATGTGCTTTGTGTGTTCAAAGAACTATGGGTAGAAATGATCAATTAAAAAGAGACAAACCCATCATTTACCTCAATTATTGCGGGAATTTGTCAGTTTTCCTTCAAGGCAAAGATATGGGATCATAAATCACAGGCACACAAAACATTCCCCCGAGAGAGTCGCAGAGACTCTTGGAATGGAGAATGGCTCTTCACTGATATAAAGACATGCCTCCAGGAAGAACAACATGCAGCTACTGTACACTGAAGGCCCTCCTGCACTGAATAAAGTGGAATTTAGATAATATTTATGTAGAGGTATAAAAAAGGGTTTATTGTTTTTAAGAGCCCTGTGTCACCGGAGGTGCTCGCTTATCAATAAGAGCAGCTACAGTTGTGTTTATTGTAAAATCCAAACACTCCACAGTAGTGTACTTTGTTTTCTATTGATAAGTTATATATATCAAACCCTTTTCCCACCAAAATAAGCACATCTATGCAGTTTTTTTAAACACTGGAAAACCTAAACTAAAAGTAGGTGATAGACTAAAAAAAAAAACATTAAACTTGAACTCCTTTCCCATTGCGAGTATGCCATTGCTGTTGCACTGAAGCAGGGTTGGTAAACAGTGAAATGTTACAGTTGTTACTTCTTTTTTATATATATCTTACTTATTCAGTCTCTCTTTCAAACTCTCAAACCACAGTTAGTGATTGTTGGAACTGTGGAAAGACTAACAAAGACTGTTTTGATGAGCTTTATTTAGTTTGTTTAGTTTGAATGAAGTGTATTTTGATGATCAGCGAGGTAAAATGACTGTTGTCTGACTTGAGTCTAGTGCCTTTGAGGAGAGCTTGTTAATTGTATATTTTGTGCGTTAATACATTATAGTAATTGTCCGAATCCCTGTTGATTTTATTTGTTCAGTGTCCATCCGGGTGGCATGTTTCCATCACTGCTGATCGGAGCTGGATCTGATAAATACCCGACTATTGCACAGTTATTTGTCTAGGAATGAATGCTGATGGTCACATTTCACACTAAAGACAAAAGCCAGATATTAGTGGGGGTTTTTGTCCAGTGGGAAAGGGGCATAAGTCGAAGTAAAATATGCTTAATTTTAACAGGATCAACACCACTTTAATTTTGCCAAGTGATAAACAGATGGAAAGCAGAATTTTTTTACACAGTTTAACACAGGCAGCACTGAATTTAATCATTGTCCAGGAGTTTTAGAAAATAAATCTGAATAAAAATATATTCCTGCAGTGGAAATGTGAAAGCCTCGAACAGCCACACAGGTGTTTTCAGTTAACCTGGCTGATTAGAGCTCTGCTCAGGACTGAGTGGGCGTGTACAAACTAATTGATTGACATCTTCCTGTTAGTCTCCTGGTAGCTTTGTTGCACCTGTTAGGGCGGGACTAATCACATCTCCATCATTCTTATTGGTAGATGAAGATTTGTGAAGTGATAAAGTCTCATCAAAGCTCTACCCACCTTCATTCTGAGCAAAGCAATCCTCCTTTTGGTTTGCTTTCTGTTCAGTCGTCAACCAACACTCTCTAATCTGCTGTCTGACATTTTTGTCCAGGTTCACAAACCCTCCAGCAAAACCTGCGTAACTCCTTGTAGGCTTACCAGTTGTGAAGACACAACATGTATATAAGACAACTTTGGAGGATAAATTTCTCTTTTGGTAGAGGCTGACTGCCACCTCCAGCCCCTGGACCACACGCTCCACTGAATGCACAGCAAGCAAACTGATATCAACTCTCCATTAAACTCCCGTTGCGACCGCAAACACCCCAAATAGTCAAAGCAACAAGAGCGTTACTGGGAAGATCTGTAATGATATTTTTCAATAATACACATTACTGAAAAAAACATTCTGCAACGAGCAGTCCAAACCTCCAGTGCACTGAGTCAAAGATTTAATCGAAATAAAAAAAAATTAAAATTTTCAAAACACATGAAAGAAGCACTAAATTAAAAACAAACTCCACACAGCTCGGGCTTGGCTGGGGGTGACTGCGCTCTTTGCGTAAATCACTTCATTAGCTGGATAGTAAATAAAAGAAAACAGTCTTGCATCAGGTTGAGCTTGGCTCTTTTGCAGATGAGGTAAACAGCTTATCTGCCTTGCAATTAGGGAGGGATTTTCTTTTTCATGGGCCACATTATTTAGCACAGCTAATAAGCAACTTTGGAGTGCCATCAGAGCAATGCAGGAATTACTTTAGTAGTCAGAAGATGTGGATAATTCAGTGGGATCTGATTTTCAAAGTCAATCTCAAGTACTTTAGTGATTTGAATCAACCCATCCACTACTTCCAAACTTCCCCTCCCGCCCTGAATCAATATTAGTCTCATTCAACACGTTAAAGCCCCTGTTAAAGGATTTAGTGCATAATGGAACTGGTAACCCCTGACAGCTCCTCCTGTGTGTTGGCTTGCAGTATAATGAATCCTGGGAATACAGCAGAAGGGCAAGGTATTTACCCTAGCTGCAAGGCAACCGCCGTCCATCCTGCAAACAGCTTCGCTGCCACACTGAAGCCTCAGTAATGAGCTGACAGGTGAAATGTTTACACTCGGATTGCCACTCAAGTCTGAGGGTCTGATTCTCGATTTAGTCTCTTTTGACATTAATGATGCCAGCCCAAATGGCTCACCTTTCCATTGATTGTCACATGTTTCCTGAAAAGGGTCCTCACACACTTTGATTCTGATACACAAAATCCAAATGGTGCTGCATATTGTTTTCTGTGTTTGTGACGAACATTTTGACCCTGTGCCGGACAAGATTTATATTCAAATACAGCTGTCTTATCAGTGTAAATGTCAAAGTAGTTCTGCAAAAGAAGAGAACTAATCCTATTCCCATTAGCCGAGACCTTGTGATGTCCAAGATCAGGGCCGTTTCTAGCTTTTGAAGGCCCCTGTTTTGTGAAAGTATGGTGGAGGGATTCCATCCATCTAAGGTGGTCCGGGGGCATTCTTTTAATAATTAAACACATCAATCTGGTGCACTTTAAGAGAAAAATAAGTAGATCTGTGAAAAAACTCGTGACATATTTTTTTTTTCTCTCAAATTCAAGAATTTAATCCCACAGAAAATGATAATAAATGGGAAACACTGGGGCTCCTCTGTGTCAAGAAAACTCCTGAAAACGTACGGGATTTACAGAATCTGCATTATAACATCTCCTCAACTGCACATAAATGAGACATTTTCCTTTTTAAAATGTTTTATTATAAATGATATTTTAAATGTTAGGAACACATTTAAGTTGATTAAGCCTCTGGAAATACCTGTGTGGGTGACACGGGTGTTTTCAGTTAACCTGGCTGATTAGACCTCAGGACTGAGTGAGCGTGTACACACTAATTGATTGACATCTACTGGTAGCTTTGTTGAACCTGTTAGGCGGGACTAAGACCTGATCAGTCTTATTGGTAGATGAATGTTTGTCCACCTGAGCAGAGGTCTAATCAGCCACTATAACTGAAAACACCTCTGTGGGTGTACGGAGGCTTTAAGGAATCAAGAATATCCCCCAAAAACAAACAAAAAGGTCATTACACAGATTAAACATAAACAACCAAAGTTCAGTAAATACATATTCTATTTACACATGTATTGTGAGTATATTATTAAATTGTTGTGAATATGGCTGGATAACAGAATAAGGTGTATCCGTTAAAATAAGGTATTGCATTAACCAAATGCATATGAAGTAAAAACAGTACATATATGTTGTCCAGGCAGTGGGAAGAGGTAGAAGGTTAGAGAAAGCGGAAAGACAGGTTTGTGTGTCAGTGAATTGGTCTACACGTTCACAGAGCTATATTTTATTCATGATAATATATGTTTAATTACACTAATTGCCATTTTAGCACCTAGGTGAAAGAACTGTTCAGGGAAAACTGCTTTTAATGTTGGCACACTAAACATTTATGGTGTTACTTTGTAGATATTACAATACATTTGGTAATGATAGCAATGCTGCTGGACTTTAAAAGTATGGTACGCTATAGGGTTTGACAAGGGGGCATATTTTGTTTTCTGGTTTTAGGGGCTGGTTTTGTCAAACAAACCTGGAAACCATACCCACCACCCACACCCAACTCTCTTTGTCAAAAATGCAATGGTAAATGTGTGCATTTACTAAGAAGTATATTCAAGTTAAAAGTGTTTCATCTCCCCTGATGAAGGTCTAGTTATCAAAGACTTGGCTTTATCATTACATTCTTACATCTTATTGTGCAGAGCTTTCTTTTGACTGTCTAACATCTTCGCATTGATCCATAAATTGCAGTGACATTCTCATACAGTATGTAGGCGAGTGACAAAGTGAAAAAGACCTTGACAGAATACTGTATAATCACCAGCCTTTTTAACCATTTCCATTATGGATAGGCTCAAACATTTACCTTGAACGGAGTAGACATTAGGCTGAAGAACTGCTTTGAAAGTCCTTCATTATCCACTTTGGTTGGCTTTTTCTGAGGTCAGCTCAGGCTATGGTTAACCCACAGGAAGAAATCACCCGAAAAGCTCGCTTCTTGAAGGCACCTCAACTGCCGGCCTCCACTTGGCTTGTGCGCCACAAAATGGTTCTCGGCTCCTCTGTGGCTGGCGAGTGGGCTAATGCTCCTCATTAGAGAGGTGACCTTTCCGGAAATTGCCGCTGTGCACTCCTCGCCGCCGCCTGATTACCTGCGTTACTGCGGCTAAAATCAAATACCCCGCTCATTCTCACAAGTCGGAGAAAACACATTTCATGGACGCTTCTCTTGGCAGGCGAACCGGATGGCGGCGCAGGGGTTGAGGAATGGACTGGACATGATGATTGCGCTTATGTCAGTAATAGTGGTGTATGGGAGACATGTGAAATGTGTCCTGGGTTTAATCGCAGTGACAGAAAATAACAGCTTTGGCCATTGCTTTGTTGTATAGAAAAACAGATCTACGTCCTAAATGCCCACTCTTATTTTTTCGAGGTACTTAATCGTACATGTTGCTTCAAAATCTTCAAATCCTGTTTTTCTGTTCATGATTTGGCAGGATACATCAAACAAATCTGAAAAAGTTTCGCCTCGGGCCACTGAACAAGTGCATATACTTTTTTTTTATGTGGATTCAGGATGATCTTTTCTTAACATAGTGAGATATGGCACTTTTGAACATTTTAACTATTCTCATGGATTGCTGCTCTTCAAGGGCGTAGAAACATTCTGGCAAGCATCCCATGATTTCCTTGCTATATTTTGATGCAGATCTGGATCCAGATGAAACATTTCTACACCATTTTGATCATTTCTATCATTTCTACCAACATTTTTTTTCTCTCTTATTAAAAGATGCAGTGCAGTCTGCTCTCTATGAATGTTTTCTACTTTGTTTCATGGTCTGTTTTTTTTTTTTCATCAGTAGCATATTTTTCCGCAAGTAATTTCAATGGAATATGGTGAATAATTAGGCTATAGTCCAAGAAACTGCAGTTCTTTGCAATGACATGCTCATACTACACAAGTTGTATGTTTAATGTACAACTCAACACATCACATTCTCTGTATATGGAAATGTACTTGGCCAGTAAAACAGACTCTGATTGTATTTCTAGTTAAGGTGAACGGTGAATGCTGCTGTTCAGCGACGCTGCTCCAACAGTAAACACATACAGACGACAAATGACACGTCAATAAAATCCAGATTCATTGAGGTCCTCGCAGGAATGTTGATATCGTTGTGGATTCATTCATCACCGGCCAACTATTTCCTCTGGAATGAAATCTGAAGACTGAACTGCATGTGTGTGTGACTACTGTAGAGAGAGTTACTGTACTGTAGTGGTATAAAGAGACACTATCTTCGGTTGAACAGCAGAGCAGTGCTTTTGAAGAGCAGGTAAAGAGCAGAGTTTATCCTGCTTCATGCAAGAGAGAATCATCAAATATCTGAGTTTTTTTCCCCACTCCACAGATTTAGGGAAGGTCATTCATGCTTATATTTCTACCTCTTTACACTGCGACAACTCGCACTACTCCTGTCTCAGTCAGCTAGAAGCAAGCAGCTTGAATCTCAACTGCAGAATATGTACAGTATGCTGTAATTTTTTTGTAAAGTAGTTTTTCACATATCTTTGTTGAACTGAATTTCAAATTCTTTCAACAGTGTACATTATTTGTGTATCTACATTTCAGTTGCCTGATCAAATTGTCCAGCAAATGCAAATAAATGCCATAAGACATTGAGCTTTAAACCAATGTGCTGAAGGAGACGATGCAGCTGGACAGGTTGGAGACACTTATTTTGAAAGTGGCATGAAATGAGGTTTCATAACGACACGCTGAGGGAGAGGGTAGCTGCAGTACCTGGCAGCTTTCTCCATAATCACACGAGGCTCCCTGTTCCAGGTGGCATTTCTGGCAAACACACCTTGCATTCCTGGAGGTGCCAAAACACATTGACGTTAAACGCAATGTTAATCTTCATATTCTGAACTAAGAATGTGTTTTTCACCGAACAAAACCACATACCTTCTCTGTGAGCAAAAGACATATATAAAGGTTTGCCATTGGGTGATAGCCAGAGATGGCTTTTACCTTGCACTGAGCCACAGTTGGAAGCTTTCATCAGGCTCCTCCAGGAAGTATTTGGAGCCTTCAAAATGCCGATTCTCAAACAAATAGCAGTAATCAGGATACATTATAAATGCTGTATGATGGGAGATTGTGTAAAATGGAACAACCAGTCGGGTGTTCTAAAAGCAGCAGAGATGATATTAGCGCTAAAGGAAACCCAGCTTGAATCTCTTATTCTGGTATGATGTGATGATGTGCATCTGAAGAAGCACTGGAGCTACATACTAGTGCTTTTTTTTTGCCATTTTGAAATTTAATGTAGCATTAAGCCTGCGTGTAAAAGCTTGGCAGTTTTTTTTTTCATCATCGTTGATGCATATCTTTTTGGAAACACAGCTCTCAAATCTTCTGCTATAAGATGTGCGAACAAAATTACTTAAACATTACAGTTATAGGGCCTTAAATAGCCTATTTCCATGAACATTTGGTGCCTTTCAGATTCAGCTTGGATTTTTATGTGCCATAATAACATCACATCCAATTCCATAAGCCATGGTCGCAAAGAGCCTTAGGGGCATTCAGTAGCTTTAACACAAATAACATTTTGCCATGTGGCACATTGTTTTACCCTATTGGCCTGGGTGGTTCTAATTCAATTCAATGATCATAATTATGATGAATTATAATGTGAAAAGCCAAACCTAATAATAGTGAAAATACATTCAATTAAATCACTTACACATTTTTATGAAGCTGTGAAATATGTGACATGCACCGTTTTAGTGCCCATATGTCCATCCATAATTAGCACTTATGGATATTATTATTCCATCAGACTAAGCAGACTGTACAAAATGTGTAATAGAAACATCAGGGCATAACCAGTGTTTAGCTACCATTAACAGGACTTGACACTGCACTAATCAATATTCTTATATATAAACAATGGCTGAAATTATTAAATGAAACATGAAATATGACCAGAACAAATTAATTAAAGAGGACCTATTATGCTTTTTCCCATTCCTTCAGTGTTATATGTTTTTTTTTGTGCATGTAAAAGGTCTGTAAAGTTACAAAGTCCAGGCCAAAGGGAGTTACTCTCCCCCACAGAAACACTGCTCCTGAAGTCCCGCCTTTCCTTCTGTAACGTGGTGATGTCACCAAGTAAGATATTTGCATAATACCTGCCTAGCGGCTAGTTTAGTACGCTCTTAAACAAAGCTAGTTAGAGGGGAGCTGGAACGGAGTCTGAAGAGTCCCAAGAGAGTGGGTCAGCTGACCAATCAGAGCAGACAGGGCTTTTCAGGAAGGGGGAGGGGGGGAAGCTAAAACAGAGCGTTTCAGACAGGGTGAAAAGAAGTGCTGCAATACAGCCGGTATGAGAAAAGTAAAGCTTTTTTTGAACATTAAAGCATGTAAACATATTCTAGTAGAAACCCAAAATACAAGTATGCATTGGAAAATAATAGCATAATAGGTCCTCTTTAATGCAGCTTTAAACTAACAATGAGGTTTTATGATTTCTGATGGCTTAAGAGGACTAAATATACTATTCTGAATACCAGATTACAGCTGTCTTCTGTGTAGAATTTGCTTCTCAATAACAGGTATGCATGTAAATGAAAATTGTTAATTTGTAGTAACTGTATATGTATTTTTAGTTTCTGTAATACAGACATGTGAGAGGCATCTCGCAGAATTCATTCTGCTGTACAACAGCTTAACACTTTTTTAAATCAATCTTGACTGACTGACAGTGGCTTTAAGGCAATGTTTTACTTGTTACAAATTAAGATTTCTCTTGTCATATCGGGGTAAAACGGTAACCGATCACAATTGTGCTGACATACGATGATATTTCAGCCCACAGTATGAAAACAGCAAATCTCTTCCCCTGAGTGGAGGCTCATCCCTCTTTAATGTGTTCTATTCCAAGAAGGGCTCGTGGGGTGAATGCCTCTCGGATGACCTTCCCCAGCTGATGAATTCCTCCACAAAAACACCCTGTGGTATTGCGACGGCGCTTGGAGCAGTCATATTGAAAAGTCATGTTCTGTCAGGTGCAAGTTAAGCTGTCATCCATTTGTTTTTTTATAAAAACGACCTCTCTGTCTTGGGTTTAATAGGAATCTGCTCCAATAATATGACGCTTTTTCTGTCTGAGAAATTGGATTGTTGATTCCTTCCTGTTCAATATGAGTGGTATTTAAGGGGCATAACTTTTTTTTTTTAACACTGTGCATGGGGCACAACCAAAGATTAACTTTCAACCAAGCTTTACATAAAGCATATGGGATGTAGCAAACGCATACTAGACTTCTTACAGTGGATCAGGGATCCACTCGGATGCCTATGAAATGGAATTTTCCAGTCTGACACCCTGATAGACACACTGTTGGAAGCGTCTGCAGGTATATATGCCACAGTAAGCCATTCATGGAGAAAGCTCAGCCAATCTGATATGGCATGCATGGCGTCGACGTGGTGCGTGCGTCCACATGGTTTGTTTTTATCAGTGTGCCGAGGTGGTAGATGGAGCTTGGCGGAGTGTAATGGAACTCCCACCGTACCCCTCATCCCAGGGGTTGAGATCTGTCTGATACTATTAATAATGACATTCTGCTCATAATCAGGCAGCTACAACAGAAAATAGATGCACACTTCTGAAACATGGGAGGAGGAGGAGAGGAGTCGCTTATGTTACACAATGCACTCATCGATTCAATATAGAAGTGGCAGTGCGGATGGGGAGCAGACAAGTGGAGGCTATATAGTGCTATTGTTGGAAAGTTCCAACTTTGACAAGAGAAACAATGGTAAAAGTAGAGAAATGCTCTTACATACTGGAAGTCTTAGAAATTTGTCTGTATTTAACTGTATATAAAGTATGGCTCCGACCAACTATTATTTTTATAGATTTTCTCTTGATTGTTTTTTCGGAATAATTGATTAATATGTTAAAGGTCCCATATTGTACGTGTATGTGCTATATGAATACCGTGAAATACAGCCCATATTCAGAAACCGTGCCTTTTTAAAAGAGCCATCAGGACTTCCGTAACGTTGTGATGTCACAACGATACAGTCACTGGTAGATGTGCTGCTAAACTCTGTGTAGTTGACAGTCCCCGGCTGCAGTGATACTGTGAAGATGGCGACAGCTGCGCAGATGTGGCAGACCGCAAAACGCTGACCAATCAGAGCAGACTGGGCTTTTTTCGGAAGGGGGTCTTCAAGAGACAGGCGCTAAAACGGAGCGTTTCAGACAGAGGGTGAATACAGGCATATTCAGACAGACTGTATGAGGAAAATAAAGTGTTTTTTGAACATTAAAGCATGTTAACATGTTCTAGTAGAAACTAAAAATACAAATATGGAACTGGAAATGAGCATGATATGTCTCCTTTAAATTTCTGAAAATAGTGAAAAATGCCCAAGGTGACATCTTCAGATTGCTTGTTTTGTTCAATCACCATTCCAAGACTCAAAGATACTCAATTTACAATTACATAAACAAGTAAAAGATGTGAATCGTCACATTTGAGAACTTGGAACCGGCTATTTTAGAGCATTTCTGCTTGATAAATGACTTAAAAACTATGGATCAACTATCGTTAACCAACTATTTCCACACTAATACAGTATATGTGCTGTAAATATTCATGGGCATACCCTAAAGATTTATTCAAAAAATAACTTTGAAGTTGCTAAATCACCATTTCAAACACTAAAACAAAGGTGGGTGGTAAAGGTTCAGTGCTAACATCATTCATGAATCCCTTTATACGGTGACTTTGAAGTCAAAAGTCATCGCAAGTCTAACTACTCACCAGAATACCCTGTGAATTTAGGCAAACTACTTCGATTACTGTCTCTTACCAGTCATATTTAGTTTGCCTTTTGATTATTTTTTGCAATAGTGAAAAATAAATGAACGAAATTAACTTTTTAGCTACTTTTACAGCAATGTGCCTGTACTGTATAAGATGCAGTGGAAACACTCTCTTTAGACGGCACCTCAGGAACAAAATTAGAGATACATGACTCGCCTAATTGCTGAGTGGAGCAGTGGTGGTGTGAGAAAGTTCAACTTTTCACAGTTTTCCTTATTTATTTCCTAACTTCGTATTGTTATTTTCTAACTAAACCTCATAACTATAATAAACTCTTATTGTAGCACAACTTAAATGGACCTTAAGTGTTCTGTGACCTTCTTCATTGACCTCTTTGGCAACCAGCCGGATTTACCACATCAATACAACTAATCTCCTCCTACACAGTTCTCTGACACGGCATCCTCTGACCCATCACTTCCACTACATTCACCCTGTAATTCACATAAACGGCAAACATTTTCACAACAGAACAAGCCAGTAAGAAAGAAGAGAAAAAATTACTACAACAGTATATTAAAAGACTTAAGAATGAGGCTTTAAAATAAATGAAATGAACAGTTAAAATGTCTGTGTGTGTGTGGGAGTGCAGTGTAGAGTGGGGCTGCAAGTGCCTTGAAATCCCACCAGGCACAGACTTTATTCCTATTTTTGAAGAAATCTCAGTACCTGGTAATCGTTGAGTCATTGGTATTGATCAACAACCCCATTAACGGCGTCCCCTTCAACATATATTACGAACATTTGGTGCAACGGGGCAGTAAAAATCTTACTTATCGCCACTTAAAGGAGTTTCCACTTGTCTGAACGGGGACTTTTACCGGTGACAAAGCTTGCAAATTAAATAACCGCACTGAGATTATGTTCTCTAGAAAATGGAGATCTCAAATACAGACTCCGTCTTAGTGGAGAGTTGGTGGACTACTCCGGTGTTCCTTATGTGAACTGCATAAATATTAAGTTTCTTGTCCTCAAAAGTGTGTGGCAAAATGTTGTGAATTCAGCCTGTCAACACCTCCCACAGAGTATTATTAGAGACGCATGTTTTCCCATCTGAACTCCGAGGTCATGCTAAAGGATGGAGCTGATGATGGCTGTGATATTTCGAGTCTATTCTTAATGTTTTCAGTATTTAGCTGTCAGCTATTGTCAGTAACGTTTATGATGAAAAGGGAACATGACAGCTGTTCTTTTTGTTTTGGCCCCCGACGAACTATTGTGCCGTGCGTATTGTTTGAGCAGGACTCACGACATTTAACATCATGTCTGTCGTGTATCAAGGCTTGAGCATTTTGTAAGACATTGTCTCTCAATGCCTGCTTCACTTGCATACAGAAATCCATATTTATTTTTTTCGTGCAAAATCCCTTCGATATGAGTCTGGCTTAAATTCCCTTAGCTGTCTGTGTGTAATAGCTCAGGCTCAAATAGGGGTAATATATGCATGCCTCTGAAACAATCAGTCTTGTTTATCCAGAGCCCTTGAAACTCCAGGATCAGAAAGTTTCTGCAATGAATTCTGATTTGCTAAATCCCTGTCCAATTTATTGCCTCAACTCTGCACAAACATCAAAACAAACTCTCTCCCTTTTTGTGGCACCAGCTGTTAGATTTACAGAAAGAAAGGGTTGGATGATAGAGACACGGAGGATTCACAATTTGTTTATTAATGTCGGTTTCCTTCTCGCCCTGTCTCTGCCTCCCTCCTCTTCATTTCCTCTTCATGAAAAAAAAAAAAAAAATAATCTTTGCATCTGCACTGCAGCGCTTGCTAACTGAGAGGGAACTTTTACAAATGTTTGATAGAGATCTTGCAGGTTGGCGGATTCATTTGAAAGTTGCCTTGGCTGTGTCTCCTGCCACACTCGAGAGTTATATTTGGCGTTAGTGAAAATTCTGTTTCCTGAATGTCTATGAAGTTGTTAGAAGGAGACGGAGCCGTGTGGGTTGAGAGAGCATGGATGCATAATTTGTATCTCAGGTGCTCATTGAAGTACACTCGCTTGGCTGGAGTCGCAGCTTCGCCCAAAGTGTAAAATCTCAGTTTATGGCGCCTCTGTCCTCTTTGAGCCTCGATGAAAGGAGATAGAAAATGGAATCAAAAGACTCAGATTTAGTGAAGAGGGGAAGTGATTAATTGCTCAAAGCCACAGTTGATGTTTGGACTTCTGCTTACTTGTTATTGTCTCTAATTAAAATGATGAACAATTAGGAATGCAAATCTGTGTCCTTTTGGATTTTGGGAGCAATGGAGAAGTATTTAGCTGGACATGTAGCCTGATTGTGATCTGCATATATTTCAGATTGAGATGACTTATTCTCCACAGTGGCAATGTTTATTCTTATCTTTCCAGCTGTTTGATATTATCCATTTTTTTCCAATGATTTGACCCAATTAAGACAGAGTCTTCAGTCATGATCTAAGTGGCTGTATAGAGTGCTGCAGGAATGAGTCCTAAAACACAGAAATTAGTTAGCATTTCAGCACTTCCAGTTCCCTCGTCTAGAAGTCAATGGGTTTTTAGTTTCATGCTTGAAATAAGGTTTGTGGTTAACACAAGCTTAAGAGATTTTAACATTTTGTTCTATGATATAAAATACGTCCCAGTAGTAAATACCCCGCTTGTGAATTTTTAAGCTTTTATGTCTTCAAAAAGACGGTTGCTAACAAGTGGCTAAATGAGACGACTAAACGTCATCACACCAACTCGTCCTCCTTTTCAGCCTCATTTTTATATTCTGCTGTGTAGTTCGTATAGCCTCAAGTTAGCTTTTTACTTCTGGCGATTGCATTCATGCTTCAAAAATCCTAAAAGTGGCATTCATATGTGAATATTATCTTGCTGAACAAAACATGTAAATATCATCAACTAGTGTTTGCAACAGAGCATATTTTCTGCATTAATCCAAAAAGTCAAGGGAACCGGGGTGATGCTAACTTTCTGGTTGGCCTACAAAAATGTCATCCCTGCACCACTCTGTTATGGCACAGCAGTGCTCTATGCTTAATGCTAACATGCTCAATGAGAATCACATGAGGCTATGCAGGTATAACGTCAATCATAAGATAAGATGAACCTTTATTAATCCCCAGGGGGGAAATTTGAGTGTCAAAGCAGCAACTGCAGCAAACAGAATGAAACACATCAGCGGTACAGATACATATAATAAAACAATAAGTAGAGATATAAAAGATACAGCGTGAATGGGTGAATAAATGTAATATGTGCAGTCTATATAGTGGTATATGGGATGTATGAGAGTGGATGAATATCCATGTGAAAGTGCGCCAGTGGTTAGAAGTCCTAGGTGGTTGCAGATAGTGCATGTTTGACGTTCTTAAAGTCCTCCTAGTTCTCATATGGGGGTCAGCCGTGGTTGTGGAGCCTGATGGCCACCAGCATGAAGGACTGACCCAGGCGCTTTGTGTTGTGCCGAGGGGCGATGAGTCTGTGACTGAACGTGCTCCTCATCTTGACTAGCTCATCATAGAGGGGGGTGGGAGGGGTTTTCCAGGATAGCGTCCAGCTTCCTCCTCTTCTTCCCCTCTGCCACCACCTCCAGATTGTCCAGTTCAGATCCAACCACAGAGCTAGCCTTCCTCACCAGCTTGTTCAGTTTGCTGGCATCCCTTGTGTTGTTACCACCCCCAACATGCCACGGCAAAGAAGAGGACACTGGCTACTACTGACTGGTAAAACATCTGCAGCAGTTTATTGCACATGTTGAAGGACCCGAGCCTCCTCAGGAAGAACAGTTTGCTCTGTCCATTCCTGTAGAGGGCCTCGGTGTTGTCGGTCCAGTCCAGTTTATTGTTCATGTGTACTCCCAGGAACTTGTAGGTGTCCGACACCTACAATGATCATGATCACCAGCATGCTAACATTTGCTAACTAAACAAAGAAGGTGGCTGAGGCTGATGGGAATGTCATTAGCTTTGCAGGAATTTAATGAGAAACCAAAGTGTTGAGACAAATGTTGACATGATGACACTAAATGGAAAGTTAAGGGATCACAAAAGTTATTACAATTCATCCAAAAGAGGAACATGAATGTCTGTGCCAAATTGCATGGCAATCCATCCAGCAGTTAAGATATTTCCCTTGAAGCGAACACTTTAACCTGGTGGTGGCGCTTAAGGAAAGCTCATTAGGATT
Organism: Sebastes fasciatus; assembly: GCF_043250625.1. Classification (NCBI taxonomy): domain Eukaryota; kingdom Metazoa; phylum Chordata; class Actinopteri; order Perciformes; family Sebastidae; genus Sebastes; species Sebastes fasciatus. The sequence continues at coordinate 28,590,649 of NC_133800.1, read as the reverse complement.
CATCTGGCAATCCATCTAAAGGTTGTTGAGATATTTCAGCGTGGGCGAAAGTGGTGGACAGACTGACCGACATTAAAGCCCCTGAAAATGACCTTGTGTACTTCCAGTCACAGGGTCCGGGATTAAGATTAAAATGTTAATATTTAGCACACAAGCTGTGATGTGTTTCTAACAAGCTTCAATTCTCCATTTGTTGCTCGGTTTGATCTTTTGCCAGACCGTGCGTGTCAGATGCTTTGGATGGGATTCAACAGCCTTTTTTGATCGCAAGATGGTAATGGCTTGTATATAGACCGGAACATTTAATTCTGCCTCTCGCCACTATTTCAGTGTTTTCCTTTTATCATCTAGGCACAATTTTGCATATTTCTCATTTCTATTTCCCTTCACCAATGCCGTCTGGATTCAACATTTGACACCTTAGAAGAAGAAAAAAAATGCAGCAAAGAGGAGAAAGTCTGGCTGTGAAGTGATACACTCTATATCAGTCTATATACAAACCTCTCATATTACGCTTTTTAATCACATATCCACACCAGCGGGGCATTAGGTGGTGGATCTCATTGCAATGACGCAGCATTGCATTAGGACTCGGGTTACGTGGGATATTCCGCCACTAAATTTCCCCGTGTCCGTCCAGAGGCCCTCTCCGCCGCCGAGTTTATCGCAACAGCTTGAGAGTAGATGACCCGCCAGATGTTTGTAATCTCACACCGAGAAGCTTGTGACTGGGGTTGCAATCAGATAACGGAACATATAGGAGGGGATTATAAATGGTGACAGTGAGGGGAAAAAAAGGCTATAGATTCGACCGTAATCTCTGATAGATGTCCTCTTCCATGCTCATCACAGAATACTCAGTGTACACACCAACCCTATATATAATTATATATATATATATATATATATATATATATGCCTGTTTATTTTCCACTGTATCTAAAAAAAACACCCTCCTTGTGATTGTGTTGTTGCAGCTGTGAATAAAGTGAGTGAATTTAGAGATTGCACACAAGGCGCAAGCTCATTTCTTCTTGCTAGTTTGTAAAGCCCCATTGAGAGTGTATGGTTGTGTGGGCAGGTTAATGATATCAGCTTGAGAGTAGTTTTTAATCACAAACAGACTAATGAGATAGGTTGGGCTGGAGTTACTCCAGCAATAAACAGCATCACAAGTAGCTCCCTCCCTGCCTCGCCTGCCGCCCTCCCCTCCATTTCTCTCTTTCTCCATTCCTCTTTCTGCCTCCTTCGCTGTCTAAACCCAAGAATGAAGAGATTTAGGAGAACCTGAACGACGAGCGAGAACACAATGGTGCGGATTAAAAGGAATCAGTCACATTTACAGGAGCGAACAGCAGGACATATTCACCCCGTGGCGAAGCACCAGCAGGTTTATTGGCGGTGGAGGAGCGGCATTGTGAGCCAATCCTGGTGGAAAAGTAGGAAAAAAAACAAACATTACCAACACGTCCTGACTGCTTTTGACAGAAAGAGGTCTTTGTTTGTTTACATGCATAAATAAATATTAATGACGGCATTAACGGGATTTAGGAGTGAAAAAAAATAAAGTAGCGCTGCGGTCAAACGGCTTTAAAGGAACATTGTCATTTATGCATAGAATTATTCATAGTGAATCAACAGAAGAAAATGGATCCATTTAAGTTTTTACTGTTTTGACTCCACATTCCTGCAGTGCTGCGGGGAACTAAAGCTTTTTTTTTTTAACACTCCTTAGTACTGAAGCATGTTTCACTCCATTAGAGAGTGAAAATTGGAGCCATGGAAGTGTAAAGAATTGGACATCAGTCCCCCTAGGCCCCTGAGGTACATCAAGAAATGTTGGCTTGCCAAGCTCTCCCAGTTAAAAGCATGTTCGGTCCGTGAAGATGGCTCCGCCGGGGAGAGTACATTAATGCAACATGTTACTCGGTGCCGGCTGAGTCCTGCGGTTATATCTCATCCTGTAACATATGGTTTTGGATGGTGGCTGCTCCTGATGAAAGGGCTCACACTTTCCAATCCTGCAGTCCTATTTAAAGAGATAATCCATGACATTTTCATATAAATAAATTATCTTTTTGCTTCCACCGAATTGAGATGGCGCCTACTGATTTAACCTATACCCAGTTCATGAACACTGTAGCAGCTTTTTTAAACATCCAGTGATCAGGAGCAGACTAGCTGTGGGTGAAGTGGGTTATAGGCGTGAGCAACGATGGGGCTGATTTATTCGTTCTTCATTCCCACAGTTTAGCAGTGGATGTCTTCCCTGACAGAACCACAACATGGAGGAACACTGGCAGACTGTTCTCATACACCATTCGTAGCTATACCTACGAAAAGTAATATACTATATCATCAATTTGGATGTAATCCACATAATTGTGAACCAGAAACTAAAGTATAAAGAGCGGAAAACACCAGACTTTTTCCCAGGAAACCGGTGTTCGTATCCCGCGTGAAACAGGAATCAACGTTGATTTGCCACGTAACTTCTGTACTTAAGTTATGCCACTTCCGTAGATATTTTTCCTAAATTTTCCTAAACTTAAATAAGTTGTTTCCTGTGGAGACGGAAGTTTATTTTGAAAAGACTGGAGCAAAAATTGACAAGTGCGTCACATGTTGCTGGACATTAGTAGGAAAAATAAAAATTAGGAATAACTTTTCATAAGATATCATATGAACCATTGTATGAGGATACGTATGTGAGTGGCATTAAAACGAATTTATGTTATCACGTTAACTTTGACAGCCCTATGTATTTCATGTATAAAATCAGTGTTATCGCTTCATATAATATATAAATATCATTCATTACTATCAATCAAGCTATTTATTTATTTGTTTTGGAGTTAAACACACTGGAAATGGTTGTTTTTCTTCTCCCTAATGTGCAAATCAAACCAAAACCGTGACCCAAAAACCACAATACAAACCAAACCATCGGCTTGTTGCGCCATTGCACCACTATTGTGTATAGAGGACACCCACATGGTGATGGTGGTCTGTTACTCTCAATCACTTACCCTCCATTTGAAAGATTGACATCTTATCTCTGCCACTTCGTAAATGCTCCAAGTTGTATTAATGTGTATCATAATTCAAAAGTGATTTTGTATCTTCATCAGCATATTGTTCTTCCAGCTGCTCCATTTCATGTTGCTATCAATCTTCCTTGGTAGAAATTGCAAACTCCATTATTATTCTAAAGTATGGGACTGATATGGTCAACAGGAAGTGGGAGATTTCAGGGATGTAAACTTTGGCTCCTTTGCAAAGATACAATTACCCTCACTGCTGCAGAGACATGCACCATCACAGGTTTCTATATTGAGCGTAGCCTTTAATTCCTGAGGAGACGAGGAAAGGAGCACCTCTTCCAGGAACCGAAGCAGCAACAACAAAGCAATACAAGGAAAAACACATCACAGCACCGGCAAATAAATGCACCCTCCCGACAACGACCATTTGACACCGAAGATATTGCGTAAGAAAAAAAAAAAAAAAAAGAAACAAATTATAAATTCATGAATAAGAACATGAATTTGCAGATTATCACTTTACATCCATCCCAGTTGGTTTGTGTTCGTGGGTTACGTCACAGTGGATTAGCCGCTCTGAGTGCTGGTGGGTGTTTTTCAGTAGGCGTGGCGTGAGTCCTGCTCTCGGATTGTGGACATTTGGTTTGGAGCAGATTATGGGTCTGTGCTTGTGCTGTTGGCCTTGTGAGGATAACCACACATGAGCACAGATCACCGCACAAACTGGCGCGCTACTGGGTAATGTGAATGGCCCTGGGTAATGCAGTGTGTGTGTGTGTGTGTGAGGGATGGACCTCCAGAGAGAGAGAGCATGTGTATATGGGTAGCTTTATTCTTTTTAATCATATTAAGTTGGATCATTAGATGGACCCATTTATGCAGCGCTTTCACGAGGTGTACAGGACCAAATCCTATTGGATATCGGCCTAATCTACCGCAAAAGCTCTGCAGCGTCCAGTTGCAGCTTTGGTGGGGACTCTGTGTCCCTCGGTGCAGGCCTGGGTATGAACATACGTGCAGCATTAATTTGGCTGAATTAGGATTGAGAACAAATTGCCACTCTACATTCCCAAATCCGGGTGTGATTGAGAAATAATGAGCAGCTCAACCCACATAAATGGTTCACGAGATTATCCCCCTCTGAATTATACAGCTCACCCCTTTTCCTGGCCGGGAAGTCAGATGGTTTCATAACGTACAGACTTATCATGGACATAACAAGCCGAGATAACGCCTCGACGTGAGACAGATAGAACTGTCCTCATCAGTCGAAGGTCCTCGCTGTTGATGTCAATCTAGCCATAATTCTTCTAATGAATCTTGTGATGTTTTCCAACCTTGTGTCCATCAGATTCTGCATAATTTTTGGTGTGGTGCAAATACTGTGATGGCCCCATATAGACTTTGACCTTCCCTGGATGGTGGAAGCCTCATTCTCAGTCCACTCCCATCTAAAATGCTCACAGATTATCCCTTCGCAGCATTTCATGCTATGATAGCACTAATGGCAAAAATAGAATCCTGATCCTCATCGTTTAAAAGAGGATCAGGATGAAGGTCCTGCTGATGTGACCTTTAGAGTGGGCTCTCGGGGGCGAGAGCCAATACAGTCACAATTCTGGAGTTGGCTCAAGAGAGCACTGGAAGTGGTGATGGTCGGTGGAATTACAAGATTTGAGCCCCCTTTATTCAATAATGTGAGTGAACCACTCACATGGTGCATGAAATACTCCACTGGGAAGGGTTCACAATGTGTGAAATTCTTAGATCATACTGTATATTCTCACTTCATATTACACAAAGTCCAAGTTCTGTGGTTTGATAGAGGTGTGCGAAGTTGTCTGCTGTGCAAATCATGTTCTATTATACAGACCACAACCATTGGGGGAAAAAAGATTCATGTCAGCTTTTTGTAATTACATGTACTGTTTGTTTCAGCTATAATATCTCCAAGCAGCAAAAAGAACTACGTAAGTGTCCACAAGCCAATCAATACCAGTTCAGTGTGAATAAAATTGAATCTGATACAATCAATGAACCTTTTTTATAAAAAGCGATATGACCTACATAGCTTGTTGTTATACGGTTAAATGTTGTTGACGTGTATTTTATATATGATGGATGATGCTAAAGTTCTAGGACAAAGGAGGTTGTATGGACATTTCAATGAAATTGCTTTGCTAGGCAACAGCTTGGGTCCATGTTTACTTCCTGTCAGTTTATGCCATTCACATACACTGCAACAGGAAATAAACTGGGACACGTTTGGACTGTTTACAACTGTGAAATGTTCTGTGTTCTTAGGTTATGTCTAATAATGTCAAAGGGACTTTGAATATATGTTTACTTATGGATGCTGTATGTTTCTGGTGGTTGAGAGAATTTTGAGTGGTTGGTTCATGGTGTGATCATGGACACGCCTCCAATACAGCTGTGGACTATCATGACCGAAACAGGAATTTACTTTTTCCTTTTGAATTAACCTTGTTGACAAACCACAAAAAAAAAACTACTTTTTTTTTTTTTTGTATTTCAAAATTTTATTTTAAACGCCTTGAGATGCACCATCTCATTTTCAAGGGGTCCTGGAAGTGTACAAATATTTAAGCACATAAATAATAATGATAATGATGATAAATTAAACAATACAACAACAATTTAATATATAATAATTTGCCTCTTGTGCTTGTGTAGCCTGTCCCTCAGGTTTCCATGGTGGAGAGGAAGTCGTGTGGCTCAGGTTCTATTTATTTGGAGACACCTGGAAGCATCCTCCTGGGATTTTCTTCTTTTCCTACCACAGGCCTTTGTCACAGCAGACATTTTGACAAACATGATTGTAACAGCTGTTACTGATAACAGTGATAACACTGATGATGGCTCCTTTCTATTCAAGTGTTCCAGTAAGCCATGACGGTGTGGAAGTGAGCCAGCATGTTCAATACCGGGACCCTGCAGCTAAATGGAATTCAGCTATTACAGGCTTACACCTGAGCTTTTGTTGTGCCTGGTAAACATATTGGTTTTACATCTTCATCTTTTTTTTTTTTTTTAAGAATGTTTTTATTGAGATCACTCATGCACACGGGCATATCACAAGGCACATAAAGGTTTCAAATAAAACAAACGAGAAAATAATAATAATAATTATTCGTATTATTATTATTCATTAAATAAGAAATAAAATAAAAATGAATTAAATGATGAAATAAATTCATTATATAATATATGTTAAATAATTAAATGCAGAATTTATACTCTCATATACTATAAATGCATTTTCTTTTCAGTTGACGTGTTTCATTTTCCAAGAAGGACATAAATGAGCTCCAGATATATACAAAAAACAAACTCTTCCTTTTAACAACATATACGTCAACCTCTCCATACGTCAACCTCTCCAGCCCAAGGCATGTCAACATCTCCCCTCTCCACACTCAGCGTGATGGTGGTTCTGCATTTTTCCAACATATGGCAATTATTCTTCTAGCTTGAAGAAGTCCAGTGTCAATCATTTTTGTTTTGCATTATTGTTCTTGCGAAGTCCTTTGGGTATATTCCAAGTACACATCATTTTGCCCTTAATGGGGTGTTACTTTTAATTATCTGTGATAAACATTTAACAACATTAACAAAATTAACAAAACATCTGTCTTTGGGCACTCTCGTAACTTTCTCATTCGGGCATTTAACACAAATATAAGGAATGTTTGGGGAAATCTGATGAAGTTTAACAGAGGTTAGGTACACTCTCATTAGCCACTTATACTGAAATCATTTTAAGCTTCTATTAATAGACTTATTTTGTGCCCAATCCTCCTCTTGTATGTCTGTCCTTCCAGCATTTAATCTATCTGATGTTGACTCTGCTGAATGTGTTGCCAACAGGTTAAAAAAGTGTTCCTTACCATCCAAATGATTAAGTGTAGTTTCCTCAATAATATAGAAGGGGTATGCCCATCATTTTCTTATATTTTGACGTTATGAAGCTTCTCGATTGCAAATATTTGAAAACATTTTTTTTGATACTTCAGACACATTTAATCGAATGAAAGAAATTGGCCCTCCAAATAAAGATCAAAATCATCTGAATGCCCTTTTATGCCCATATTTTGAAGCTCCATATTAAGACAGACATGAGAATGGTATCAATCATCTAACACTCCGCCAGAAAGCAAATAAGCCAAAACGTTGAACTTGTGCTATTTGAATTCAAATTTCAAAGAGAAATTTTAGAAGTCACACTGTGTGATAAATTTGTTCAAAGTATTTTACTTGTAATACAGTTTGAACGGCTGACTCGGTTTGCTTAAAACACTTAACTCGATGATATTTATACTCTTCTGACCTCTTGGTTATTTTTCATTGCAGTGTTTACAAAAGTTGCATCAGCCTCAAAACACATCAAACACTTGTTTGAATGGCTGATCTTTATGTATATTAAAGAGATTTTCAAAGAATGAATTATAGAATGAGTGTGCGTGTGTATGTATGTGTGTGTGTGTGTGTGTGTGTGTGTGTGTGTGTGTGTGTGTGTGTGTGCCGGTGGAGAAAGGTGAGCAAGAGGAGGAAAGGTAGAGAGGGACAGAATAAACAGCCAGAGATAGATAGAGAGCGAATTAGAGTGAGATTTGATAGAAAGAGAGCGTGATAGCTTCGGAGCGTTTAGTATGCAGAACGGAAGGCAAACACTTTTTAGCCCCTCTGTCGAAGTCTGGGACTCCTCTGCAGTGAGCAGTCTAAACTTTCTCATGTAAGCTTTCGCCTCGAGCCACGAACTCACATATTTCAGTCACATTCACTAAAGCGAAGGAAAAAAAAAATGCCTTATTACTTATGATCAAAGGTTGGTGTTTTCTGGAGGAGACATGGTGCGTCTGCTAGAATTTGCATTTGGAGTTGAAGGCGGGTCATTTTCAGTGACTGGAGAGAGACGTCGAGAAAATGGGCGGGGATTCGTTGTTTTCCTGCTTTTAAGCTCACTTCCTTTTGAAGACTGTTTACAGGGGTAAATAGAGCTACGTGAAATCTATGAGTAATAGGAAGGAAGAGTGAAATCACTTTCTCCTGGTGAAGTCACATGACCCTGTAACCTGCAAAGAAAAAAGTCTGCTTAACCTCTCTAAATCTTTGACGTTAATATCTAGAGATAAAAGAGTTGTCACATCTTTGACTGCTGCACTCAGTGTTGTCTTTTCCAGGCCGGTCTTCTGAGAATACATAAAGCATTATAAACTTGCTCAAAAATATAAAACCCATCTAGTTTACATTACATTATGGAATGAATGGTGGCCATTATTAACATGTTGAGATGTCATGAAAAAGGTAGAACTCTGAAATGGCCAATTTTAAACAAATAAATCAGAATCAGAAATACTTTGATCTCTGGAGGAAAATTAGGATGTTACATTTGCTTTTATATATAAGCATGAAGAAATAAAAACTATCAATAAAAGAGTATGTAAATAATGTACATAATGCTATAATATATAACAACATCCATGTATGTAGCATAAAAATAAATAATGAAATGAGACATATGGAGAAATATGTGCATCAAACACATAATATATAACCACTATAAGTTAAGAGAAGAAACATCATATTCTGTCCATGCAACCATCCAGATAATAACCGTCCAGTTGATTTACACGTAATCAATAGAAAATGCATCTATGTATTTGTAAACTCATCATATGCAGAAACTCCATAGAAAATACATATACATACACACTAAACATCATCAAAAGATAAATACTATAATATATAAATACATATGCATCAATAATACCCACCTGTGTTGGACAGCAGCAACTATGTTGTGGTCTGCCAGTTTGTGTGGTTAATGTGCTTACGAGTGAAGAAGAGAGAGGGAAACGGAGGAATGTGAGTACGGGGCAGGAAAAAAGACATAAAAATACAATCAAATATTAATAATAGCAATAATGATGAAATAAGCTGGACCAAAGCAGCAAAGCAGGGTTGGAGAATCACTGGAAAGCACTCAAGCTGGTCCGCTGCTGAAGACCAGGTTGGTCAACATTACTGTAATTATTGTTTAATTGCATCATCACTCACACGCCCACCTGTTACATCACCATTTTTGTAATACTCCCTTTAGGCTACTGAACTGTGCCTGATGCTGGTCTTGCTTTGGGCCAACCAAGACCCTTAGAGGGGACACCGTCCTCCATTTCACACATACTGTATATGTTTATAGATACAGTATATATACAGAATACAGTTAATTTCATGTCACTTTTTCATGAGTTTGTCGTGACCAATCTCCACCCCCACTCACCCTTGAGCCAGTCTCATCAGCAGCAATCAGCTCACTCGTGTTAACTTATCTTTCTGCCCTTATCACAGTGAATATAATAACGAAATAACATTTGAGCTGAGCGTTAATAATTCATTGGATAATTTCATAATGTGTTGGTTAATTTTTAAAGATATCTTTGCATTGATATGATTATTTCATAATGTTTTATTTATGCATTTAATATTTGCTATTTCGGGCTGTGCACTCTGGAAGTATAGCACTACATGGTTTCTGAGCAAATTCCAGTGAAACGCTTCCAGCTGCTGGAGCTGGTTCACATCTCCTTGACTCTTCAGTCCGTCAGTGCTACTCAGCCTGCTTCCGAAGTGCCAGTTAGTAACACCTGCCTCACCCCTGCTAAAAAAGCTTAGGATTTTTGATAGTTTTTTAGAGCTGTTTGGAGATTGGTGGAGAGCTTTTTTGTGTCATGAGGTCCATCATTTGAAAAAAAACAAACACAAAAAAAGCCCTGCAACGATTAAAATGAAACCATTTTCTGGCATTAAAATGGTTAGATGGATATGATTAAACAGCGGGTTCTTCTATCTAATTTATGATCAACATCCAAACCCATAACTGTTGAATTTAACAGTCTGTTCTCATACACTGTTCGTAGCTAAAGTAATGCACTGTAATTCATATAACCTTAACCCATTAACCCAAACCACAATCTTTCCCTAAACCTAACCAAGTTGTTTCCTGTGAAGACGGAAGTTTATTTTGAAAATACTTTATGTAAGTAACGAGCGGAAATTCATACGTGTTGCACACGAAAAACGAGGAAGATATGAGGATACATTGATATTTAACTAAAATTTTTGAGATAGACCTATCCCTGATATTATTAAATGATAACAAATCAGTGAATGTTGAAAGTATGACTTGGATGGAAGTTGACGTGGATGTCGGCTGCAGAATAACGGCTAAATGCATCATTTTGCTACGCTGATTATTTTCCTTTGCCAGACTTTCTTCCATACCCTGTAGTTATTTTGACTCCCCTCCAAGATGCTAATCCATGTTGCATCCGGACCCTTCGCTGCAGATGGAGTGCCCATAATTAGCTTCATTTCCCCTTCATCAGTGCAAAAGGAGGGTGAGACTGTTGTTGGTGTAAAAAACTGAAAGCAAGAAATCCACTCTGACTGAGGAGTGTGTTTCAGCTGATGCGCCGCGTCTGATGAGTAAGTTCTTGACGTCCAGCGGGCGCCTGCAGGCTGAGGTCATACTGTTTCTAGGCACTGTTAAATGGAGCTGTGGCACTGCTGTCAGACCTCACAGCCTCCGCAGACAACTTTGGGGGCTTGTAAAGAGGCCAGGGCTGATGGGTTTTTAGTCTCCTTGGGCGGTCAGCTGGAAGAAAATTGGAATGATCCCATGGTGTTGGTGGGTGTGTGTGTGGAAGCAAGACACTTATCGATTTTGAAGTTCCAGAAATAAGGACATTTAGTATATACCTCCTTCTGGCTTCGGTGGGAATCCTAACCAATATATTGGCAGTGTTTACTGGTGGGAAACCAGTGACGAAGCATGTCTATTTTTCTCAAACCTCCTACTAACAAACCCACATTTTTCAAAATATTGCCAAAATATAAAAGACAATTGAAATAAATCAAAATGAAAATTCCCCAGAGAGCTGCATGAAAACCATGATTCTGCTGAGAAAATAAAAAAGATACAATAAGAGGGAAGTTGAGGGAGACCATGAAATCTAATTATGTAAATGTGAATAGGGGAAATATATACTCCAATATGTGAATGTGATGTGATGTACTCGTGAGGGCGGATCCTTGTATCTTGCCAAATGTTCCAAATGTTATTAATGCCAGGAGGAACTCTAGCTTCCTCTCAGCGTGAGTCTCTTTTTCAAAGTCTCAAATCCGCAGGCCTTGTGTTTGCCAGCATGGAAATGTTTCTGATGATCAAGCTAATTTAAAAGTGTGTTCTTGAAGTCAAGACACTTCATGATATTTTCATCACAGAAGTGCCTTTTAAGTAATCATCCAGGACAAGGACTTCTATCACAGAACACAGTGGTGATTCCTTCCAGTCGACGAGGTTTTATGTTCGCAACCGCATCAACAGTGATTTATATTGAATGAAAAACAGCGGCAGTGATCTGAAATAAGCAGAAGGGTTCACTGCATGGCAGCATGAACAGTGATGGCCACCATCGCTGAATCATTGAGGGTAGCAGCAGTGATTTAACCCTTTACTTTCTGACCAGAATTTGGTTCAGCACTTGCTGGTTTCTTTGGAGACAGAAAACCTGACAGAAAAAAAAAAAGAAGAAAGATTGCATATACTGTTTAAAGATGGACGACGCGTCTCCACTTCCTCCCACTGTACAAAAGTGAAGCCAAAATATCCCGGATACAGAAGCTGCTATCTTGAGATTTTGACGTCATTTGGAGTCTGCCCAGTACTGATTGGGTGGCTGGAATAGCGGTATCGAAGTCCCGCCCACACATCCTCCCAAGCCAATCACGAGCACGGCCATAGTTAGTGATTAGAGAACCGCAGCTGTCAATCATGATGTCTCACCCCCTTTTTATAGCATCAAATAACTAACTAAAACCAAACTTATCAGAAATGAACCCTTAAAACGCATATCAGTGTGATGAGAACTACCTAAAATGACAGAAACCATCTTTGAGAAAAATGTATTTGACTTTTTAGTTTGGCCCGTGTTCCATCTGCTAATATGGAAGGGGGCAGGGTTTATGACCTATACTGCAGCCAGCCACCAGGGGGCGATCCAGATGTTTTGGCTTCACTTTATGAGGAGCTGTCATGTCGTCCATCTTGATATACAGTCTATGGGAGGGTGGACACAATTGTGCCAAATACTGTATATTGGTAAACATATGTGTCTGTAAGCATTATTGGAAGAATAGAAATTAAAGGCAGTACAATTTATTTATTTATTTATTTATTTTTTTTTTATTATCATTCAAGTGCAGAAATATTCAATAAAACAGGGAAAATGTTCTGGGACCTAGAGCCCCTAATGTTTTTTGGCCCATGCTACAACTTTCTAACCAAATTTTATTGATATTAATTCAATCGTTTTAGAATAATTTTGAGCAATCCTGCTGAATAAATAACATTAAAAAGCAAACTGCATAAAAAAACAGACTGAAGAGGTATTAATGACCTTGCATCAACCACTTTCCTTAGATTTGTATTTTTAATACATGTAAAATATGAAGGGGTGCTTTTTGAAAAGAGGCAGTAATTGGTATTTCCCGCAGTATATTAGAGATCTATTTTTTTTATTTGTATAATACAATACATTGGAGATGAATTGGAAATCATGTCTATGTAGTAAAAAAATGTAACTCAATCTTAACTTACTCGCCTCTTATTTGTGACATGAGGGCAGGTTTCATCTGAAAAAGTTATTTGTTCATTTACCACAACTTTACCAGAAGAGTAGTTGTAGAAAAGAGGAGTAGCAGTCATTTGAACGGTTTAACATCTGAATGGGACTCAGATAAGGAGTGTTTTTCTGATGATTACCTGAGCAGATATACATGAGGTTTGACTGCGTCAGATACAATTACTTGCATCCTCTCAGCCTGCAGCTGCTCGTGTATCAGCTGAAGGTGGTGGGACTCTGTTGGAGGGGTCTTGTTGATTTTTCCCAGTTGATTCCCACTCGAGATCGATATCTTCTCAGGTCCCCTTGAGTCCTCTGCAGGGCTAATCGACGACAATGGAAAGCTCCAGGGATTTGTGGAGACCCTGCCGTCTAATCCTGCCACTTTGTGCGACATAAATTGAGAGCTGTTGACAAGATCTTGACTTCATTTGGTGCAGAATATAAGTCTCGACATTATCCTGGCCTGTGGCCACGCCAGCATGGACCCCGCCACGGGCAACCCCAGCAGAAATGTACGACAAAGTGACATTTCAAAGCTTAAATTATTTTCGTTTCATATTGTATTTTCCATGTCAAGAAAGCATATACTTAATACGACGCCTTGAGGGTCTCTTCTGCTCTCAACGTCAAGGCTGTGATGTGAGGAGTCAATTTTTTTGAATATTCCCAAAGCATTTACATACACTGTTTAATAATTCACTCAAAATTATATGAAATGTGGCAGTGTTTGTAATATACATAACTCGCTCTAATCACATGCTGAATTTTGTTAGGCTGCCTGGGGCATTTCATTCAACACCATCATGCCGCACGTGCAGCGACATACTTAAGACTTGTAAATATTCTTCATGGGTGGATGTTGACCTTGTTTTGAATTTTACATTATGGCATAATCATTGATTTGTCTGATCTTTCAGAAAGCCTCAGGAGATTGTACCACTACCACGAACGGAGGCTACAACTAATAAAGATCAAACAGAGGCCTGATAATTTCATTTCAGTATGGTTCCTTGACCAATATTAGATCAAAGATAAAAATAGCTGGTTACATCAGTTGGGAAGTACAGGTGAAAAGTTCAGCATCAGTAAAAGAGTAATTTATGATTTCCCTTCATTTCTGCTCTATATTTCACTGCAAGTGAGCTCACACAGGTCTAATCTGGAGCGTGTCGAGCGCTGCGATTGCCAGCGTCCTGAAGAGGCCGAGGAGAAAACAAACAAACAAAATCTGGACGCCTGAGGTTTGGGATGAGGCCAGATTTGACAAAGCAGTCAGTGCATCACGCTCCCAACAATCCTGAAAACAATGAACACACCACGGTAGGCCCACCATCTGTTTGGGAGGAGAAATGTTGATTGGCTCCCAATGTGGTTAGTGAGACATAATATGTGCTGCCGTTATTGCCAAATTCAAATGCATTTTGGTACTCATTTAGAGCAGGTTTGCTGACACAATCTTAGAATAGTCCCTTCTAATGTAGCTATTCTTTACCTCATTAAAACAGTTAGTGCACCAGCAATGGAGCACAAATGATTTTCATGAGCTGCAAGAAGTCCAGTAATTGTCTTTTTTTCTTGAAGTACTGCAACAAAAGATTATAATTATTGTTATCAATTATACTAGTGATTCTTTTTGTGATTATTCAGTCAATAAAATGGTAAAATTTCACAATAACCCAATGTCTTGAATGTTCTTGTCAACAGTTCAAAACCTATAAACATTGAATTTGCAATACTATACAAGACAAAAGCAGCAAATCCTCACATTTCAGAAGTCCATGTGCTCTGTCGCACAGGAAATCACCACACAATATCAAAAACATGTACGAAATAAGAACTTTTATTCATAATATATTCATACTTGTACACAAGTAAAATAAAATGCATATCTATGGTTCCATTGCAATCTCCATTAACAAATTGATAGCATTCTTTTGGTAAATGCTACCCATAAACCCTTTCTGTCATGAAAATAGAACTTAAAATCGGGGGGAGGTAAAACATTTGTTTTTATAAACATAAAAAACATAACATTACCCAACAAATGCATCACTTTGAATAAATAATGGAGGGAGATCGTTTCTTCGTTAAACCGACCCAACATTCTTTGTGTGCGCTCTGCCTCTGATTTCCTGTATTTGTTTTTTTTGTTTACGTCTCTTTTTTTTTCCGTCTTCCGGTGGTCTGTCTAAGCAGTAAAAGCTTTTGAGAGGGAAAAAGGGAGGAGTCTCCGAAGTGTAGCTTAGACACAGTACAGTTAAGTACATAGAGAACAAACAATTTTGGGCACCAATTCATTATATACATTAGATCTGTAGTGTTCTGTAAAGGCATCCATTTTGTTAAATGTACTTAACGTCTTCATCATCGCTGTTTGTCCTCACCCACGTTGTGTCAACGTGACTCCTCGCTTTTCAGTCACTGTCTGCGGTAGATGTCACTGCATCTTCTGTTATCATTGTCATGAGCATCAACAATCTTGAGTCCTGTGTTCAGAGTGAGATCAGGAGTCCTAAGACATGGCTTGAGATATCCAGATCATCGGAATGAAGAGAAAGCGCAGTACTTGCAAAGCAGAACCCCGATTTTTGCAGTGGGCGTCCGATTTGGGTTTTTTGGAACACTTCTTTTTCTTTTTGTTTGACACTGTGGATGATTCCAGATTGTCTATAAGGTCAGGGTTTAGATTTTCCAGAGACTTCTCCAAGGTATTGGACAAGGTTCCCAGTGGTCCATCATTCTGCTTGTTCTGGGTCTCGTTTTTCGTTCGTTCTGGCTCCTTATATTTAGTCTTAGACATGTTCTCCTTTTCCTTAAGGGGGTTGTTAGTGATTTGGCGGCTCTTGCCAGACAGGATGGAGGACTTGTCGTTATCTCCAAGGCAACACCTGGGTATGGTGTCCCCGAGAGGATTCTCGGTGGAAGAGAATTTCCCAGACTGTCCCTTGGAGCTGAAGAGATTGGTCTGGATTTGAGGCGTGTCCACACACCCCTCCAAGTCTTCACTTTTCAGTCGTTTCAGGTCCTTTCCTACCAGGAACTCGGGGACATTGCACTCCAACTCGGAGCTGGAACCTTTGAAACGTTTGAACCAGTCCCACAAGGTCCTCGCCCGGCAGTCACAGATCCACTGGTTCCCGTTTAAACGCAAATACTGGAGAGACACCAGCGCGTCCATGGTCTCTCCCGTCAAGACCGTGAGATTGTTGAAGAACAAGAACAGGGATTTCAGCTTAGCAAGATCAGTGAAAGCCCTTGGTTGGACAAAGATAACCCTGTTCTGGTGGAGCAGCAGCCGGTCCAGATTGATTAAGCCTCGAAGCATGTTGTCCGTTACTATCTTGATCTTGTTATTGTGCAGATAGAGATAGGTGAGGTTGGCAAGGTCCAGAAAGGTGTCGTCATGCAGGGATAGAATGTAATTGTCCTGCAGGTAAAGGTACTGTAGGGAGAACATTCCTCGGAAAACCCCAACGGGGAGCTCTGACAGGCCACACCTGTGCAGGTGGAGGGTGTGCAGCTTAGTTAAGCCCCGGAAGGCTGTAGGGCTGATGGTGCGGAGGTTACTGTTGTCCCCAATGTCCAGTTCCTCCAGTTTCTCCAAGCCGTAAAAGGCCCCGGCCTCGATATAGCTTATGTTGTTGGAGTAGAGCCAGAGAACGGTGAGATTGTGGCAAGAGCTGAAGCTGGTGGACCTCACCACCGTTAGCTTGTTGCTCTGGAGGAATATCCGCTGGCTCCGCACGGGGATCTCAGTGGGGATGGAAAACAGTCCTTGTTGTTGGCAGGCCACCGTGGGCCTGGGCTCGCTGTAGCACACACACTTGGCAGGGCAGCTGACAGTTTGAGGCACAAGGTTCAGCCACATCACTAGAAACAGGAGTCGCCCCCCTACGGAGAAAGAGAAAAAGACATCAGTGGGTTAGTAAATAGGGTATATAAATATTAAAAGTTCTAATATAGTCTCAGAAATCTGTAGAAATGGATGAATTCAGGTCAGGAAGTAATATGCATAAACCATTAAAAGAGCACAGTACATTCCAATCAGACAACATAATTTGAAAATCAGTCTGAAATAGAGCATGGGGGTGTAGCTATCATGTAGATAAAACGGATGAGCAATATCCAATATATGCACAATTTAAGCCAATGACACCACCATCAAATCACATAACCGATAAAATCCCAAAACATTTCGTGTAACGTTCAGTGCATTACTACAGAATGGGGAATCCTTAAATGTGATTCAGCAAGTATTTCACAAGCGATGTTATTTGGATCTGGGGACACATCTCCTCCCCGCTGCCTTTGCTGACATGAGGACCCAAACAGCTGAAGAGAGTCCCGTGAAGGCTGACTCATTTCAAATTGGGTGGGTGGCTTTTATGTGGAATTAGCTCGCTCTAATAGGGCGGACATAACTAATGGTGTTTCAGCGTTCCTGAGGTTGACATTTAGCCTGACGCTTGGAGATAAGCTTTCATGCCAGGCTAAGAGATTGATGCCCGGGGCCAAGGTGGAAAGATGGCTAGAGGCCCCCCGCTAGAGTAGCCATGACTGAAGCATTTTTTTTTCTAAGTGCAGCATGAAGATGAGGTGTGGTAGCACTCAGGGCGAGGCTTGTAAAAATCCTTGTATGTGTTTGCCCCGAAGGCATCCATGTTTTAAAATAAGGCGTATTCCGCATTTGCTCGCATTAATTATTTCTATTTGTCCTTTGCCGTGGTTCAGCTCGCTACACAGCGCCACGATAAAGTGAAATGGACTGGATTACCATGATCACTCCTGACATTACACTGTTGTAGGCACAGCTGAGGTAAAAAACGAAGCGCATCTATTGGGGCTCACACATTCCTTCATGTAGAGATGATGGTGTGTCTACGAGCAGCATATAATGGCAGGTACTCCTCCAAATCTCTGAATCCACTTCAGCTCCTGTCCTTACTGAGGATTTCCAATCTCTGCTCCCATGCACATGTGAGGAATCCCAGGCTTGCAGGTTTGACAGGTAGTGAGGCTCTGGAAAATGCATGAGCCGTTCTCAGCCCTCCCTCCGCCACCCTCCCACCCCCCACTATCCCTCTTCTCATTCCCCTGCAATGTGTTGTGGTGCAGCTCATCTCTGGACCTTGTTAAACGGAGCTCTGGTGTGGCCTGACAGCAGCCCTCTGCTGCACTTTCCTTCCAATCTCCCTGCTCAGCCGTCAAGACTGCCACCGGAAAGCTGTCAAGACTTTCCACTCTTTCTGCATCGCAGCACTTTTCCCTCAGCCCTGCCTAACAATAGCCATATTTTATCGCACAGCACGCTTCGTGTATCTCCTCTGCCGTCTTCTTTTTTTCTCCCCCCTCTGCTGTCTATTCATTAACAGGCTATTTCCACCCACGCGTTGCATGTCAAAGCCTGGTTTCCTCAGCTCTCGGCATAATATGTCTTGTCTTTGTTAGCGTCCATTGAATGACAGCGTAAGCCCCACAATGTCATCAACTCCGTCCCAATTATTTTTTTTGCTCCCTAACAGCATCTTCTCATCTGCATCACGCTGATTGCATCGCCAGATGTTGCAAATATATACCCGGGAACAGGGCAGGGATTTCACAGGGGGCAATGACAGCCATGGCTGCCGCTGTGCCCTCCTCAGTTTGGCCTTCTGCCCCTCAAATAAATGATATGCCCTGCAGCTACAGTGGGTCGTGTCTAGAGGGAACCCTGCAAATTGCGCAATCTGAGTTTCCCAACTTGCGGGTTACCTTCTAGACACGACCGCCACAGTGACCTTAATGCCCCGCCCACATTGCTCCTGCTGATTTTCTCCTCTTTCTTTCCTGTTAATACAGTTTTTAGACACCGGTGCAGAGAGATTCTGAACTCTTATTGGGCAACATCAAGTGGAGCACCGCACACATAATTAGTGGTGGGTTTGATTTTGAGCCAGGTATGAACCGCTGGAAAACCCAGGCTATTTATGATGATTCTTTGACACGAAGAATTCCGCCGGTCCCACGGCTCCCAAAACCGGTTCCTTTGTTTCTAAAACATGAATACCAATAAATTATTTTGTCCTTGACCCTTAAAGCTAGGGTTGGTATTGCTCTTCAAATAATTGTTTTTGTTATATTTGTTAAAATTCTCATTACATCCTGACAGCAATCAATAAATCAAATGCTCTGACAAGAAAAAAGGAAAAAAAAAATATGGTATCTGTGACTGTCGCAGGACTGTAATAAGCCTACCTGCCTGCACACTCTGGTGATGTGTAATGAGTGCACGGGCAGAGTCTTCCGCAAGCTGCTGGCTTGACAGCTGTGAGTACTAACAATAGCCATGTTTGTTGTTTACATTCATAATGATAATTTTGGGAGAGTGGCTTTGGATGGAGGCCTGAATGAACGGACTGTCAGTGTTGCCGATTTGGTGACTTTCTCACTAGATTTAGTGACTTGGAGCTCGTGCTGCCAGCTACTTTCATTGGAAAACAGTTGGCAACACTGGACTGGGTTTTTCAGTTGGATCATTTTTTTAAATCTAGTTTACTCTTGCTACTTTCTTAGCATTGCCGACCTTACCTTTAAGTTAAATTCATTATTTCCGTGGACTTAAAATCATTGATTTATTTGCTTCCCTGGCATTTGGCCTTTGTGTCCTCAGGAAATGGACAACACCAAAAGCCAAGTGGCCTTGCCCCTAAACGGATGAAATTCCAGGCCTGCCTGGGAGTCACGGCTTCCTGACATCTTTGCACCATGTCAATCGTTCATTATCACATTTCCGAATAACCTCTGCAGGACTTCACAGTTACACCTCTCACCTTCCTCTCCCTCCAGAGATCTGTATCTATTGTACAGTATGTACAGCTGCTGTAAGAGTTGTTCACACCATTGATTGGCCAACAATGTTGGTCTTCCACCCCTTTATATTTCCGTCACTACTTTCTTGTCTATGCCCCGAATCTAAATCGTTGCAACGATTACACAAAAAGGGACTAATGCTTAGCTGTTTGTCCTCACCACTGTTGTTGACACAAACTTAAATATCTTAAAATACAGCAACAAGGTTGTGGGAGAGAAAAAAAAAAAATCCATTCCTTATCGTCTTCTGCCAGCTTTGGTTTCAACACTTAATCTTCCCCTATCTGCTGTGTCAAAGCATGGCTCCCAGCACCGCCTTCCTGTTTCAGACCCTGCCAGTGGCCGTTCTTCTGAGAGCTATATTATTGTACAGTAGCAATCATCACTCTGTTTAAGAGCAGACAAGCCTCTTTGTTTCCTCCCGACTGACACCACCGCGGCCCCTTCAGCTTTGAGTAAAGTACATCACATCACCCCCTCCGTCTCCTCCAAGACAACCACTTCTATTTACAATAGGAGCCTGACAATATATGGCAGGTTAAAGAATCACGGGCAACCAGTATTCTGTAGTGATACAGCCTCCCTGCTTGGCTAATTGAATTGTCTGTCAAAACAAATTCTCCAAAATGTTGTGATGCTGCTGAGGACATTCTGGTTAGGACATTATATTGGGCTGATATTGGTCTTCTACCAAAAAAATTGGATATTAGCCTCTCAGTGCCCCTTGCTTGGATTGTGAAGGTGAAGGTTTTATTCAGCCAGCTTCAGGCATGACAACCTGAAAGACCTGCAATGAAACCTGCTTTGTCAACAACTCACCTAAAATAATTGCATTAGTATGGATTTCAGAAGTTTTGTCTCATGGTCAAAAAAGATTAAATACTGAGAGAGAAACAATACTTGGTCAAAACCGAGTACATGGCTGGACCGTGTATGGTCAGTCTGTGAATTTGTGGTTAAATTGTTATTCAAATAGTCAGTGGTCATGTCTATAATGTTAAATCCAGCAGTAAATGTCCACCAGGTCCGGCAAGGACACTAGGGGATGCGCTTCTCCACTCAACTGTCCGTTCAAGCGTTGACGTACCCTATTGAGTAATGCACCTGATTGGTCCCTGGTTTTCTATTTGCCGTTTCAAACAGGAAACAACATAACGGCCTGTTCGTAAACTTTCTGTTATTACATCTAAACAATCCACCAAAATCTACTTCTGCAAACATTTTAAGCCAGAAAATGCCAATGAGGAAACTCCAACACTCGGCTGACCAATCGTGTAACTTCATCACTTAGTGACAGACTTTTGTGTTTGTAGACTGGCCCCTCTGCGCTTCAGCCAAAAATTGGGCATGAAAGTAAATAAATGCAGACAAATAATATCAGCTAACTGCAACTTTAGTCCAAAAATACTACTGGTATCCTCTCTAGAAGCAGCTAGAGGAAGATGATATATTCAGTAGCAAAAACAGAACGATGCCCACAGGAGTGGACAGCTTTGTTTACTTATTGTCTACTTATAGCCAAACTCCTCGCTCATTTGCATGTGCCCCTTGCATGTTTGGAGCTTTAAGCAAACTCTCAGCACTCCTTTGTCTCACTGTGAAAACACAAACACACATTTAAACTCCTTCCTCATGATCCGAAACCCGCAACGAACACCGAGGGCACGTCGGGACAGGCACATTCAGAGGGCCGACTCCGATTCATCACGGTGGCTTTACTCTGAAGGGCTGGGGATTGGGCAGGGACGGCTAACATGACAGTCTTATCCCCCTCGGCCTGAAGTGGAAGTGATGTCTCTGTCACAGATGAATCACAGTGGTTCTCCAGAGGGACCTCCTGGCCTCTTTCTCAAATCATACATTATTGTGTTGCTCAGAGGCGGGCCTGCATTTATTATAGTCATGATCCTCTCGCTGAGGTCGTATCTTGTGAGAATCCATCCATGCATACATAAATTGTTTTTATATCATGTTGAAAGGAATAACTTAAAGAAGCTGACAGTTGCATGAAGCCCATTTTTAGCTCAGCTATGAATGACTTTGTGAACTGAGAGTGATAAAGGGCAACATAGACTCACAAACACTTCTTATAAGTGAACATACAAATGTGAAGATTACATTCTTCTACTGAGGAAAGATTATTTTTTCATAAGAAAGACCTTCTTTTCATGTTCTTTTTAAAACCGCTCTGTAACTCTTTACTTTGTTATTTTCAGGGTTCAGAATTCAAGCTCTCAATTTTCCAAGTGCAGCGTTTCTACCTTCGACAGGCAGGTGCTGGGACCATTTTTTTGTATCAGTTATTATCATACTGTTTTAGTCTGTGTTGAATTTGTTTATTTCTGTTTTCTCTCTCAATCCCGTCATCAGTGGCTGACTGTTCCGCTTCCTTCTGCTCTCCCTTCTGGTACCATTTTTCACAAAAAAATCAAATAATAATGACATGTGGTCAACCTGGCTCTCTAAAGCCTAGACATTCTGCATAAAGCAGATAGTTGTCAATGCAATTTGGCCAGTCTGAATCAGAGTAAAATCAACACTTTTGGTTTGTTTTCTATTTAGTCTGGTTCGGTTTGACAGTGCCCAAATTAAAGCAGACAAAATCAAAAAAATAATTAGCTGGGGGGGGGGCGTGTACGGAGGAGCGAATTGATCTTTTTCATCTCAAGAGCTGCCACTTTTATGCAGGGAATCATGGACTTTGATGCTGTTGATGTTTGTTCACTTTGACTCGGCACCGATCTACTGTGCACGAATCCCTTCTCCTTCATTTTATCTCAAATTACTTTATAAACATCACTATTTCTGTGGATTTTATCTAGCATATTCTATAAAACATCTAACATCGGACTTCTGCAGAAGTCCAGGTCAGTCCTCTCCCACTCATGTTAACCTGTCCTTTACCTGTGTCCATCTCAACAAACGCCAAAGGCAGCCTGCATTTTGGTTTGCTTGGAAACGGTCCAAGACCACTTCTCAGAAGCATTCTCGGACTAGTTGTTTTGGTCCGCACCAGAGTACGATTACTGCGTACACAACTGCCCAAACGAACCACACCAGACTACGATTCCTGCATTCACAACTGCCCAAACAAACCCCACCAGAATTGGATTACTGTGTTCACAACCACCCAAACGAACCACACCAGGGGTTGATTAAAGCGGACTAAATGTTGGTTTGTGAGAGCGCCCTTAATCACTCTCAGAACATCAGCAATTTGATCAAAGTTCAGACCCACCCTTGATGATTATGATTGGTTTATGAATCCTGAATATCTCTTCACTTGTCTCAGATAAGTGGGATCAGTCAAACATTCCCTTGAGACTTAATCATTGTAGAAACTGACACTGACAGACAGTGAACAATGGGGAAACTGGACATCATGTTTCAACTCTTGAGTGATTCATCAAGCCTTCACTTTTTGGCTCTGATGGGGTTTGAGTGATGGCGTCCTTGATGTAAAGCAACTAATTACTTGTGTTATTGTAAATGAATCCCTTCTTGTCTACTTTCTAACTTTTTTTGTGTTCAGTGCTTCTACTTTCACTCAAGTAGACTTTTTTTTGATAAAGTTCTACTTTTGAAAGGCGAGAATTACAGAGTAGCCTACAGTTACACTGGTCATGGCAGACCGGGAGAATATTCCATTTAAGTTTGCTTTGAACCTCTTATTCCCACATAACCCTGTGAAAAAGGTTTATTAAAGAGAATAAATTGTTTTACACTTTCAAGAGCATCGCCGCATTGCAGAGGGATTGGTTGGTATAGGGCATATTCATATGGAAAAAGGTTGTGATCAGAGGGCCACATTGGCCCTTTTATGGCGCCCACATTTACCCTGTCACAGTGTTCAAAAGAGCTACTTTTCTTCTTTTACTCAGTTTTCAACACAATTATTCTTACTTCAAGGTCAAGTAATATTTCTTCACTTGCACATTTCACTACTTTTTCAAGCTTGATGCTGCCTAATTTCACTTCCTATTGGTGTCTTAGCTACGATGTGATTCTGGTTGTAATGAAGAATGCATAACCATTTATTTTTGATGTTTGATGTAATGTTTATCACCGGAAAAAGTTGCCTTTATTTCTGCATCCCAACGGAAACATGAGTCATCTTCAACCCAGTTCATAAAAGACCGCATACACCCACCCACACACACATACAACACAAACACAC
Organism: Sebastes fasciatus; assembly: GCF_043250625.1. NCBI lineage: Eukaryota > Metazoa > Chordata > Actinopteri > Perciformes > Sebastidae > Sebastes > Sebastes fasciatus. Next base: position 28,566,872 of record NC_133800.1, on the reverse strand, counting down.
AGACAGATTTGTGCTTGCCCTTACAACATTGATGCACCAGATGCTATGATCTTAAATAAAGATGCAAACATCAGATCAAACATGTTATTTAGGACATGATGGACCAGAGAGTGGAGCCGCTGTCACTAACCGTGGAGCGTTGCAGGGGCATCAGTGGCGGCTTCAGCATGCAGACGAGGACACAATTAGAAGACGAACAGGGGGGACAGATGAGGTCCTGTTTGACACACATCTGACACAGCACTTGCCCAAGCAGATGGCTCATGAATAACGGAGGGAAGCGGAGGTCGGCCGGCAGACGGAAAAACAGAGCCAGGCCAAAGTGTGTATGTGTCGGGTCCATATAGATCTGTATGGATGTATGTGAACATGTGTGAACGCACATGGGAGGGTCGTCTCGTCTGAGAGAAAGTCAGAGCGATGTCCTGACAGCGAGAGAATGAGCTGGCAATCAGAGGGCTGTCGGATCGGATCCCTGCTCGACTGGCCAACAATTGGAAGCAAAAGTGGAAGTGAAGAGTTCTCCCTTTCAACAACTGACATCGAATTACCATCGACCCTTGAGTGATGCACTGACCTCCCAGCTGCTCAGATCCTCACCCAGCGGGATATCAGTCAAGACTGTGTTGGGCTCAACATTTACAAATTATCCACAGTGGTGGAAAATAACTTGATAAAGTACATTTACTCAAGTACTATACCAAGATACATATTTTGAGTACTAGTACTTTCATTTTATGCCACTTTATTGTACTTCGCGACATTTACTGTAGCCAAATATTGGTATTTTTACTCCACTTCAACAGCTATACTTAGTTATATTTTACATACAAACTGTTTCATCCTCTTATAGAATATGACACATTGTTAAAGATTAAGTTACCTAATAATAAAGGTCAATAATAAAGGTCAAATTAGCTCCACCTTAACCAGCTGTAACATTGCTATGCTGCTTGCACACTAATTCTCCATTAATAATAACATTCTGCCTACATATGAAATGATCGATCCCACAACTAATACTGCAAATCGATAAAGGTTGGTTAATTCCCATGTCTTTCAAACCCCATTACAGCTTGCATTGCAGGCTTTATGTTTCTGTTAAATTTGTAGTCTACAAGCGTAGGTTTTCCTCTTCCACTCCTTGAGAGCTAGCGTGAAGGTACTGGAAGAATGCTAAATAATGCACAAAGTTAGGAAAAAATGGCATGGCTATTTTCAAAGCCTTGACCTCTGACCTCAAGGTATGTGAAGGAAAATGGGTTCTATGAATACCCACGAATCTCCCCTTTACAGACGTGCCCACTTTATGATAATCACATGCAGTTTAGGGCAAAAACCATGCAGTGGTTTGCATGCAGTATAAATGTGTTATTTTCACCTATTCTAAAATGGTGAGTTTGAATATTTCTGCATACTGGGGTCCCTAAACAGTCTTGGAATTGCATGAATTGGGTATCACTGTGAAGCTGAGACTCTTGTGGATCCAATGAGTCCAATTGTATTCATGTGTGATGATGTTAGTCCCCATAGTAGCCATTTCATTGTAGTGAGACCATTTTTTGAAACCTGACCTCACAGTATACAATGACCTATGGTGACCTCTAGGATAATCACAGCCTCATGAAACTTTACAGCCACAAACTAGAGACCTAGAGCATTCAGAGGATGTATAGCTCCCCTAGGTATTCTGACAATAAGGGGATTTCTGAGCAGTTTCCAGAACAGAAGTGTACGCGATCCAATCCCCATAAAAAAGCAATTCTTTCAGAAATCTCCAAATGTCAAAAGTTTGATACTAAATCACAACGTGGCTTTTTCTATGGTGTTCCTCAAGGCCTTGGTGTCTTAATGTGGTATTTTGGAGGAATTTGTGATTATTTTTATCAATTCTCGAGTGGTAAAAAAATGGTTAAATTTAGCACCAAATCTGTGTAACAAATTGTATCAACCAACAAATTGCTGCAACGAATCATGAGACATAATAAAGCATGGGAATGGCCGTCATTGTGAGGGTCACCTGCCATTCAGCAGGCTGGTTGGGTTAATTATCTCTGAGGAGAGGCAGCTGTGGAGCCTAATTGTCCCTGATGAGGATCAGGTGGTTAAAGCCTATATCTACCCCTGGTTTCAGTGCTCAGGTGCTGACTCATTGTCTCTTTGTCAGAGGTAACGAGAGTGCTGTTCTGTTTTTGCTCTATCTGTATAGGGGTGTGTGAATTTGCAGAAGTATCACGTGAACCTATCTGTGGGATTTGCTCACCATTTAGCTTCTCAGAGCTGGGGTCTCTTGGAGTGGGTTAAGTCTATGTGGCCTGCCTTTGATGGGTTTTTTGTTTCGTTTATGTTCTAGTCAGCTGCTCGGCACCGGTGTTTTAGCCTTTTCAAGATATATTGAGTGGGAGCCTTCCTTTTAGGCCTGTTTTCATTTGGTGTTCCCCCTCTCCCTTTTAAATTGCTTGCAAAACAACTTGACACACAGTGCTGAGCTGCATCTCAAATTAATCTTCAGGTTCCCAGCTTTCAGATGATGTACACCACTTCTATGTGACATATACCGTTGACCTGCTATCTCCCACTAAACAAACCCTGTACCCCCCTAAAAAAGACAAAACTATTTATGAAAAAGAGGGGGGGAGTGAAAAAGGTTAAAAAAAACTCCAGTGTTCTCCCCTGAAAAAAAGTCTCACTTGGCAAAGCTCCTCCAGAACCACAAAACATTATTCAACTGTTTTTCACAGGCTGTGTAGTAGCCTACTGCTCATGACTATTAAATAGTCTATGACATGTACAATTGGTGAAGTGTCCCTTTTAAGTAGAGGATGGATACTTCTTACACCACTGACTGTTTATATGGGCAGCACTCCCACAACTATCAATCGACTTAGTTGCTAAAATGACAACGCTTTTTCTTCTTAGTTGCATTTAAAGATGGCTGAAATAGTGTTAGGTATGCTTAAATGCCACTACGGAGGATTCATTGTCGTGTGGTGGCAAAGCGCCGCTGGATTAGAGGGCAGAAATGGCACATTCCTCACAAATCTATTGTACAGTTGGCAGCAAACCAAGTCGCCCTCAGTGCTGCTACAGCTCGCTATGAAATGTTCCACGGAAAGGCGTCGGGAGTCAAGTTTACCCGAGAGGTTTTGGCAGAATGGCTCAAATCCAGCTTTGTGCCCTCCTCCACATGTCAGACATGGGCAATTTTCACATGCGAAACCATGTCAAATGCATAATTCAAGTATCGTAAACTGAAAATAATGCAGCCGAGCATGAGTGTGTGGGGGTGTCCAGATGCACTCTCCAGGCCACAGAGGAGCGGAAATGAATGCCCTACTTTGGGGTTTTGTACCGTGCGGGCTGCCAGTAGTGCAGCCAAACATTTTTGCTTAACAGAGTGTATAAGGCTTTATCTTATCTCCACATGGCTGGAGAGAAAATAAATGAGAGTAGCTGCTACAGTACATGCCCCATGTGTCTTGGTGTTGCTTAGCCTCTCAGGCAGACTTTAGCACAGGTGTTAACATTTATGAGGCATCCTCTTTTTGTTCAAAACAGAACGTGTCATCCTCCTCAAGTACTTAAGAGGATTTGTGTGAAAATCGAGGAAACAGCATTATATCTGTTGGGAGTTGAACTCATATAAAAGCAATTAACCCAACAAAGTGCTTTACCTGAACTCTGTGTTTGCTCCATCCAATATGTTGTTGTATGTCTTATGTAGTTGTACCATATATGGGTATATTACAGGATAGGTTAGGCTACTTTGAAATGTCATTGTTTGGTATGTGAGTGAATGTTTTTTCTGCATGCCCAATGGCTTTCAAAATTCAATACTTAACTGCATATGAATGGATGGAGGAGAATGTCAGGCCTCTAGTGAGATGCGAATATAAGGACATTGTATGCCTTAGTACTGTTGTTACGGTCCTCTGGTAACAGTCCTGTATACTGGTTTACTGTGGTGCAGTTGTTTTTCCTTCTGTCAAGAAAGGCCCTTAACACGTCATCCACTCATCTGGAGGTATTCTCACCTTGTCGACGCCTTCGGACCTCCCACCTGTGTTTGCGCCATAGACCGTATATAAGAAGTGGACGTAGTCACCGTGACGTCACCCATTAGTTTGTGGACTGCCGCTTTGAAGCCTTGAGTTCGGCATTTTGGCCGTCACCATCTTGTTTTTTTGCAACCAGAAGTGACACAAGAAGGTGGAGCTAAATACAACCGAATGCTGAATGAGACATTTTTAGGCAACCACAATTTAAAAATTAACTTCAATGAACTGAAAACACACTATAAAAGGGTTTATGTTGTAAGATGAAACCACGGACAACTCCCAGACCGGTCAACGCCGTGGTAGCGACCCGTCAATAACAAGGTAGCCACGCCCTAAAGCATCCCCTGCTTTATGGTCTATTTGACTTTAAATGGGACCATAATTAACTAAATGAACATCATGCTGTACTGAAGAGGACTTGAAACTAGTGATTGAGACCATAAACTCATGTTTACAATGTTTACTGAGGTAATAAATCAAGTGAGAAGTAGGCTCATTTTCTCATAGACTTCTATACAATCAGACAGTCGCCCCCTGCTGGCTATTAGAAAGAATGCAAGTATAAGGCACTTCCGCATTGGCTTCACTTTTCAGACTCAGAGGTTGCCCACTTGTGCCTCAATCTTCCCCTTGTTCGTTTGGCCCTTCCCCCTTTTCTTCTCTGTTTCCAACCACCAATCACCGGCCTGAATTGATGCCCCAGCTGACAAAAGCCGCTTCGTGAAAATGTCAGTGATGACTGCGATTTAATCTGAGCAGTCCGCCTCTGTGTCTCTCTATTGTTATGTTATCCTGTGTGATAGTTAGCTTTGACGTTAACTCAGGTCTTTTATGTGTGTAAACAGGCTTAACTCATATGAGGCACTAAGTCAGTGGCTGGGATCTGGGCAGTATGTGCAATGTGTTTTATTTTATTTCATACATTCATCATTTCTGCACCACATGTAGTGTTTGACTGTCTAGTGAACACTAATGCTGCTTGTTTTCGACGGGTAAGATTGGTGCAGCACATAGGCTTTAATTTTGTTTGTCAGCTGTAGTAGTCAGCGGAAATATGATGGGTTAGGAAGTGTGTTTTGTTTAGTTTGTTTTATGATTTAGCGCCACCCGCAGCCCTTCCTCTTGTTCCTCGCCTCACTTGACTCCTCTCCTTGTTTCTGTATCCCGCTGTAAAGCAGAAGTCTTGTAAATCTGTGATCTTTTACTTTCGTCGATACACTGAACAATAAATGGCAGTGCTGGCCTGACTACATCGGCTGTATGTTGCTTCCCTTACTCCTAGATTTGTAACAACTGTTAAAAAATAGTGATTGCTAATAGTGATGGAGGCTAATTTTGATGATTTTCTCTTCTATTGATTTCCATTTGATTATGTTCTGACTTTTGTCACTACATTTCCCAAAATGCATTGTGTGCAAACAGGAAATATGATGCTGCCTTGGAGTCAGTGAGTGGAAGGGCCTGTTTTTTCCAGATATATTTGTTTACACTTTAGAAATTCCGCCTTAGCATGTCTTGTTTGCACTTTAATCGGTGTCAACACTGATATCACTGGATTAAATAAGTGCTGTTGATTCCGGCAGTATGTGTATCAGGTATACATGACTCTGAGAAGAAGGGGTGTATCATATTTTGAATGATGGCCTTACATTTCAGGTGTTATATAAAAACCTGATTCACCACTCTCATCCAGTCCTGGGGCTCTCGTGTCAACAACTCGAATTGTGGAGGATCGCGAGCCCTCGCAGTTAATGCACCGCCACTGGCACAAAAAAGCAAATCAGGCCTAATGAATCACCGCTGTATTATCTAAAAAGGGTAACGGCCCCAGTAAATATTGGATGATAGCTCCGGATAATGCTAACACCTCCTCATGTGAAGTGTCAGCTGGAGAGGCAGACGGCAGTGACAGCACCCACAGGCAGCCTCGTATTCGGGGTGTAAGTGAAGATGAGAAAACACATTGAGGTGGTCTGAGCGGAGAACACGCTGTAATGAGTGCTTACACAGTTTGATGTCATTGTAGCCTGTCTTTGCTGTAGGCATAGTTGAGCTCTCAAAGAATCGGTCTATTCGTTTTTTCCCGGGCCTGGAAGTGGAGCGGGTGCAAAACATTATCCACTCCACATCTTTCTGACAGCTTCATTACGACAAAAATTCCTGTGTTTGGCAGCGGCGTTCTCGGACCGGCACTTGTTGTGCTCGTCGAAGAGAAACTAGGTTCTGATGTTGTGTTTGTGTGAGTTACAATCGGGGATAAAATACATCTAACGAGCACTTAATCTTTGACCAGTCTAGACTGAATCAAAGTCAATCTGTGAGTAATCCATTTAGTTGATTTGGAGAATTGCTGTGTAGGAAAATGTAGCCATAGGGGAAACTAAAAGATTTCTAAATTGCCAGCACCGTTGCTGCTTTGTTCTTGACATGGACGCCGTACTTAACCTTGCAATAGCCCCTGTGCCCAGGATAGAAACAACTGCAAGCACACACATTAGTCATTCCAAGGTTATGCATAGGTGAATGTACTGTACCGTACAGCACAGAGTGGTATTTCTGAGTGGGCAGATTTCTCATTAATGTGAAAAGACAATGAATGATACAGGTAGATCCACTGCCTGAGGCGAGAGGCGGTGCAAATGTGCCGGAGAATTCATCACAAGACAAACCATTATTGACACCCTTTTTACTGCCATAATGTGTCATCTAACCTCCCTCAGTCGTCTCCAGTTTCGCAATATTGCACTCTGCTGGATGGGCCAGCTGACTATGCAGACTGCCTGCAAATGTGTCATCTGCAATCACCTCAGACTGACTGAGACGGGGCGAGCCCAGGAAGACGTGCTTTATCCGGCAAGTGTGGATTCAAAGAGCGGCAAACATCACTGAGCTCATCTCCACTGAAGGGGAGATAATGCACACTATGGCCATATGTCATCGCGCGCAAAACACATGCACGTGTCGACAGATCCCTACGCTTCCAAAGATTTGAGCACACCGTTGCACCTGCTACACCACAATATCCACACAGGCAATTAAACATGCACGTTATTCCTGACACTTTTTAATTAATCTGAGTAAAATAATGAATCAAAACGCATTAGAGGACAGGCCTGTCTTAAAATGGAGAAAGTAGAGGTGAGCTCTCACTACATAAGTCAACTAGGTATTTAACCTGCCAGCGATCCAACGGCCCACCGGCGGGCCCCGCTGACATACTGTCTTTCAGAGGCTGTAGTGGGCTCGGTTTTAAAGCTAGAGTTCTGGTATCATATGAAACTGGACAAAAACATGCAGTATAAATGTGATATTTTCGCCTATTCTAAATTGGTATATTTGAATATTTCTGCATACTGGCGTCCATATACAGTCTTGGAATTACATAAACTGGGTATCACTGTAAAGCTGAGACTCTTGTGAATCCAATGAGCTCAGTTGTATTCTTCTATGTTGATGTTAATCCCCAAAGTAGCCATTTCATTATAGTGAGACCATTTTTTTAAACTTGACCTCACTGTATAAAATGACCTGTGGTAACCTCTAGGATAATCACAGCTTCATGAATCTTTACAACCACAAACTAGCAACCTAGAGCATTCAGAAGATGTATGGCTTTTCTAGGTATGTTGACAGTAAGGGGGTTTCGGAGCAGTTTCCAAAACAGAAGTGCTCGCCATCCGAAAAATGCAATTCTTGTAGAAATCTCAAAATTTTAAAATGTTTGATACCAAATCACTGCATGACTTGTTCTATGGTGTTCCTCCAGGTGCTGCTGTCTTAATGTGGTACTTTGGAGGAATTATTGATAATCTTTATCAATCCTCGAGTGGTAAAAATTGTTAAATTAAACCCACAAATTGAGAGCATGGAAATGGTCATCATATACTTCAATCATAATGTTCTAAGCTGTTTTACACTTTCATAATTTATTTTAATTCATTCATTCATTCATTATTTCATGTTAATTTCTGATTTATTACGAGAACAACTTGTCACAGAGTGCTGAGCTGCATCTCTAATTAATCTTCAGGTTCCCAGCTTTCAGATAATGTACACCACACGGCATATACTGTTGACCTTTTATTGTAAGAGGTTAAAGCTGCTAAAATCAATATTTGTATATTAATAATAGATCAAATCACTACGTGACTATGTGGAAGAGGTCACTTGTGACGAACCCAAAGATTATAAACTGTTTTAAGTGAAAAAGCTCTACAATCCACTGTGAGCTACTTGGCCGGCACCAGTCGGGAGATGGACAAAGTTAACGATTAGCTGGTGAACATTACGGAGTATTTAGCAGTTAAAGAGAGAGATTTTTCCATCAGGAGTTGGCGGAGAGCAAAAAGGGCTAAAAGGAGAGCGATAATGATTTGAACTTAAAAAAGTTGTTAACATGTCAAAGGTGTGTTTACAGCTTTGGTTAAGGGCAGGCTTAATTAACAAGAAACCCAAATGTAGGCGGCTTTTTATTCAACCAATGTTTTTTTGGCACATGTTTTTCATTTGGGAGGATAAATAATGACTTCAGCATTAGATAATTTTTTTCCAGTTTGCAGTTTTGTACTTTTTAATATGTTTTTAATAAGTACTCAGGTGTTAAATCATCCTCTCCTTCTTTTTTATGCATGAAAGTGGAGCATCCTGGAAGCTGGCCATCTGTGTCCAGCCCTCACTGGATAACTGATAAAGAGAACAAGCAACAAAAAAATACGTATTCATTAAAACACCCCGTGCCAAAACCCGTTGGTTGAATACAGTGCAGACGTCAGTTATTTTTCACACTAAACATGCAGACAGAATGAAAATTGGGAGAGGAATGAGACGGATAACTTGGATGAGGTGGGCAGGTGGTGCCTACTTTGTGCTGACGGACCGGCCCATTGTTGTGCAGGTGGTATTTACATGGTCTATTTCATCACATCAAAATGCCAACATGTTTAATCTTTACGCCACATTCAGTTGCTCCATCTCAAACGACACATGCTCTCAAGCACCAGCTCATATGGCAGCCATTAGTTATCCATTATCTCAAACAATGACTGTTTAATTCCTTTTCGGTCCCAGTGCATGACTCATCAGACACGCAGTGGAAGGAATACAGAGACACAATGTGTCCACAAGCATGTGGAAGGAATTCGCCAGAGGGAGACAGATGTCCCGAGACTATAGCGGAAAATCAAAAGAATCAAATAAATAAATGAATTAGTTAGATCATTGTGCAAGCTTTAACTAATTCTGGCCAGCTTTCTTGTAGATCCATCTATTTTGGATGTGTATGCAGCCCTGGAGGAATGTTGACCTGAAAAAGACAAACCTCTCCCTTCCTTTCATCTTTTGAGTCAGTTCGTGCGAGCAGATGTATTAGGGCCAATAACACGAGGCCTACTTCTGCTGCTGCTGCCCTCTAACAAGAGCAGTGTTCTCGTCAGTGTTTTGCTCCCATCACATTGGATTTTTTTACAGGTCTTTCATTTCAAAATAGTGCTGCCAAAGGGATATTTTGTTGCGCAATGGAAACTATTGAAAATCCGGTAAATATTTGTGGAGGCTACAATACTCTCTGTGACCGCATGTAGGTGGGTTTTTGACATCAGTGAGGTATAGGATCTCATATCTTCCCCTGCCTCCGCATACATCTGATTCATTCTCTATTCCAGACCTTCCACTTCAAACCAAAGGAGGAGAAAACTGCAGCTTTGAAAGTGCTTTTGACTCATATATACAGTATTTACTGTATATATTAAAGCAAAGCAGAAAATAGAGACCTTCAAGCACACTAGAACGCCTCAATTCTCTGCTATGCTTTAACCCTCTGAGACCTGTTTAAAACCGTCTTTAGGGGAGATAGCAGGTCAACAGCAGATGTCACACAGAAGTGGTGTACATCATCTGAAAGCTGGGAACCTGAAGATTAATTTTAGATGCAGCTCAGCACTGTGTGTCAAGTGGTTTTAGTCATAAATAAACATGAATTAACTAATTAATTAATTTAAATTGTGAGGAGAACATTATAATGTGAGTATATGATGGCCATTCCAATGCGCTATTATGTCTCATAAGTTGTTGCAGCAATTTCTGGGTTGACACCATTTGTTACACAGATTTTAACCATTTTTTTAACACTCGAGAATTGATAACACATAATCAATAATCCCTCTAAAATACCACATTAAGACCCCAAAACCTTTAGGAATACCGTAGAATAAACCATGCTGTGATTTGGTATCAAAAACGTTTGATACTTGGAGATTTCTGCAAGAATTGCATTTTTCGGTGATTGGATGGCGAGCACTTGTGTTCTGGAAACTGCACAGAAACCCCCTTATTGTCAATCTACCTAGGAAAGCCATCCATCCTCTGAATGCTCTAGGTCTCCAGTTTGTCGCTGTAAAGTTTCATGAGGCTGTGATTATCCTAGAGGTCACCACAGGTCATTGTATACAGTGATGTCAAGTTTCAAAAAATGGTCTCACTTCAGTAAATGGCTTCTATGGGGACTAACTCAATCACACATGAATAGAATTGGGCTCAATGGATTGGAGTCTCAGTCATACCCAATTTGTGTAATTCCAAGACTGTTTAGGGACCCCATCATGCAGACATATTCAAATACACCATTTAAGAATAGGCGAAAATAACACATTTATACTGCATGCAAAAAAACTGCATGTGATTATCATAAAGTGGGCATGTTTATAAAGGGGAGACTCATGGGTACCCATAGAAGCCATTTTCATTCACATATCTTGAGGTCAGAGGTCAAGGGACCCCTTTGAAAATGGCTAAGCCAGTTTCTCTAAAACTGAACCTGCTACAGCCTCTGAAAGACAGTACTGTAAAGTCGGTCGGGATCACGGGCGGGACTTGAGGGGTTAAAGAGAAAACGAAAACCATTGCAACATCTTGCTTGAAAATGAAACGCCACTAGAGCGGAGAAACAGAATGGAGTGAAAACAGGTGGTGGATAAAAAAAAAAATCAACTTTATTTGTAGAGCAAATGGAAAAAAAAGATCAAAAATCGATTGAGGTAAAAGAAAATCCATGATGATACTCGGAAAAGGGAGGGGAAGCCAAAAAGGGACATGCCAGAGTAAGTCATCACTTTCATGTCGAGGTTACGGCGCAGCTCGTCAAGAAAGGTGAGCAAGCTTTCCAAACTTGAATTTTATCGACCGTTGAATCCTGTCCAGAAGATGATGGCCATCTGCTCACCCTTTTCATAACCAAAACTTACGAGGCAAAGCAGCGTCTGCGAATCAACCAGCAAGTCTTATAAATCAATCTTATCATTCGGCAAGGGATCTGACTGCAGGATCTCTGCACTGCACCACAGCAAAGGGCACACTTAGTGACTTTGGCAGCACTATGCATCTCCCATTTGGGTTCATCTTTTAGTTTCAGTGGGTAAGAGTTGAGGGAATGGGATAATGGGCGCTTGCTGCTGATATTCCCTTTCGGGACATTTTCACACTTCTTCCTCACCTTGCCCCCTGAAAAAGGAATAGCAATGTCTGCGGCCCGGTCGGTTTAATAAGCCCACTTCAGAGAGGGTCTTAGCGAGCTCTCCCTCCTTTGGAAGAATGAAAGGAGAAAGACTTTTGCATTATTTACCACCCGCCTCAGTACCGCCGCACCCTGAACAGACAAAGCGGCCTACTGCAGGAAAATGGATTTTTCTGCAGGGGAGCTCAGATAAGAAGGATAGAGCAGAGGAAAGGATAGAAAGCAGAAAAGGAGGGGATGAAGAATGAAAGACATTAGGCAGATTCCCACCCAGCCGAGTCCAGAATCAGTTAAATTTCTTTCTCAGCCTGTCTGCTATCTCCTCCTCTTCCTCCCTGTTGGCCTGATAAGGGCAGTTCTTTACATCAGATGCCTCCACGGATCAGTCACCTTCTTCACCGGAAAGGTCGAACGCTGGCCCAGAGCTCAGTTCATGCTGGGATGTCATCATCCCTGCCCTTTATCTCCCAAGTGAGGGATGATCCAAGGCTGAGTGCCATGCCGGTCTGCCCCCAATATGCCCTCTAACCCCTTCAACATCTCCCTCGCACCTCCTCTGGGCTGCATCCAGAGAGATAGGAGGAGAGCATGGTGACGGTTTCACAACACCTCGCGGCAGAGCGGCCATCAGATACGGGCAGAGTAAAGATCCAGTACTGGTAAGTCGTCAGGGTCGCTAAGCGATGGTGTCGGTCGGGCTATCTCCCAACACCCCTCACTTCTGAACACGAGATGAGAAGGAGGGATAAACACGTCAGCATATGGCAACCACCTGAGACTTTACCCTACTTCCCAGAAAATAAAAAATCTCACGCCATCCGCGCACACCACTTCCCCGGATTCCGACACAGGTGTTTGCAAAGTTGTGTGTCACAGTCCCAAAACGACTGTAAGTGATGCGCTGGCGCAATTTGCGCGTCACTGTACTGTGGGACGACCCGACTGACAACACTCCCTGCTTTGCTGCCTGGGTAATGAGTCATTCCAGCCCTGGAGGAAAACAATCTGGTATTTTTAAACTGCATCCTTCAGCTGTTCCTTTCTCCCTGGAGCTCCAGCTTGTAAGCTCTTGGTGGCTTGTAAAATGAATGCTATTCCTAGTGCTTGTGCTAATGGGCCTGATATGTCTGAATAATACAAATGCATTACAGCGCTTTTAATGGTACTTTCGGTCCATCCACGTCCTACTGATTGAGACTTACTGCTCTGCACAATGCAACAAAATACCATATATGTGTGTGAGTTAAAAAAGCTAACCAGTGGACTGGTGCTATTAGTGCGTGGTCAGGTTAGAACACTGTTTTTGAATGCTGAAAAAGAGGAGGACACTAGTAGTTTAACTAAAGTGTGAGAAAGCATTTTCCCCATCTACCCAAGTGTCTCAATTCCAGGAGTGAAACAGCAAAGGACAAGCATGTATTTTAAGTGTTCATAGAACAAATGACAACACATCAAACTAAAGAGATTCTGTCTCTGAATTACACAACATACCAACAATTAAAGAAGTGAATTCTACCCTTACAAGATTACAACGAACAGGGACACTTTATGCAAATGTATGTATATATTTATTATTGGAAATTAATTATCAACACAAAACAATAACAAATATTATCCAGAAACCCTCACAGGTACTGCATTTAGCATAAAAATGCATTGAAATGCATTGAAACACATTTTCATTCACATATCTTGAGGTCAGAGGTCAAGGGACCCCTTTGAAAATGGCCATGCCAGTTTTTCCTCGCCAAAATGTAATGTTAGTTTGGAGCGTTATTTAGCCTCTTTCTGACAAGCTAGTATGACATGGTTGGTACCAATGGATTCATTAGGTTTTCTAGTGTCATAGGATGCCATTATCTTCACTCTAGAACCTAAAAATGGCAAGTTACATTAATGTGTTGAAGAAATTAGGGGTGTTAAAACAAATTTGCATTAGCGCGTTAAATTTGACAGCCCTAATATTTAAACGTGACATTTCAGAAAACATGTAATACAAAAATAATTGTCTGGGGAGGTTTCATGGTGATATCTATTAAACATGTTTACCCTATTCACCTGCAGTGCCTTGCAAAATGTATGGAATTTTACAATACATATCTTTAGCTTTATTTTCCCTCATACTCTGAGCCAGACATGTCTACTTTAGTAGCACTGTCTCACATTCACCAATTCTGGTTTCATTCCTATCTATATTCTGAAGGTTTTTACAGAGGGGTTTGTTCATACATCATTCATAGCCTGATTTATAGAAGATTTTATTCCTAAAAAAACATGGTGAATTGATTTTTTTATGGCTGTTGACAGTATTTTCTGATTCATGGAGTGTAGTGTCTCCCCTTAAGTTAAAACACTGGATATACATTTCTAATATGTATTGGTTTGTTATTCTGTAGAGTGTAAGCAGCATTTCAATGTTGTAGCTGTTTTAGTTCATATTTTACATATTGATTGGTAGTTCATATCTATAACAATGCATCACGTTCAAAGTTGACCATATGTTCTATCCATAAAATCATGACTTGATAAGTAATTAGAAACTATAATTGTTGCAGAATAAAAAGTATATATTTTAATTGTACTTAGGTAAAGCACTTACAATAGAGTACAACAGAGTAAATGTACTTGCTATGCGAAACACTAACAGGGTGGAATTTTTTATCTTTAAAGGAATATGACGTGTGAAAAAGAACCTCCATGATCAGCTTCCACATTTTTAAAGATTTTATTTTTATATTTTCTCAATAGTCCACACATACTGGTCTATGTAAGGGATAATGTACAGCGAGCTGGTCATTGTTATGAAATAAACCCTGCTTTGTGTCGGGGTCCACGGTGCCGCATCGCCCTGAAGGGGTTTATTTCACAACAATGACCCGCTAGCTGTACATTATCCCACTTATTACACGACTACTTACTTAAGAAATCAATAATTTGACACAAAAATGGTCCGACATCAGAACTGCGCCCATAGCAACGGTCTGTTACACATAGCAACGGTCTGCTATAAAGAAATAACAGACCGTAGAACGCTGTGATTGGCCAATCAGAATCCAGTATTCAACAAAGCCGTGTAATAACCTACTGTAATACCTCTAACATAAGACTCACTCGGCATTGACATATCCAAGGGACTGGTTGTAAGAAGACATCAAGTCTTTCAAGTTACCGTAGTCCACATTTCTACTTAACATCCTCTGATTGATTGTTTGTGTTACCTCGCATGGCAGAATGTGTACTCTTCTGTCCATGAGATGCATTTCTATTAGCTGATGGTTTGTACATGTGCCTCTTCACATTATGCATATGTTTGCTGGCTGCATGTTACGCGCAAGAAACAAGAAACAAACAGACAGCACAGGACGAAATCCCTCCTGATCCCCTCTCACATGAAAAGTCTTCTCTCCGCATTCTGCTTAGAGAGGCGCTAGCGTTGTGCCGCATCACCTGAGCAGCCATCACCTGACAGCGGGGATTTCAATCATTCTGCTGAGCTCGCAACCCCGTCTCCACCGCCGCCTCCCCCGTACTCCCAACGCAGCCGCCCCGCCACTGTCATGCTAATTTACTAGTCCACACTGATGGGAGCGCTCACGTTTTAGAGCTTCCTCGTAGACCCCATCATGGGCAGGCAATTAAAGTTTCAAACGGGAGCACAAAAGACGATAATTTTTTGCTCTCTCCTGGGGAAAATCCGCTCAATCAAAGGTCACAAGACAACAGTGCGTGGTTATACACACACACACACACGTTTTCCAAAGAGGAAAATAGCTGCGAGGCAGAAAGCAGCGAGATAGTACATTCACAGGTACACCGGTGCATTTCTACAGGGCATCTAGAAATAACTGTGCAGCAACTGAAGTGGTTAACAATAGATTATGTTTGCTCTTCCACTTTTGTTGGCTATATCTATGGTAAACCGCCTCCGGTAAAGTAGAATATAGAGGCTCTGTGTCTGCTCTGAGCAACAAATGATGCTCCCACAGATTATCATTAGTCTCACCAGCCAGCAGAAAGCAACACGAGAGGTTTGTGCCGCAATGGATTGAGCACAAGTTTGCTCATAAAGTCGAGCAAGAACTCACAGTGCGTTTAGATTAGCATTCTGCATGAGTCCAACCAGCAGAACACCCTGATCTTCACATGATATCTACAAGGCTCTGCATGGGCTCCTGAAAACGACGCATTATGCACTTTCAAAGGAGCTTATGGAGCTTCCTCACTTTTCTTTTTTTTTTTCACGAACATGACATGCCATTTATGATTAATGACATTACCAGCTGGGCCAAGATAAGAGCTCAATTAGCTGTGTGGGCAAGGACCTTGGCTCTATCTCCAATGACTAATCCCATGGCTTTTGTTATGATTAGCAAGAGCAGAGTTTTAATCTTGGCTTCTCAGTGCCTGGCTGACGTTGGCCCCTCAAACACGACCGATTCATTAGCGGTTAAAAGTGCACTTGTGCTGCGAGTGGCACAATTCAGCACTACACCATGGCGGCTGCATGGGCGTTCCCCAGTATACATATCTCAGCCATTGGTGTGCTTTTGGCGGTGTCAGTGGCAACGCTCACTGGCAGGGAATTAAATTCAGTCTTTTATGGGAAATTAATTTGTCCACCTTGTTACAATAATTGTAATAATTCAGGGAAAATGTGTAAAATAACATGTTTTTTCTGCAGAACTTTTAGAGGCATCAGTTTATTAAAGGTGTTTGATCGTAATAAATCAGGAAAAATCTGTTAAAATAACGTTTTTCTCTGCATAACTTGTATTGCCCAGAACTTTATCGAAGGTGTTTGAGCGTAATAATTTAGGGGAAATCTGTAAAATAACGTTCTTTTGCTGCAGAACTTTTAGTTACGCCACTTTTTTGAAGGTGTTTGATCTTAATAATTTAGGGGAAATTTTGTAAAATAGTAGTTTTTATGCAAAACCTTGAATTAAGTTATAGTTTTTGACATTTATCTGAATTAGCATGTTTTACTGTCATTTTATGATTTTTGTTATTTGTCCTTTTTTTCTTTTTTTTTTTACAGTGTTGGCTACTCAGTGCCATTGATTAACGGTTACATTTTGAACTTGCTGCGAGTGGCACAGTTCAGCACAGCACGACGGCGGCTGCATGGACGTTACCCAATCTACCAATCTCCGCCATGCTGAGATTGGTAGTGTCAGAGTCAGTGGCAACGCTCACTGGTAGGGATTTAAATTCAGTCTTTTAAGTGAAATGAATTCATCCACCTTGTTAATATTTTAGCAAGAGGGGCCTCTTGAGAGTTATCATCTAAGCCCACTCACTCTCCCGGGGGGGTTTCCTGCCTGCATGCTTGAACCAGTGCTAGTTTCCTACAAATATATTTCTAGCTGCAGCAGCATTGCCCAGGGAGTTTTGCTGAAGCCCATAATCTCTACAGAACCCGGGAACTGTCAAACGACTGTGGATCTCAGAGTACTCCAGCACAAAGAGGTCCCCTAACGAAGCTCTCAATAATTCACCACCGAAAACAGTCAAGGACAATCCTTTCAATCTAATGACTTTAATTTGGTGTGAAAACTTTTAGCGAGGCTTTATGAGTATGAAATATTTAGCAAATAAAGTAATATGAGGATGAACCTTTCATTAACAAAAGGAAACGCCACAGTATGCAGGGAGAGGAAATGGGTAATGTAATATAGTGGTATTAATCTGTGCTGATGGAAGGTACAAAGTACGAGAGATCTATGGTTTCTGCAGTAAAAACCCATCTTGCATGATGCTGCACTTTGTAGCACTCACGCTCTGCAGGGGGAAACGTAGCGCGCCATCTGTTCGCCGATCCCCAGCAACAAACAACGGACAGACCGACGCAGCAGACACAGGCGGGCACCACTACCGCACCAGCAAAGAATTGTGGGAAACGAGGGAGGCAGATGCTTCGTACGCACGGCAGCTAAATGTGGGATGAAAGCAGTCGTCAGCTGCTAGGATTTGATCAGGAGGCCAGAGCTGACGGCGCGCACACCGAGGAATGATGCAAATCGGGGCCGACACTGCAAAGGAGCCGGCGTGCGACGAGTGAGACTGTGGATAGCGAGGGTAGCAGGAGAAAGGGAGAGACGATGGGTTAGGGCAGGAGACGGAGGGGAAGGAAAGCAAATGTAGCCGCCGTACAATGAGAGACAGCAAGGTATAAAAGCTTGAGAGAATAGAGGGAGAGAGAAAGGTGAGTGTATTTGAAGAGACAGCCTGCAAAAGCAGACTTGACAGTGTGGGGATGGGTTGCAGAGAGAGAAAGAGAGAAAGAAAGAGGGAGGGGAAGAAGAAGGAGAGAGAAAGATTTAGGGATGCAATCCATTTTTAATCCGAGATGCCAGAAGTCGACACACAACTCGCCTCAATCAGAATTGCTACACAGTCCAGTGGATGTTATTCTTGGATTAAGATTAATGTGGGTGGCTCACCACACGCAAGCCCACACCCAAACAAATATGAACAAACGTGTGACTTCACAGTCTGTCACATAGCACTGTGAAGCAAACACACGATCTAAAGTGTGGCAGAGGAAAGAGGAGATGCAATTGCCCAAATCTGCTGCTATACGGACATGTGAGGAAGGCTTAAGCTTGCCCCCTAGTGTTCATTCCGGTCCCTGATGGCAGCGGAACAACACAGTGCAAAGCAATCTCCATCTAAACAAGGTATTATGTCTGTTATTACACCCCTAAAATCACATTTTCTTTGAACAAGCACAAAAAAAAGTCTGCCATAGGGTGGTTTTACTATTGGACCTGTTTTCAGCACTTACTGTTTCAAGGTTTGTCTTTAAACAAATGTCATTTTCCTGATTATAGTGCAGCTATCTGCCCTTTCCAACTGGTTTCAAGATAGTGATGCTCATTTCAATAAATCTTCTGAAACAAGGGCAGCTGCAAATGGTGAAGAATCATTTTTAAGTGAGACACTAGAAGCAAAAACATTGTTTTTCATGCACTGATTCATTTTGAGATTTTGGGCTATTTTGCTTCCGTAACATATCTTCTTTCAGACTAGTGGAAAGAAAACATCCAAAATACACATTTAGCTGTTTATTTTACTACTTTGTCTATTTGCATCTGTAGATTTCTCCTAAATTTACCAAGAGTTATCATTAGATAATGCCTCATTTGCATCTTTAAACATTGAATTTCAATTAAATTTGTTTGTACTTATGGTATTTTACAATCCTTCCCAGTTTCACTCCTATCTATATTCTAAAGATTTTTACAGAGGGGTTTGTTCATATATCATTCAAAGCCTGATTTATAAAACATTTTATTCCTAAAAACATGGCGAAAAAAAATATGCTATGTATTATGGCTTATTATACTCTAACATGTCAACAAAATGAAACAAGAACTTTGAACTTGGCTTTATCCAATGTTTAGATTTTTTGTTCTGGAAATTAATGCAATTTAGCGCATATTTGATAAGATAATGCCTCATTTGCATATTTAAACATAAAGTTTCAGAGAACTTGTAATACAAAAAATAATTGTCTTAATTTAAGTAAACAACTGGGGAAATTTCATGTCGGTATCTATTAGTTAAATATTTATATTTATAAATTTCTACCATATTCACCGGTAGTGTCTCCCCTTTAAAGCCATTATTGTTAATATTAATGTGTTCACTGTTTAGATAGAATCCATTGCACATTCATATCTTTGTATCTGATAAAGCAGCATTTGTCCTACTTTGATAATTACTGTATTTGGTACAATAACACATACAGTAAAGCCATAAATTCATAAATAAAACAGAATATCCTGCAGTTTGGCTGACATTTGACCATCTTACCCATTCTTTTTTAGATAGCTACTGTAGATGGATAGAGAGACATAGATAGATGTGGAAATGAGCGTATGAATATTTCCTGTTTCTGGGTTTACAAGTACATATGTTGATGAATAATAAAGCAGTCTAGCATCAAAGGCCATGCAAAAAGCATATCCTACAGTGAGGAAGAAAAATACAAAATACAGTGAGAGGCAGACAGCTTCATAACTAATGGTGTATAAGCCTGTGAATCGACATCAAAGTCAGCACTACATTAATAGAAAGATTCATTATTTGAAAGATAAAAAAGAATGTGATCCATTAACTAGACCTTCATCCGCTCGGCTCTGGAAATTCTCCATTTTGTATTGCCAGCAGCAGATTTGATTTAATAATGTGCAATGATTCAACAGTGAAATGCCAGCACAAGGCATTCCAAATGATGAAAACCTAAGAAAATACTATTTACATTCAACATGTTTGGACAAAAGAAATGGCATAAAGTTATTTAATGAAAATTAAATTGAATGGAGAGACTGTGAGATTAATATGACGACCAAAAAGTTCATGAAAAACAGCCCAACGCTATATTAGAAGGTTGGGAAGTTGAATAAAAACTATTCTCACACAACATATCAAAATGAACTTTGATCATCTCCAGTACAGAGAAATGCCTGCAGTGCTGTTTGTCTTCAGTGCAACTCATTTCCATTGTTGATAACCTTTTCCAGCTGCCTGGACAAAATCTGTCTGGGCATGTGAAAAGGCATATTCATGAGACATGTTGCCCTTGTGTCCGTGCTGTACACCAGAGGGATGTACTAAAATGTTTTTTTGTCTCTAACATCTCTTTGTTTTGAGCGAAGCTTTGCAGTTTGACAGCTCAAATCCCAGTAGTATGAAAGGCAAATCACAGCAAAGTGACTGCAGCAGCATAGCTGTCATTGGCTTAACATGGTTATCAATGGCATTTGTAAAAAATATCAGTGATCAGTGTCAATAGCCCTGGTCAAAGTAAATTCCTTTAATCAACACCTTGTCAAGAAAGGATTTAAACCCAGAGGACAAAACCCTTGATCGATAATCCATTTGTAAACAAAACGGTTGCTTGAAACACTAAGCCAAGCCATGAGTTGGCATGGATTTTAATCATTTTCTAAATGTGATGCCTCACATTAAAGTACGGAAATATTAAACTCTGGTGTTAGTGTCAAATGTAGACATGCAAGTAACGATTACTTTCATTATTGATTAAAGGACCACTGTGTAACAGTTAATGGGATCTATTGGCAGAAATTGAATATAATATTAATAAGTGGGTTTTATATAGTGTATAATCACCTGAAAATAAGAATTGTTGTGTTTTCGTTACCTTAGAATGAGCCGTTTGTATCTCTATATATGGAGTGGTTCCTCTTCATGGAGCCGGCTGCAATGTTTCTACAGTAGCCCAGAATGGACAAACCAAACACTGGCTCTAGATAGGGCCTTTCACGTTTTCGCGTTGGCCACTGTAGCTCAAGCTTCAGTTGGTTACAATCTGCAACCTCACTGCTATGCTGCCAAATCCTACATACTGCACCTTTAATAATTAAAAAAATGCCTATCGAAAGTTCCCAGAACTAACGTCATTAGATAACTTGTTTTATTTAACAATAACAGTAATGTAACTTATAAAACAAAGCCCCAGTCTCGTGGTTAATAGTGGTGTGTTTGATGGACCCATCCAACCCCCAACCGCCATAGGTTGTCTTTCTCACTTGTTATTCTATGTCACTACCTCTGAGCGTGGCATATTTACGCGGATGTGTTTACATTGGACTCAGTACAGACTACATGGCGTACAAATCACAAGCCAAAAGCAAGAAAGGCGCTCGTATTGCATACTAAATACCTCGTTCGTTATGGTGGCAATCATACCCCTGTGATGGGCTGCATGTTGACAGGAAGAGCTCGGGATCAAACTGCCAACCTTGTGATTAGTGGACAAGCCGCTCTAAGTCCGGAGCCACAGGTGAGAAAATTATAAAAAGACCAAATCCTCAAATTTGAGAAGGTGATAGGCGGCAATTTCTGCTCGATAAATTACTCAATTTTCTGTTGATAAACTGATCAGTTACACGACTAATCGTTTCAGCACCAATCTCACACACCAAGAGTCAATGTTAATTCAGAACCTCCTATTTCTATTATATATAATTCTATAGTAACACATAGTGGTGTAGTGCTATTATTGTGTTACTCTGTGGTGTTTTTATTCCCAGGCTCTGCAGTCTGGGAATCCTAACACTGGAAACCCTGACTGTCTACGCTGCTGGCTCCCAGTCAAAACTCGTGCTTGTTGAGGGCCAATTGTTGGTCGGGGCAGGAAACGCCTACATGCAACAACAGTCTGTGCAAAAACAGGCTGCTTGCTTTGGTCGTATGATTTCACAATTAAAAATCCTACTATTCAAAGTCATGTTAGGCTAAATACCAGAATGAAAGACATTTTTTCTAACGACTTTAGAAAAGCAATGCCATAACGACAGGAGGGAATGTGATAGAAGGCCATGGTAACAGCCTTGCTAGCATAATGTGATAGATGGCCATGACTTTGTAATCAAAAGTTGCTAACTGATTTCCACCTCACTCTTTTGAACTTTTAGTCTTGTCTTCTCATTATGATTTAACAGGGCATAGAAAAACAATGCTGACAATCCCCTGATACTCAGACCTATTATCTGAGCATTTCTGCTTCCCTTAGTGGAACAAATTGGTTGTCTTAACCACGACTCCCTCACACAGAGCGAGATACAAAAGGGGAAAGGGGCTCGGGAAGATGTTTCTCAAAAAAAGAAAGCATCTCATTCAGTGGGATTTTCCGCAGTATTTTCACTTGAGAGCTTGTTCCCCTGCAGACATGGTCGGCCGACACAGAAATGGACATGAAGGTTACGATCTAATGTCTCCACACCGGATCAGTCTGACCAAAGTATCCTATATGGACAAGATAAGCAGCACCTGCCCTTTATAACTGAAGTAGCTTATTACAAGGGGTTGCGTAACCTCCTCTGAAGACTGCCCTCTGATACAGCCGGCAGAGCTTCGCAGTGAAAATGCAAAGCCATTCCCTTATTGCAAGGAAAGAGAGACTTACAGTTTTTTAATATATATTTTCCCCCTAAACTGAAAATCACAGCACAAAGTGGGGATAAGCAAACAACAGCAAGAAATCTGCTTGTACTTTTAAAAGGCCTGTTTGGCATTTCCATATGTGTGCATACGCAGAGGGATTAATTTCTCTGAGAAGCTTGCAGGATTGATGCTCACTGCAAGCTGACCAGCTAGACATCTTTGGCAGCAGAATGGAGCCAATAGTCGGGGTGATAAAAAGACCCCCAGATCAAAAGCAAACATCAATGCTCTGTTGCCCCTTAGCTAATGCCATTATTCAAACTCCAGTATTTCCTGTTCTGTCAATAGGATCTGGCGCCGAGCACCAACAGTGTTGGATTCCGCCCTGTCCTCAAGACTAATCTCCCACCTGGAGAACTTATCTGATGGGACCTTACACTTAAATCGACATTTTGAAGATCAGGGCCGAGGTCGCCATTTGGAGTCTATTCCTTAAAAGAGCTTAGACTTTCTTGCGAGCGGCGAGGCTAGATACACTCTCCAAAACGGAGTCGATAAAGTACCCGCTCATCAGGAGAGCGTGACAGCCGGAGAGATGAGACCACATCAATCATGTGTAGTCCAATAGCCGCTCTGTGACTCAGATAAAATGAGGCGCGCGGACGGGCGGCTCCTTAAATAGGCACCAAAGGAGACCTTCTCTGTCTCGCTTATTTGGTGGAAGGTCAAGAGGTCATTATACCCTCAAGAACTTTTGAGTGTCCTTCGCCGCTGCGTTGATTGAGATCCAAACACTTTCTGAATCCCAAAAGGAGCTCTCTCCTTCTTTTTCACTTCATGTCACTTACACTAAAGTCAAGCTGATTTTTTCTGCAGGAAATCAAATGCCACTAGGAAAGTGCACTCAGCAGAGTGCAGATCTCAGGTGTGTCTGCAACGACCACTGCTGTAAAGTTTGATTGAATGAATACAGCCCACAACTGGCTAACCCACCCCCGTCTTGACAGCAAGTGTATCAGACGTGTTTTTTCACTCACACAACAGATTGTAATCACAGCGTTGTAATCTATGCAGATGTCTGCGACGGCTCTGTGCAGGCACACGTCTCAGCTCCGTCTCATGGGCGTAACCTAAAGCGTTCATTTAGGCTTCAAGTCTACTGAGCAAAGCTGTTAATATGTCACTTTATTAAGTTTTAATTAGGGCTGTAAAAGTTAATGTGATAATAACGCGTTAACGTGACTTTGTTTTAACGCCACTAATGTATCTAATGCATTAACACAACTTGCAACTTCTAGGTTGTAGTGGGCTCAGTTTTAAAGCTAGAGTGAAGATACTAGCATCATATTAAACTAGAAAAAACAAAGAAATCCATTGGTACCAACCATGTCATACTAGCCTGTCACAAACTGGCATGGCCCTTTTCAAAGGGACCCCTTTACCTCTGACCTCAAGATATGTGAATGAAAATGGGATCCCACCATGGATGTATTAAGAGGACAGGATACAGCGTTGGAGGCGGGGCCCCGTCCATTCCTGTGAAAGTTGCCGTGACCTTTACAGAGATGTGACGGACCCTCTGGACGGATGCCTTGAGACATGCCCGGCCGTCGCTTGAGCTTACTTCTGTATGACCAGTCTGGTAAAACCGCACTGAATCATTCATTTAGTAGGCAGTAGGCAGTACATACTGATTGAGTTATTAGTATGCAGTAGCTACGTTAGCATGTGATTTCGAACACAGCCTGCGTCTCTGGCCGCAGAGCAGCGGGCTGAGAGGCGGCGATGCACTCAGCTGTGTGATCACTTGCGGCCCCTACCGGCCGGGGACCGGTTAAGAGTAGTGAAAGAGGAGTCGGCACTCACACTCACACACACACACACACGACCGATCTCATTATCTCCATATCCCCCCCTCCAACGTAACTTCTGCTTCCCCTCAGCCTTTTCATTGTCACGTCTCATTCCTGCCATAACAAACTTTGCAGAAATGCAAAACGGGATGCGTGATGAACCCAAAGCAGCTCTGGCATCGGGCTCCCCAGGGCAACGTCTGAGCAGGCGAGTCACAGCAGCAGCAGCTGTTGTGTTCTGGCACCTGTTGGCTGCGGATGTCACCCGAAATCCGAACACGCGTCTGTGAGCTACTTAGAAGCACGCTGTTTTTATGTTGCTGGGGGAATCCTGGAACTTGTTTGGAGGCGTTGTGTTGGTGGTGGGAATGTATTTAGACAGAGGTCTCATGCCGACTTCTGACCTACTTTCTCTTTCAGAACTGTATTTTGACATTTTCTGTCTAACATCGAACCCTGCAGTTAAACATTACCATTTGGTATTTTACACAAGTCAAGTCAAATCTTTTCACGGAGCACATTTACTTTAAAAATACCATCCTGTTTTTGTATGTGCTGAATTCTTTCCAACTTAAAAAAAAACAAAGTATTTTGAGGTGAACAAAACCAAAAGTTCTTTAGAGAATAAAATATGGTATTTAATCAATGTGAATCTTTTCTTCTTCTGACTTCAACAGCACTAAAGAAAAGTGTGCCAGGGACAAGTAAGCCTTTTTAGACTGAAAGGTGCACTAATGTCTTCTTTGGCTCTGAAGGAAGCGCTCCAATGTCCACAATCCAAATGATGATATTCTGTTGTCATCAGTGTTGTCAGTCTGACTGGACAGTAGGAAAATGTGATTGACATTTTTTGTTTCCTGATGTTTTATAGAACACATTAATAATAAATTATTCCAGAAAATAATCTGCAGATTAGTCAATAATGAAAATATTTGTTAGATGGTTTGTTACAACTTTGGTTTTGAATCTTATTTTTGCTTTTTTTTTTCATTTCTATCACTTATGATCATCACTTGTTCACAACTCATCTGTTCATTTGGACATAAAACCGAAAGTGTGCACTTAGGCAGCCCGAGGGCCAGAACCGGCCCGCCAAAGGGTCCAATCCGGCCCACTGGGTGACTTTGTAAAGTGTAAAAATTGCAGAGGAGTCAGCAATTCAAAATGTTCAATAAATGCACTGTTATTCCTGTTTGTCCACTGAGGGCCGCGCTGTCCTAATAAGAGTATCAGACCCCATGCTGGATACATTATTATAGATCCCCTGTGCTTACGTACAGCAAAGATGCTCTATAACAAAGATGACGCATTACAAGCTCCACCAATAGTTTGAAATGGTATGCACTACCTGTCTCTTAAGTGGGCGTGGTCATGGAAGAGTTGTGAATATTGTGTGAATGGATTAAATCAGATTGGGTTATATTTACATAATGTATTTATATTTTCTTTTGCCAACATTAGATGTGTACACAGCTAACAGCCATATTAAGCATTACGAAAATGTGTTAGCTAGGGCGTTTGCGAACGTTAGTTCCCAGATCTCGCGAGAGTGTGTTGCTGAGACAGAGAAAGGTCATTGCCAATGCAATTTTAGTGTCAGAATGTTCGGAGGATATGCTGCTTGTGAAAAATGGGTCCAATATTTATTTTGGTGATTATGGGGCGAAAGAATCAGTCATAATCTGTGTTCACGTTCACTTCTACCATTGGAGTTAATGGACTTGGGACATGCCGCTGTAAACTGCGTACAGGCTACGTGACACAACACTGTCAAGCATATGCTACTGTTCCTGCAGTCCGCCGGTGGAAAATGTCAGTGTAGGGTTTTCCAAGAAAAATGGACAAGCTCATATTTCTTCACAGAGGTAACTGGGAAGCCAGCTCAAGAAATGTAATGTTCGGCGCCACTATCAGATTTATCATGGCGAAAAATACAAGAACTTAAGACAACTGAGAACAGAGAAGATTAATGATTTGTTGGCAGGTTTGAGGAAACAGCTGTAGTCGTAGCTGAGAGATCAGCGAGACCTCTCAAGCTGTTCATCATCTGTTTTGTAAAAGATCTGTTCATTGATAGTGAGCATTTTCAGAATGTACTTTTTTACGCTAAAAGAAAGGGACACATTTGGAGGTGTTGTTATTATGCACTGGTTTTACTGATCCGGACGATTTGAGATCAAATTGAGTTCTCCAGGGATGACACATTTTTGTAGGCCAACCAGGAAGTTAGCATCGCCCTGGTTCCCTCAACAAAAAGCCAATGGGATTTTTCCATTAGGTTTTGGATTATTGCAGAAAATAAACTCTGTGACAAACAGACCTTCATGATACTTACACGTTTTGTTCCGTAAAATAATCTCCACAAATGAACACCTTTTATGATTTTTGAAGTGTGAATGCAATCGCCAGAAGTAAAAATCTAATGTTAGGCTATAAACGAATTACACCACGGTCACATGAACGTTTAGTAGTCTCATTTAGCTGCTTGTTAGAAACCGCCTTTTTAAAAAAAAATAAAGGCTTCAAAATTCACAAGTGGGATCTTTGTTGATGTATTTTATGTTGTGGAACAAAACGTTAAACTCTCTTGAGCTTTTGTTAACCACAGGCCTTATTTCAGGCATCTAACTAAAATCCAATTTTAAAAAAAAACATTTACTTCCAGATGTGGGAACCAGAAGTGCTAACTTATTTCCAGGTATTAGGACTCATTCCTGTAGCACTCTATTGGGCTGTATGTGGCCCATGAACTAAAATGAGTTTGACACCCCTGGTATAATAATCAATGCACCGAAAAACGTGTGCATGCACAATAAGTTAGAATGGTGAAAGAAATCACCCCTTATAGCCCTGCCTCTGCCGAGAGAACGCCGGCATCAGTCACTTTCATCTGTTTTCATCACTTCCTCTCAGACAGATAAGCCATTTGAGCACCTCCTCAGGTATCCACTGTGGTACAGTATGCAACTAATGACACAAATATACTACAGACACCCCGCCATTCATCTTCTTCCCACCATCATTTCTAAGTCAATTAGCCAAGTCAATATGCTGTGTCAGTTATTACCTGCAATTTAGCATAGGTAAATGACTTCTATGCAGTGCAGACACCTCTATCAGGTTGACACCAAGGTAAAGGCAGTTGCAGGGGAATCAAGATGACAGATTGACGGCACAGAATGGAAACAGCCTCGGCTTGGTGATTCATGAGCGCTTCAGTGGGGAAACGGGAATATTGTGTAGGAGGCATCATTATATGAAAATAGTGAATTTTAAAGTTGAAGCAAAGACCACTATGCAAAGTAGTGAAAGAGAGACAAGAATCCAGAGGGCGACATTAGTATGCATGCTTCCCCTCTCCTTCTCTGTCTTCCTCAGTTCCCAGAGTTCTCTGCTGCAGTCTGATATTCTGTGCCATCACCAGCCCTGCTACACCACCTTCCAAGATCCTTTATTCCCCGTTTTATCTTAAACATGCTATGTCGGTGACAGCGACGTCGCGCGGGGAAAGAGCAGCTGAAATCTTCTTTTAGAGAAGCTTGAGAAGCAGTTGTGACACTCAATCTCTAACATTGTGCTGCCAGCTGGCTCCGCAGAGAAGGAAGAGGGATGTACGCTCCTGCTGAGGGGACACGGTTAAAATTTACTACAAGTTTGGAGATACAAACAAGAAACTTTCAAAGAAACGCAACGCCCATGAAGTATATATGGAGCTGGGGGGTGAAATAGAGCGAGAAGGTTTTGTCTTGCGGTGTAGATTTTGCTGTGTGGCGGCAGTCGATCCAGAATTTCCATTTCCCTGCTGATGTGAACAGCCTATAGGAAGCCTTTGCTGGCTTATATGGACTTTATTTAAAGCCCCTATTTGTTATTCAGAACAAGTTGCACTTGATTTAGCTCTTTTTAATTTCCACACCACATTTGGGAGGCAGCATTGCCTCATCAGAAGCTCATTTTTTTTCTAACAAACCGAGAGGGGAACAGCTGCAAGTCTGGAGATTTTGCTGCCGACATGGAAAGCAGTCATTAAAGCAGTTACTTGGAGTGTTGGCGGGGCCACTTTGCGTACCAATGAAATAGCACTGTCACCTGGGAATCAAGAGAATTCACAAACCAGCTCGCCCTTGTAAATATTGAAATTCAGTGTTATTAGAGTGTTATTAGGTTCACCGCCTGATGCCAGCGCCAACAATCCAAATAATAATAATTTCTCTAAACAAGTATAAAGATAACAATACGGTTTCAAGTGTCCCATTAAGCATGGCTCATCTAATCTTATTCTAGCTGAATATTAATGACAGTTCTGTGATTGTGTTTGTGATTATTAAATCTGCAACTAACTTGTATGAGGCTGCACCCGATTTGACTGTTATCAGCTCATTAAATGTGAGTCATCAGTAGTTATTAGCCTCATAGATGTGGGTCAGTAGGGGCCTGCTACACCTACTACGTTGTAAGAGTGAAAGCGGAACTTAAAAGCAACACATTGTAGCCATAGACTGTATATAAGAAGTGGACGTAGTCACAGTGACGTCACCCGTTGGTCTGTGAGTGCCGTTTTGAAGCCTCGAGTTCGACATTTTGACCGTTGCCATCTTGGTTTCTGGCCATCACCATGTTGTTTTATTGCAACCAGAAGTGACACAAAAGGGTTGAACTAAGTACAACCAAACGCTGAATAAGACATTTTTAGACGACCAAAATGGTTATAATTAACTTTGATGAACTGAAAACACACTGTGAAAGGGTTAAAGTTGTAAGACGAAAACACGGACAACTCCCAGACCGGACAACGCCGTGGTTGCGACCTGTCAATCACAATTGACTCTAAATGGGACCAAAATTTACTAAATGAACATCATGCTGTATTGAAGAAGACTTGAAACTAGCGATTGAGACCATAAACTCATGTTTACAGTGTTTACTGAGGTAATAAATCAAGTGAGAAGTAGGGTCATTTTCTCATAGATTTCTATACAATCAGACTTCTTTTTGCAACCAGAGGAGTCGCCCCCTGCTGGCTGTTAGAAATAATGCAAGTTTAAGGCACTTCAACATTGGCTTCATTTCTCAGACCCAGAGGTTTCCCACTGATTCTAACACATTTTGAATAGAAACAAAACAGCTTTTTTAGGTTTAGCCAACAAAAACACCTAGTTAAGTTAAATAACTGTTTTCGAAAAGTCAAAGTGTCACTTAAGGTTGTGAACACAAAGACAACTTCACATTGTTGGTTTCACACGGGATGCTTACCCCAGTCTCCTGGGTGAAAATACTGTGTTTTGTGTCCCATCCATCATCCCTTACCTCAACCCCTTATGGAGTTTCAGGGTGTATACTACAGCACATGACTTCCAGTTTTTCTCCTGTCATAATAACTACGGTCTCTAGAGGTCAGCAGTCTTCTTTTATTCCTTCTTTCAGTGATCGCCCATGTGAATCCATGATAATACCTACTAGTGGGTGTAGCAGGCCCCTACTGACCCACATATATGAGGGTTATAACCACTGATAATTCCCATTTAATGACCTGAATCAGCCATGAGCCCATTAGAATTTAATATTTAGATTATTGTAACATCAGCATACATGATTTGGTTTGTTGCAGTAAAATGTAGACGGCACCACAATGGATTAGTAGGAGATGATGCAGTTAATGAGAGAGATGTTTACTCTCTTTCACATCAATGTTTTCAACCTGCATGTTGTCTTGTTTTTTTTTTATTTTCCTTCCGTCTCTCCTTCCTTTGTGTGTCTGATATTTGAGGTTCATTTCAGTTGCGTTGCATTTTAATTTGGGCTGGCATCCTTGAAATTAAAAGGAAGATAAAAGGGAAACTGGCGCTATGTTAATATCTCTTTGAAGATGGAGTCAATCTGGCAACAGAATGCCTAGCCCTTATTTTCCCTTCCCTTTCCCCTCTTCCTGTATTCAGCACAGTGGATAAGTGATAACTGCAGACTCAGCTTAGCAACAGCTTACCTTAGGTGGAGGAACTCTTAAAGCCCTCTGCTTTCATCTCGCTCCTTTGTGGCAGAAACCAGGCTTTGTTTTGTCTTTTTTAATCTACATCTGGACGCTGAATATTTATCTATGTCATTTTTGCTTATTCCTACATCCTTCCCTGCGGAGAGACACATAATGCAGCCGTCTGGCTGGATTTCCTAACATATAGACAGTAATAGAAGAAGTATTCAGATCTTTAGTAAAAGTGTAGAAGTATATGCAGCAAAATGCACTTTAAGTATCAAAAGTAAAAGTACTCATTATGCATAATGACCCCTGGCAGTGTGGTACTATGATTCGATTAACGTTACTGTAAGCAGCATTCTATGCTGTAGCAGGTTAAAG
The DNA here is from genome assembly GCF_043250625.1 of Sebastes fasciatus. Lineage (NCBI taxonomy): Eukaryota > Metazoa > Chordata > Actinopteri > Perciformes > Sebastidae > Sebastes > Sebastes fasciatus. The sequence goes on along the minus strand of NC_133800.1, from coordinate 28,536,188 downwards.
TCCTTTTAACAAATGTATATACTGTTGGCCAGTTTATTGTATAACAATGCATCATATTTTTTAAACTGATCGTATAATTTGCATGTAAAAACCTTAATTTTAAAGTATAATGGTATGGAGTACCTCAAAATGGGACATAAGTACAGTACTTGAGTAATGTTACTTCCCACCACTGGGTATAGATTAACCTCCTTCCTGGTTTATATAATGGTACTGTGTGTACATCAAGTAGGAGAAGTAAAACACTTTCTGCTCATAGGCTGCAGGCTGTTGTGGAATAATGGCTGCCTGCACAGTAATAACGACTGTGTGTGCAGCAGTCGTAACAATTATGCAAGTCCTTCATGCATTTAACCTGCATAATCCTCCATTAGAGCGCTATAAAAGTAGAAAAAACTTTGGTACATTGCGGTACAAAACTCTGTTAATCTGCAGGCAATTTTATGTAAATTGTGATGATGTAACCTATAATTTTTTGCTCAAGAGTTGCTCTTGAGAATTGCTCCAAAGCGAGGCAGAGTTTCAGCAAATACTGCAATACAAACGAGTGTCTACAAAAGCAGCATCTGGTGTTGTAATACCTTCGGAAACAGCTTTTTCATCACTTCCTCAAACACCTTATTTTTCAGTTTTCTCTACATCAGGCTTTGTATTTATATCTTAACATCTTCTTATCGCCACTGTCCTGTAGATGAAGTACGGATACAGTATGAATGCGGGTGATATGATCCACCAGTTTTACTCATCTAATACTCTCATTAGCAAAACATTTGATAGACATCTTTATTTCATTACAGATATTAAAGGAGACATATCAGGAAAAATGTTTTGGGTATCTGAAGTGACTACCAACCCACAAACTGTGAAATAAGACAACCCAGTCAGTTTTTTGTGGGCTCGTGACTGCGACTCACGTGACTCACAGAACTAACAATACTAACGAGTCATGTGACTAACGAAAGACATGACAAAGGAAGTCAATGTATAGCTACTTTTAGTTTCACACAGGCCACGAACGGTAGTCTCCTGGTTGAAAATCCTAGTCACTCACAAGACTAGCGAGTGTAATGGAAATTCTTTCAGTATTCCAAGATGAGTTCTAATGAACGTTGAAATCAAGATCCCAAACAGATGAAATGTCTTTGTTGTATTTTATTCTTGCAAGAAGAGGCACTGGTTATACAGAGTCGCACAAAGTCTGCAGAAGAGTGCGCTGCCGGAGATTATTACAATGTGACTATCTAGAAATCTACAACAGGGACTGTGAGAAAAGGAGTTGTTTTGCACAGATAAAGAGTTGTTTTACCCAAACAGTGTCCCAGTAAAAGTCAACATTCAGTACTTTCCCACTACATGAGACGAAGAGCACCCAGACAGTAACTTTCCACTGTTGCATAAAGAGACATCAGTACATACAATGTAATTTTCCATTACACGAGTGTAATGACTCACGTGAGTAGTGACTCATGGGACTAACGATACTAACGAGTTATGAGTAACAAGAGACATGTCAAAAAAAGTCAATGTTTAGCTATACTTTCAGTTTCACACATGCCACTAACGGTAGTCTCTGGTTGAAAGTCCCTGTCACTCACGTGACTAGCGAGTGCCTAACGACTCACATGACTAGCAACTCACGAGACTAATGGGACTAACGATACTAATGAGTCATGTGACTAACGAGAGACGTGACAAAAGAAGTCAACATTTACTTTTAGTTTCACACAGGCCACACACGGTGGTCTCCTGTTTGATAGTCCTTGTCACTCACATGACTAGCTACTCACTTGACTCATGGGACTAACGATACAAATGAGTCACGTATCCGATGCTGAGGGACACTGACCAAGCGTCAGTATTTGATTTGGGAGTGAGGACGGGTTTATGTCACATGCAGGCTCATTAGAATATACCACCCACAGCTTGAGAACTACCTTTGCAAAGGTGCACCATATTTTTCTCACAAGCCAATCAGAGCATACTGGGCTTTTTCGGGAGGGGGTCTTAAGGGACAGGCGCTAAAACGGAGCGTTTCAGACTGAGGGTGAGTACAGGTTTTATTCAGACAGACAATATAAGAAAAATATTGTTTTTTTTAACATTAAAGCATGTAAACGTGTTCCAGTAGAAACCCCAAACCTGAAGTATATGAATCTGAAAATGAGCCAGATATGTCCCCTTTAAGTTTTTTCTGAGGATCCTCGGGGAGAGCAACTAAAAAGAAAACGTGTGAGAAGCAATCTGCCAGAGTTTTGACGACACCCGTATCAGGTCTCTGCACCCGAGCCTCCATCTTGTCTCGTCTAAGAGCTGGCGTACATGTCACGCTGCGACTTTAATACCCAGTTAATTACTCTCATCTTGACCTGCCAGTGAAATGAGCACGGCTGCCACCCATGTTTCTGTTATCTGTGCAAAAATGCATTAGCGTGTGCCCCCTTTAATGGCTTTAATTAGTCGTAAACGGAGCTGATTCTCCTGTTAAGTGGACGAGGAGTCGATACTGTAATACAGTCCCAATATGCACAGCTCCAACTCTATCTCATTGAGAAGGTGGTGCACAGGAGGATAATAGCAGAGGGCGGCCTGGATAAACCCATTCAGTAATAGAGAAGCTACTCTAGGAGCATATCAGGCAGTACTCACTCACTACTCTGTTATGAAAAAAAAAACATAATTAGAGTGCTGTTGTATCGACAGAGGACTCCTTATAGAGGAGCGGTTTCAATGTCAGTTACATAATGCAGAATAAGTTTGCAGTGGAGGAGATGAAACATCAGCAGGGCCTATTGTCAGCGGAGGGAGAGGGATTTTATTGTGACATCTTCCTGTCAAAATAAAGTAAACATATCCTCGGGATGAGTGGAAAGACATAGAATATGGGTACTGCAAAATTGGGAAAATAACAAAAGCAATTTTTTCTCCGTTTTTTCAGGACTGAAAGCTGTCTGAAATAATACTGCCGACACAAACTCATCCTTTTTTCAGCTTTAGTCAACAATGTTTACCCAATAAACGCTTCCCCATATAAAAACCCCTGCAGGTTCAGTAAATGAGGCTACTTTGAGGAAGACAGACCCATAAAGTCCATGTCAGTAAACCATATCTCCTTTCATCCGCTCATCTGCAATAAAGTTTCCAGACTCCAGTCCTTCCATTTGCTGAGTAATGCCGGTGGTGAGGTGCAGTGCTCTCACGCTGGAGGAAGCTAATGGCTGGTTATGGTTTCTAATGCATGATGCTTTAGCTCTTGAAATATCAGGTCTCTATTATGACTTTGTGTGCATATAGAATCCGTTGACTGGAAATACGGATACCACAACGTGACCTCCTAGAATTTGTGAATGTATATGTCTTGACCTATTTAACCAAGCATTTTTACTGGAACATGAGATCTGGCCACCAGCTAAACTATTACTTGTATTTGGTGATTGGTAAAATGATGATCTGTTATGATACACAGAGCCGACAGATGACAATACTTTCCTAAAATCTGAAAGTCATCCTCTTCCCCCCAAACCAGCTCCCTGTCTCTTGTCTACAATAAAGACATCTATTAAAAACTGCAGACGTCAACTGTAATGTAAAGCAAAATCTAGGCAAAGGGACTACTTAAATCAGGCTGATCTCATACACGTAGCTATACCTACAAAAAGTAATCTACTGTAATTCGTATATATCCCACAAAATCAATTTGTATTTAATCGTAAACATAAATCAGGAAGTATAAAGCGTGACAAACGCTGAGTAGGGTGGAAGTCGGGGTGGGTCCAAAAAGATTCACTTTCGCTCAGAAGACCACTATTTGTGTCCCGTGTGAAACCAGAGATCAATGTTGCTTTAATTGAATGTTGCCTGTGAAAACAGAACTTTTATTTTGAAAAGACTGTACGCATGTTGCTGGAAATTCGTAAGAGAACGCACAAAAAATGAGGATTAACTTGTCGTAAGAAATCATACAAATCGTTGTATGAAGTTGCTTAAAAACATAGATTACCAGTGTTGTGGAGAAAAAACAAATTAAATCAAGATCTGAAGAGATGAAAACAAAAAAAGAAGATAAGCTACAAATAATAAACAAGGAGAGAAAAAAAACAGGAGTGACTTTAACTTGGAGGGGAAGGTGTTCCTATTTCATGGCTGTTTCTCCAGAGTTAACTGTGGGAGATGGGCTACTCACCTCACCTGAAATGCGGTCCGCCTCCTAAACCTTGAGTGAGTCAGCAAGCAGCAGGGGGTTCTAGCAGCCGGCGTGTGTGTGTGCGCGCGTGCATGTGGAGCTCATCTCGCTGAAGTGTGTATGAGCTGAGAGGAAAAGTGGAGGAAGAGTGCGCTCTCTCGCTCCTGTCTCATATTTCTCTGCGGTGTAATGTGCCGCCTATTCATGCGATGCCTTTTAAAGGCATGGTGGGAATCGCTTCACAGTCAGGCACGAAACTCAATATGCTAATGCCTTCCAAGGGAGCGATGGAGGGGGAGAAAACATAACCTGTCAATTACCCACGGCGGGAAAAAAAAACGCTGAAAGATTTATTGAAAACCACCAGAAATTTCCACAAGACAAAAGAGCTTAAACATGCGATAGATCAAAACACAAGCCACCGGTTGTTTGACTAATTACAAAATCATGTCAGTGAAATTAACCTCCTCTGACTTAATGGCATCAAGTTGAGTTATATTAAGTTTAAGGGTGCATATGGCAGTTGTATCTTCATCAATTACTTCTTGAAAGTGCCAGGTGGAAATCGCAGGCTTTGATTTACGGTAACAGAGAAAGAAAAAAAAATCTGGATCTGTCAAAACTCATTATCCAAACAAGTGGAGCGGGGTCTGTGTTTTTGATGAGAGATGCAAAACGGGTAAATACAGCTTGGGAAAGACAAAAAGAAAACAATCCGCCATACATCTGAACAGCCAGCCTCCTTCCAGTGGTGGCACAGTCTCACCCCCATGAGTGTTTGCTGGCTGAAGACCCGAGGAGGCACAGCGGGACCATCAGCATTGGTCTCAGATTATTCCGTCGCTCGCACAGACATCATCAAGACCCCTCAGCATAATTTGTTTACAGCTCAGAGATGGAGTGTTGGCAGTGCTCATCCCCCTCACTGGAATAATTGCTGTGATGATAGGCTTTGCTGGAAACACGGACAGACATGTGAAAACAAGCACCATTTCTGATTAGAGGTTTTTTTGGAAACCGAGCTGAGGCGACGCAGCCGCGAGAGCGACATATCCCCAGAACAATCTCTACGCTCATCAGATCAATCTCCCTTTGTGTCTCTCCGATCCCGAATGTCAAAGGGATTCCATGGGAAATATTTTTTTAACGCAGGTCTCCCGCACGCTCTAATGGCGCTGAGAGGCGTGTCAAAATGCTGCACTGCAGGATCTAAACACTGACTGATAACATATGGGGGAGAAAAAGCGTCTGTATTTGCTGTTCCTAACAACACCTTTCTTGGGGGAAATCGATGCAATTCCAGCATTGGTTGGAATAAAGACAAAAAAAACAGCGTAGTCATCATGATCGCTGATTGCTACCATATGGCTGAACAGACAAAGATCATCACACACTTCTGAAATTAATGATCTACAAAAGAAAATACAACAATAAAGATGTCAAACCAACATTTTTGGTGCAGAAACATAGAAAGGAACACAACAAGTTCTCAAAAAAAGGGAAAAAAACAGCTTTCCACTAACACAACACACTGTATACAATGGTTCATGACCTCAGCTTTGGATGCCGTTCCAGCCTTTGATGGTACTCTGGTTCATGGGGCTTAAACCCATGGATGACATATGGTGCCGTAGTCCACACGAACCTCATCAGTGGAGGAAAATCCATGTCCGCTCTCCCCTGCCAGCCACCAGATACATACCGAATCCCCCTCCATCATCATCCCTCTATCTTCCCTCCCCGCTGCTTCCCCTGAGCCCAGCAGATTACAGATATCATTATAATGGACGTCCTGGCAGGCTAGCTGCGGTCACATTTAATTTGCCGTGGCCTGATATCTACACAAGATAATCAGCATTTACACCTGAGAGTGAAGACGGAAAAAATGAGCGACAGCGCGTACGTGGATGAGACGGTAATAGAACTGGAGGTGGGAGGGGGGACAATGACCAACTCGGTGTGAGAGGAGAAGCAAGAGTGAAGGAAAGATTGCAAAGAATCGGAGGGAATATGCATTCAGCACACAATCCACTGGGACAAAAGGAGAGTAACGATGAAGCACACTTGTCAGATTTGCATTCTAATAAGAATGACCTACTTCGGGCCCCTGAGATGACTGAGAGCGAAACCTGATTCAAATGAACATCCCTGAGCACAGATGTTACATCTTAGCTTGCAGGGAGTTACCTTCCCTTCATACTGTATTTTGCTCTTGCGAGGGCAGCCCTGTCCAATTGCATCCACGTAAACAATAGTGTTTCTCTTTCAAAGTGAAGGTTAGAGGGCACTCTTATTGTAGCAGACGTGTGGGATCTTCATTGATTCCACTTTTGGGAAGTCTTACTTCACTCCGGCAGCGGTTGCAGGATTATGCATTTCCTGCTCGACGAATCCTTTTCCTCCGAACCATTGACGACTTTGATTTGTGTATGAAAGAAAGTTATATCTGCCACCTGAAATTTGTAGAATTCTTGTATAAAGCCACCAGAACAGGTATATATTATATATGTTTAGCACCCACGGCGTGAGCTTTCACATCTATAACAGGTCAATTTCCCCTGAGCCCGAGGAGTGACGACCTATTTCCTTTGAAGGGCTGCCCATACATATTTCAGCCGAGAACTGCCTACCGAGCTCACAGGGACACATTACTGTTGTGAATGTGTTGCAATGTGACTGTATGAAAGCCCAATCTGTCACTGAGTTTCTGTAAGGCTTTGTTCTACCTCAATTTTAAATGGAAGTGGCCTATGGCACAATGTAGAACGCATCTATCTATCTATTTATCTATCTATCTATCTATCTATCTGATCTTATTTATGATGCACTGCAGAAAACACCTATTTTACGGAGTAATTTTGACTCAAATTATATTCCAAAACAAAACAAATTTCAGTTGTTTTTTTTCATCTCAGGCCTCATGCCAAAGAAGTCAGCTAATTCCATTTTTTTTTTAATATTCAGTACATAGCATTTTATTAGTAGTGACATGCATGGAATCCAGCACTGTTTTATCTCGTTGATAACAGCTTCACTATTTACTGTTCACTCTCTTTACACCATGTCAGAGCTTTATTAATTTGCAGCTAAAGCAAAGTTCACACTACACGACTTTCAAAGCCATCAGATCACTGTACTGTTCACACTACATAGATTTGCTGTCTTGTAATCGGGAGTCTTGAAGTCGTTTTCTTTTTTTCCAACACTGTCTCTTACAAAATTATCTTCCAATACAGCTAAACTGCATTCTCAATTACGTTTCGAGGGAAACGTTTTTTCTCCCGGATTACAGTTGCAGTTTTAAACAGTTTTGAACATGTGGTTAACGTTGTAAAATTGAAGTAAAATAAAACATAAAATGCAATAAAACTACTTCTTTACACACGAGGCATGAACAGCGGTCTCATGGGTGACAGTCCTGTGTTGGACCCATCCATCACCCCAAAGTACAACCTATGCAGACTTCTGCGGACTATCATTAGAAACGTATTTGTGATACATCAAAACAAATATAATCCGCGCCAACATACCTTATTCACAATGCAGTTTCGCTGTATGGGAATGTAATTTTTAAGAGACAGGGCTGAGTTTTCACACAACATGACTGACCGGCGACAGGGGGTCACACATTACAAGATCGTTCACCAGGAGGAATCCTAGATGAGGTCTCCAAACTACGTTTTGTCACGAAAATGCATGCAAGAAGTGACAATGACGTGATACCATGGGACAGGATTTTTTGACATGATGTTGTCTTTGGCACACGTGTTCACAAAATAGCCTGTTTCCACACGTCTTTACTATTATAGTATGTTTCCTCTAGGTGCGACAATAACTTTGGTCCATGTTGCAACACATACAGTAAAGTTCCTATTATCACAGTTGACTTGAAACAATAAGCCCCGTGTCTTGCTCTCTCATTGGCTGTAGCTCCCCGACGAACTCCTTGGCAGGTCCAGATGTTTACCATGCTAGATATCTGGGATGTGTCTGCAATGTATCGGCAATTTGCAAGCGCCGACCAACTGATTTGCCTCTGATCTGGGGCTTTTGTTGAGGAGCTCCAAAAACTGTCTGTGAGTGGAAAATTAGGGCTAAAGCCGTGTAGTGTGAACTAGGCATTATGCAAACAAACATCCTCTTGCTGCTTCACATTCAAGTAGCGAAACGGTTTGATAGCAGCCACAGAAAAAGCAATGTCACTTTAGTGCTGACCGCGATCGTTCATCAAAAACAAGGAAGTAACAAACCAAGAAGGAGCAGTGAAGAGCTGCAGGTGAAAGGCTGCACACCTTCAACTTCTAAGCATAATAACCGTAGACTGTATATAAGAATTGGATGTAGTCACGGTGACGTCACGCATTGGTTTGTGGACTGCTGTTTTGAAGCCTAGAATTCTGAAATTTGGCTGTCGCCATCTTGGTTTTCAGCAATCGCCATCTTGTTTTTTTGCAACCAGAAGACACGAGTGGGTGGAGCTAAGTACAACTGAACGCTGAATAAGACATTTTCAGTCAATCAAACATTTTATAAATAACTTTCATGAACTGAAAACACACTATGAAAGGGTAAAGTTGTAAGACGAAAACACGGATAACGCCATGGTAGCGACCTGTCAATCACAAGGTAGCCACGCCCTAAAGCATACCCTGCTGTATAGTCTAGTTGACTCTAAATGGGACCATAATTCATTAAATGAACATCATGCTGTATTGAAGAAGGCTTGAAACTAAACATTGAGACCATAAACTCATGTTTACAATAAAATAAAATCAAGTGAGAAGTAGGTTAATTTTCTCATAGACTTCTGTACAATCAGACTTCTTTTTGCAACCAGAGGAGTCGCCCCCTGCTGGCTACTGGAGAGAACGCAAGTTTAAGCCGCATTGTCTTCACTTCTCAAACCGGCAGGCAGCAAGGAATTACTTCTTTTATTAATACAACGTGAGTTTGTTTGGTTGCACTATAAGTAAATGCGCCAGTTGCTCTTCTGTCATATTTATTGTTGTATTTTGGTGTTTTCTGATGTATTAAACCACACGTTATGTTACCATGGTAACCACAAATGTCACCAAATCAACCAGGACTAGAAACTTAATTCTAACTTGAAATTTCTAAAACTCAGCAGCACTTGAAAGAAGACTGGATGAGACAGATACAGAGACAGATAGCTGCACTAAAATCAAGTATTGGCACTTGATGAAAGCTTTTAGGACGTAATAATGGCCAATACCTTGTTATGGTGGAGACTTTTAGATAGTTTATCCATCCATCCATCCAATTTATGGCTTGTCTAGCCTGTCTGTCTGAGAATGCCGCCCTCTCTGTCATTAAGTGGGTTCCGTGATCTCAAGGTGCTTTTTTCTTTCACCCCACGCTGCAGAACTATAAGCTTGCTAAAATATGCAGCATACAGTGTTCGTCCTTCACATAAAAACACCCATATAAGCAGCTATTTATGCAAGTCACAGCATCCTTCTGAAGTGGTCTTTCAGAACTTTGCCTTGAATGAAGATAAATAGCAAGAAGAAGAGAAACCAACCATGAATACAGTGGAGAAAGGTGACCCACCTTCGGCATAAGCGCCTCAACGACACGGTGCCAGGGATTGAGTAAGAAGCAGCATCAAAAACACCAACTCCCATCTGTCGAGTTTGCATCATAATCACAACAACAGGCACGCTCACAAAGGATGATCACAAGGATTGGTAGGGAGTCCATTTCACGTCACTAACGCTAATGAGATCAACGCTGCTAAAAATACCAGAGAATATTTATCCATCCTTTGGGGGAACAAAATCTAAGGATCGTCCTCTGGATATATTCCCTCTAAAATAGTCCGTTGAACATATGATAGTCCTGCTGTTAAATGTGCAGCAGCCAATACTGACTGAGTGCAGACTTCACATCAGATCGTATGTCAGCAAAATGTGGCTAATTATATCAAAATGTCCTCCGTGTTTACTGAAGCCAAGTATTGATGGACCTGCCTCTTTGCTATCATCAAACTCTCTGCTGTAGATCTATGAGAACTGTGTTTTTTTTAAAGGGGACATATCATGAAAATCTCCCTTTTTCAGTGCTTGTGCAGCAATTAATCGCATGATTGTCCGTAGTTAATCGGGATTAATCGCAAATTAATACCTTAAAGGAAGATTTGTCAAGTATTTAATACTCTTATCAACATGAGAGTGGGAAAATATGCTGCTTTATGCAAATTTATGTATGTATTTATTATTGAAAATCAATTAACAACACAAAACAATGACAAATATTGTACAGAAACCCTCACAGGTACTGCATTTAGCATAAAAATATGCTCAAATCATAACATAGCAAACTCAAGCCCAACAGGCAACAACAGCTGTCAGTGTGTCAGTGTGCTGACTTGACTATGACTTGGCCAAAATCTCAAGTGATTATCATAAAGTGGGCATGTCTGTAAAGGGGAGATTCGTGGGTACCCATAGAACACATTTTCATTCACATATCTTGAGGTCAGAGGTCAAGGGACCCCTTTGAATATGGCCATGCCAGTTTTTCCTCACCAAAAGTATAGTGTAGGTTTGCAGTGTTATTTAGCCTCATTTGTGACAAGCTAGTATGACATGGTTGGTACCAATGGATTCCTAATATTTTCTAGCTTCATATGATACCAGAATCTTCACTCTAGCTTTACAACTGAGCTCGCTACAACCTTATAAATAGCAAGTTGTGTTAATGCGTTAAAGAAATTTGTTAAAACAAATTTGTCTTAATGCATTACGACAGGCTCATTAGAATATATCATCCGCAACTTGAGAACTAGCTTTGCAAAGGTGAACCATATTTTTCTCGTAAACCAATCAGAGCTGACTGTACTTTTTCGGGACGGTGTCTTAAAGAGACAGGCGCTAAAACGAGTGTTTCAGACAGATGGTGAATACAGGTATATTCAGACAGACAGTATGAGAAAAATAATGTTTTTTGAACATTAAAGCATTTAAACATGTTCTAGTAGAAACCCAAAATACAAGTATGAACCTGAAAATTATCATGATATGTCCCCTTTAATATACACATTGTATACTCTATGTCCAAAGTTTAGATATATCAATCTTGCTTTATATCTGTAAGTTATCTTTGGTTACAGTTATGTATCTATTTGTCAGGGTTGGACAGATATCAATCGATCAATCCAACAATGTGTGTTGGTTGACCAGTTATACTAACCCTTCCTCCTAACACTGTAATCAATGACAATGTACTCGTGCTCCCATATTGGATCAGCCGGCCACTTTATCTCTCTGAGTGGCACCGCAGCCTGCAAGAAGACGAGCGGAGCACGGGTTGACTTATATGGCTGACAACAGCTCCATTCATGCGTCTAATTTAAGAGCGGCTTCTGCTCTGTCTAATTAACAATTTACTAGGCCATCAGTCAGCCTCCCCATTGTGGTATAATCAGCGTCACCGACGTTCAGGCAGCTCGGCGCGCACTTTCACATCTGCAATAGGATTAGAACAGCCATGCAACTTTCATGGATACACAGACGGGAAAAGTGGGCACGTCGAGTTCAGAGGACGCGGCGAGAACTAACTCCGAACTTGAAAGATGACATTGTGCAGTGGAGCGAGATATGGGCAACATGTTCAACAAATTAGCCAGCTCTGTTTGTGCATGCTATGGAGCCGTATAATGGTATTGCCGTGTTAAAGGAATCAACAGATGCATATACGCTTGCTGGCTCAGCCAGTCGGCTTGTATCACGACTCCGGTGTGAACGCAGCTCTGACGCAACTGCATATTGTGTGCAAATTCCCCTGGTCTTTTATTTAAGGGGTTGGGCTTGTAGGCACATGGGAGGTTTTGATCTGCTCTGTCATGCATATGCACCTTTAAAGGATTATGATACAGTGTCAGGGTGGATTTCTGTATAAAGACATGAATAAATCCCCCCATAAAGGCTCCACCCGCCTCACCACGCTAAAGTTGCATAACGCTAATTCTCCTGGTCCTCCCTCTTCTCCCACACCCTCCTCAAGAACAAGAGCCAACACTTATTATTATAGGAGTGGAGTGGAGGGCGTGGGGGGGTAGCATCTACAGTTCTCTGCTCATTGTCCCTCCAAATATTCTGACAGTAGAATAATAACCCACAGAGAGGATTAAGGACTGGTAATCTCGGGGAAGAGTGTATTCCATTTCTACTGCTTTCTGTATTATTTCGCCCCTCAGCTTCCTTCTGTATAAACAAATAGAATTTTACTCGTTTATCCACTTAGTTCCTCTGTCTTGCTGATTAGCAGTGAAGGGCTGGGAGGCTGGGACAACCTAGAGCGGATGGTTCCAAGGATATCTGAGGCCAGCATGCCTCTGTGTGTGTTTGTGTGTGTGTGTGTGTGTGTGTGTGTGTGTGTGTACTGTATAAACAAATGCAGTGCTACTTGAAGGGCGCGGCCAATTAAAAGCAGCCCCTGAAGGAGTGTGCTCATCCGGGTGCAGTGAACACAGCAGATCCACTCTCAGATAGCCGGCTACAGTGTGTCACTGTAAGCAAAGCATTAATACCACCAAGGCTATGTAGCACAAAGTATTGACATCTTCATCCTTTAGACGCGCAGCAATCGATGAGAAATATGAATACAAAAGGCTCACAGGATCACGAATGTAAAAGGAATCCAAAACATTTATGTGTGAAGTTTTTGCACAAACTCTAGTTTCTTGTATGTGTTGTGACTGATAATGCAAGAAAATAGTACTGGTTTATATGAAATGTGGATATGAAATCAGCATCAAAACATTTGAAATGATAATACAATGACATTAATAACAGGGCTGTCAATCGATTACAATGCAATTAATCGCATGATTGTCCATAGTAAATCATGATTAATCGCAAATTAATTTGTTAAATTTGTTAAAACAAATTTGCATTTCATGGGCAAAAATTACATAATAACGTTTCAGCATATTGTAATTCAAATGTTCTGAGAGATAACTAGACAGGTCATTTCAGAGAGAGCGTTCCTATTGGCTGTGCTCGGGCTGGTGGGCGGTGCTTGGTAATAAAATGTCCATAAAATGGGTCATTAGACTGTAATAAATGCAATATTCTGTTATCTTATATACAAAGGCTGCCATGCATTACATAAAACGTTTACATAAAACTAATAATTACATGTAAAAAAGAATAATTATTCTTGTTTAAATTCAACAACACCTCTCCAGAGATGTTATTATGTCATCCAGTAGTACATTGCATAAAGAGAACAATTACATTTTGGACATATTTGGAGGGATTCAAACTCTTTTGGCAAGTTTTAGACACCATTATCAAACAATAATTGCACTGCCAGTTGCTAAGAAGGTTTGACTATGGTGCATCATTGGATGGGAATGTTATTGACAAAATGCAGGGCTGTGCAGATAAGACAAAGACACATGGAACCAAGGCTGGATGACTGCATTGGAGCCAGTTACCCTTAAAGTACCTTCTGTATTTACTGTCAATGACTAAGTTTAAATGCACAAAATATTCAGTTTCTTGCCCTTATTCCAAAAAAGACAATACTAAGCTGATTACATGGCTAATGAAAATGAAAATGTTTTATAAATGTAAACGTAACTGGATCCAGTGGAACCAAGAAGACAATACTGATGTGTTTTGTGGCAGCACACAACTGAATTACCCAGCCAACCCCTCTGTTTACCCCTCTCAGTGTGATTTGGTCTTGGGTTGCAGCCAAACCACATGTTGCACTCATCATGGCTGTGTTGACCCTCAAACCTTCATCACTAAGGGACAATTACCAATCCGCGACCTTTATCGACCTCTATGGGTGACCAGGAGGAATTGCAACAACATTAGCAGAACTTATTATCTCCTCTTCTTGGAGCTGCTCAGGTCTCTGGATCAGGTAATGAGGCTTATTAGTCTTCATAGCTGAAAGGTCTTCCTCATAGCACCGCCCTCGATTGTTAAAGACTCGGAAGAAAAGTGTATAAATGAGACCGGGGAGACCGGGAGGGTTCTGAAATTGAGGCCGAAAAAAAGCTAGAAATGAAAGCCAGAAATCTCAGCACCTGGCACGGCGATCGATGACTCGGTTGTATTGATCAGCCTCGCAGATATATTATCGTCATTCCGTGTACAAGTAACACATTCCACATTGATGGAGTCGGCGTTAAAGAAAAATGCAGTGCTGCCAGTTCTCTTTCTCTCTCTCTTTGCTGCAGCATCCATCCATGCACACATACTGACATGTGATGAAAGGCAATTTAGCTGGAAAGCACATGGTGCCACACAAGCGGCAGGCATGATAAGTCGCACAACCTTCTCAATTTCACATGCATCCCTCTCTTGTCTTTCTCTTCACTTCCTCACACCCCCCCTTGCACTCATAGAACGCAACACCCACACACACACACACACACACATTATCCCTCCCAGCCCTCCCTACACACACACACACCCATACGAACACAAAGATGGATCAATTTCACATTCAGGATGCGGAAGCTGCTGTAGTTGTCAGTTTATGGCACAATGTTTGATCCCACCTAATGCAGCTATGCAAAAATCAGCCATTGTCATTCTTTTTTTTTTTGTTTTACGTTCCAAACAATTATCTCGCCACCACAGATGCTGCATCTTGTGTCCTATTTTTTTTTAAATAGGGCAGAGTTTTTGGCAAGGCACTGCCAAAACAATAACAAAAAGTTAACTAAATGAAATAAAAAAATGCCCGGCCTTATTGTGTAGCGGTTTAAAACTCCTGAAGAGAAAGCTTTCAGTTCCACCATAATGGTTTTATCCATTAATTTGGGCTTTATTGGCTTTGCTTGGCAGACAGGGAGCAATGGCACCCCCCAAGCAACAGCTTTCCCACAGAGCCATTTGATCATATGCTGACTGGGTTGAAAAAGAGTGTAAATTAAAGTCCCTCCTCACTCTGACACTTTAAACACAAGACACCACAGGACATTTTTTTTTTCTTCTCAGCCAAATCAGAAAGCCTTGAGAGATGGATACCAATTATAATTGCAGCAAGAAAAAATCAGACATAGGTGTGTGTGTGTGTGTCAGATGCCCGGTTGCTAAATCACACTGCCAGTTGGATGGATGATGAAAACCTGCCTGAAAGGGTCTGAGGGACCTTGAGCCATTCTGTGCCAATGGATGGATGGGTGTGTGAATTTGCATCACCCCTGTGACATATCAAAGAGAATGCACAAGTAGATGCGTAGCCTCTTTGATTTAAATGCAAAGTTACTCTGTAGGGCCACAATAATCTGCGGCTTTTCTTACCATAATCCTGCAGTTTTAGCCAAGTAATGAACAACGTGAGAGAGAGGAGAGGGAGTGTGTGTGCAGCATGTTGCATAAGCACTCTGTGTGTGTCTGCGTGTGTGTGTGTGTGTGTGTGTGTGTGTGTGCAGGCCAGGGTGGGGCAGGGTGGAGATGGGGGGTTTTCCACCAAGCTCTTGATGGAACAAATTGGATGTTGCATACATGCACTTTACATCTCACCATG
Source organism: Sebastes fasciatus (assembly GCF_043250625.1). Classification (NCBI taxonomy): domain Eukaryota; kingdom Metazoa; phylum Chordata; class Actinopteri; order Perciformes; family Sebastidae; genus Sebastes; species Sebastes fasciatus. The sequence goes on along the minus strand of NC_133800.1, from coordinate 28,520,491 downwards.
GTGCTGCTGCTGCTGCTTATCAAACATTTCATGTCAGTGTTTTTCCTCTCTGCTGCTTGTCTGCATTAAACATGTTTACGCAACGCAGGCACGGGTACAATCAGGCGTGCATAGGAAAACACACGCACAGACATGCCAGGTGCTTCCTCCCTCCTCCTCCTTCCTCCTCTTCCTCCTCCTCTACCTCCCTCCAGTCCACCACCTAACACAAACACACACACACACACACAGCCTACAGCACTGCTCCTGCCAAGAAATGCAATTCTTTTTAGCCATTTCCGATGGGAGTGGAGGAGCGTTTTTTCTGTCCTCATTAGAATAGCCACACGTCCAGTCCAGTCGATGAAAGGGCCAACATTTCCCTGTCTTTTTGGCGGCACCCCTGAGTGGGACGATGCCTCACAGAAAACAAGCAATTATAATAAATAAGCCAAAGGAGAGCTGGAGAGCATGAGGGGCATTATTTGGGGGACGCCAAAGTGCACCATCTGCCTCTGGACTCCCATCATCACCATCACAAACTCAGCCGGATCGGATGCCCGGGTTAAATTGCAAATATCATGCAGAGCATATTGACCACTACACACACACACACACACACAGCCTCTCTTTTCTCACGCGCGCTCGCCCTGTGCGCACTGATCTTTGCGCGCACCTAGGCTACAAAGAGAGAAGAGACAAAATCTGCTCTGAATTGTGACTCAATTAAGAGCCACCAGAGTCAAGGTCGTTTACAGCCTGCAACATCCACAACTGATATTGACATCCGCACCAAAAAAACACAAGGGAATAATGTGTTACTGCGCAGATTAGAGGTGCAGATTATCAGTCATGTACCAGTTTAACCAAAAACCCCGGAGGAGCCAGCAGAGTAAAACTCCAATTAGGACAAGTGATTTATCTTTGGCTGCATGTGTCTCTTTGCTCTCCACAGACCTGGTGACACTGATTTTTTTTTATCACTGCGCAGTATAACCAAGCCTGCTTTTATGGGGAAACTTTACAAAAGACGCCCCTATATCATCTAATGCATATATACTCACCATCAATAAGAACGGTCTTCATGATTTAGAGGTGAAATCCAGAAGCTGTGGGACTATAAATCCAAAGTCGAATGAATCCCAGCGTGCTGCGGAGATACAGATATAGAGGATATCCGCTGTTTTATTGCAATTTGTGGGTGATTTTGCAAATCCAGGACAGCACCCTTCAAACTTTAGCCGTAGGTCTTCCCGAGTGGAGAGCCACGTCTCCGGCTGCACCCGAGCTCAGTCATTTGGACAAAATAGTCAGCAAATAAACATCCAAATTGGGATCAGACACAGACCAGTCGACACCTCCCCAAAAATATATCTAGGGCGCGCAAAAACAGCTCCGGAGGAAGAGCTTCAAAGTGTTAAGTGGAGACAAATCAACGGCACATCAGGCGAAGAAAAAGCAGTATTGGATCCATGTTTTTTGAAATCGCAGCAGCAGCACATATTATCCAGTCCGATCACTTGTATATTTCCCAAGTAAACGCGCGGAGGAAAAGTGAGGGTGGATGCGCACGGAGGTCGGCCGCACTGCTGAGCGTCAGTGTGCGTTTACCGCGGGGAGGTGGAGAGAGAGAGAGAGGGAGGAGAGATGGAGAGAGAGAGAGAGAGAGCGAGAGAGAGAATCCAGAGATGAATGTTTTATGGGGATGTATCACGCTGCAAAAAAAGATATTCCTCTTAAAATCTCAAAGTGGAATTGTCACACTGAAGGCGAAGCCAAATAGATTTTACGCATTCATGCTGTGTTTGTGTTTTTTTTCTGCCTGGTTTCACTACAATTATTTATAGATACTATAAAAGATAATATATGGAAACATAAGTTCACATAAGTGATGGAATTTGAAAGATTTTGAAGAGTGAATCTGAGCCTTAATGACTTATTCAGACAGACATGTCTTGCAGCGCAGGGCTGAGCTCTAATGAATGTTTTATGTGCAGGAGTGTGGAGGTGGAGGTGGTGGTGGTGCTGCATGGTGGTGATGGTGGGTGGGAAGGTGACGTGAGGCGAATCTATTTGGATCGGACACGGACAGGCACGCACATGCATACGAAAACACCCCCAAAAGACAGGCGAGGAAGAGGCTGGCCTGCTGCTGGGACCCGAGCTTCCTCCCAGGGACATGGACTGGACTATTAGGCTACTCTGATGTCGGAGGAGAAGGAGGAGGGTGTTATAAACATGGCAGGAAGAAAATTAAGATTGCAGTTCTGCTTGGTTTAACCGGACAGACAGAAACAAAAACATTTTAAATCCACAGTTAAAATCTTCTCCTAATGTTTTTTTTATTTATTTATGTATTTATATTTTATTATAAGACTATACTTTCCCTTATTTTTATTTTTTTATTGTAAATTGTTTAAAAAATAAATTAGCATTTTTGTATATTACATATAACTATTATTATTATTATTATTATTATTATTATTATTATTAGACTATACTTTCCCTTAATTGTTTTTTATTTTATTATTTTTATTGTAAATTGTTTAGAAAATAAATTAGCATTTTTGTATACATTTAACTATTATTAGTATTATTAGTATTATTATTATTAGACTATATTTTCCCTTAGTTGTTTTTTATTTTATTATTTTTATTAAAATTGTTTATAAAATAAATCATCATTTTTGTATATTACATATAACTTGTATTATTATTATTATTATTATTATTATTGAGTATTATCTTAAACTCAGGCATACCTTTTCCTCTGTGCATCTCCTCCATATGGAGAGTCAAAGTGCCTGGAAGTACATCATGTCCTTTGCAGAGGACCCCACATTAAACATTCCGTTTCCACTCATTTGATATGATAATGGTTGCTTTTACAAAGTCATTAGACTATTGAGCAGCAGAGAGGCACTCTGGCAATGCTGATTGGACCGAAGAGCAGTCCACCGTCGCTCTTGGTCGGCATGCTATGCTTGGCTTTTTTTTGTTGCTGAAACCCAGGAGGAGTGGATTCACAGCAGCAGCAGCAGCAGTATCTATTATCTTTAGGTAGCACACGCCCCCTACCGGCAGTCATGGAAACACATCTTCAGCACCATGGACAGAGACAGAGAAGCCTCATCTGTGGAAGATGATTCTCTGCTCGCCCTGAGAGACAGCCAGGCATCATACTGTGTGTGTGTGTGTGTGTGTGTATGTGTGCATGTGAGCTCGAAACTATTGAATTCACAGTGGAGAGACAATGTTGTTTATATTTATTACATTCCCTATATGGGGGATCTGGAATATTTCCATCTGCTGGCATGTACATCATAATGAAATATGGGAAACTTTCCACTGTTTCACTTGGAAAAAGCATCCATACAGAAAATACTAGATTGTGCAAAAGGCACACTGGCACAGGATCACATGCTTGTGTTAATTATGCTTTAGTATGTAGACTGAGACGGGACAGATTACCACAGGGGAGCAGGTGAATGGAAACCAGTCAGGTGGGTGGTGTAGTCGAGCGAAACGGGGGTATGTGCAGCAGGCTAATCCCAAGCTTACAAATACCACCAATATTGAATCACACCATCAGAATATGTCAGCGAGCCACTCGCCTGGTATTTGCTCACAGCGGAGGCCGGCGGGGCCAGATGGCCAGTAGAGACACGGTCCAGAGCTGCCGCAGCGACCTGCCGAGAACGAGGTCACCCCCGCGAGAACAGGAAATGCTGTCACCTTTCACGGTCGTCTCTTGTCTCTCCTCTCTCCCGCTTTCATCTGAATGCATTCCGTGTGGGCAAACACATGTGTGCATAATCCCTGTCATGCTGTGTGTGTGTGTGTGCCCGGGAGTGTGCTGGAACAGGCAAAGTGCCATTTCTTGTGCAGGATTTTATAAGGCTTTTCTCAAGAGGAAGAAAAAAATAGTAAAAATGCAGTTATCACCACTACTAACAAGGCTGGTGGGGCAACAAATGATGCATTTTCTAAACCAGCATTCATATATTTTCTGTCCTCTATATACAGAATTAAAGCCTATATAGAAAATGCATTCTGGAGTAACCCAGTTCTGGAGACAAACTTCCTTTTGAAATTATTTTTTGTATATGTAAAGCAACTATAAACATCATTAAATAGTCAAGAACTGGAGTTGCATATAAAAAAAGGATCTTAATTTAGTCACAAGCGTATACAGTGTTGACGTGATCGCTAAAAATTGGCCTCTGCAATCCAATCCCAGAGTGTAACCCTTCCTAAATATATCCCCAGCTGTAGAAAACCACTCATTTGGCTCACTGGTTAAGACGTCTCCTTGTGCCAGGAAGCGAAAAGGTGTACTGTAACAGATTACTGTACCTCCCCCAGCTCATTATACAACATGCCCACTCACTCCTCCGCTCATTCCATTATAGTATATCACAATGATATGCGCCATCCAAGTGAAAAGGACACAGGTAAATTGTCGTGGGAGCCATTGAGGCTGGAGGCCTCCGCACGACGAGCGACTGTAAATTAACTAAGGGTGGATCATTGCCATGCGAATGGGAGAAAAAGGGAGATTGGGGATCTTTAATTCATGACACTAATGAAATGAGTCAAGCTGTTGAGTCTCAAAGGCGGCGGATCCCCAGACTGAGGCTCTGCTATTCTTTTCATCACAAGTCTGACGGATCAAAAGGAGAACGGGGGGCATAAATGACTTCCTTTGGTAATGGGAAAGTTAGTTGTGTCACTGCTACTACAGCGGGAGCTACAGTATAGGACCGGTGTTAATTACAGTACATGAATGGAAGCTAAAACTGAAGGCTTTACTCTAGATGGTGGTTCACTGGGTTATGTGTATGTCAAAGGTCATCAATCCATCATATACTCACGCAAAGCATGGCTGTGACATGTTCATTTTTGTTCTTGACAGTGCATTCAGCTCTTCCAGAGTCCTCAAAAACATGGAAATAATCAAGAATGGTACAAGAGATGCCGGCGTTTGCCACCATAACACTTTCTCTGCTGTATTTGGCCAATGCTAAACCATAACTGAGCTTAAATACATTTGTCACTGTATGCAATATCACTCTTTTTTACAACTTGTCCCCCAAACAAGCAGCATGGGGTGTCTAGGATAATAAAAAATAAGCTTGAGTTTAATAAAAGGGACAGAAAAAAAAAAAAATCTGAAAACTGCGTAAAGAAAAGGGGAGAGTAAATGCAAATCATCCTCGGGCAGGGAATCCCTGCTGGCTGAGTTTCACAGTATGTGTTTGTGAAATATGATAGGTAGAACCACTTCAGAGCAACGCTGTTATTTTTTACACTAATCGTTGGAGTAAGAGTTATTTTTATTGGTCTCGTAACTCCGCACATAATACAGAAATTGGTGGATGGGCCACATTAAACAAACACACAAGTGTTATATAAAATGCACCAGAAGATGCAAAAGCAAGAAAACACATTTAATGGAACAGTGTGTAGCATGTAGGGGGATCTATTGGCAGAAAATGGAATATAATATTAATTAGTCTGTTTTCTTTAGTGTGTAATCACTTGATAATACAAATTGCTGTGTTTTTGTTACCTTAGAATGAGCCGTTTATATCTACATACGGAGCGGGTCCTCTTCACAGAGCCAGCTGCCATGGTTCTACAGTAGCCCAGAACGGAAAAACCAAACACTGGCTCTAGATAGGGGACATTTGCATTTTTGCGTCGGCCACCGTAGTTTTCCTACACGCTTGGCACATGGGAGAAGTTTCAGTTGGTTGCAATCTGCAACCTCACTGCTAGATGCCACCAAATCCTACACACTGCACCTTTAAAGAATAACTCTGTAGAGTGGTTCCACTGATGGGAAGTTATATAAAATAAAAATAAAAAATATTCAGATGTACAGTATAAAGGCATCAATTAGCTCTTGTGTTCTGTTTACATTCCCTTTAAAAAAAAAAAATAAAAAAAAAATATATATAAATATATATATATATATATATATATATATATATGAAGCTGTTGAGACAAATCTTTGTTCTGGTAAATCATGTAGGGAAAAACATATGCCAATTCCAATCCCCAGCTGCTCCATCAACTCAGACATAAAACAGCTGTCTTCAGTGACATAATGGGAAGTCAATGTACAGTCTGTACTTTACATGTGTGCATATATTTGCTTTTGCACCAATGGCTACCCAGTCATGCAAATAAAGCATATTACACTTGTACCTTCTGACAGGGTCCTAGAGGAAGACATTTAGGAATAATGTTGTCTGGGGTTTTTCCTATACTACAGTCAACTTTACATATGTAAATTGTATGTCCTAACATGAAGGGATATTGTTTCACAGCCCTCTCCAAACTGTTGGGAATACAATTCTGAAGAGAAACCATAGACTGTATATAAGAAGTGGACGTAGAGTCACCCATTGGTTTGATGACTACGGTTTTGAAGTCTTGAGTTCTGCATTTTGGGCGTCAGACCCTAGAGGTTGCCCACTAGGAGAAACAGAGAATCCTTTTTGTTAGTTGCCCCAGAAAGTAGTCATGATGTCAAATGCTGAAATGATCATGTAAAACATCCTACTTTAAGGAAGTTTCCAATTGTAGGATGTTAACTCCCTCCAGTTTGCAAATAATCTCCAAATTCCCAGGAACAAAAATCCAAGGACATGACCTCAGCATCATTAGTAGGCCTGTAGTATTGTGTTTCAGTGTATACAAATTAGCTATAGCTATAATAGCTATAATGCATACAACACCTGACTATAGGATAGAAGGTGCAGCTGCCAGACAACAATGATGAAATTAGCTGTAATCCACTTTATAACTACTTTACCTAATTATGTCTTTGTATATCGTTTTGCAGTGTATAGTGAAACACTTTGAGAACATTGTTAATTTTCCGATTGTCACACTGATAAGGCATCTCTGAATTGAAATTGCCCTTGAGGAGCAAAATCCAATCACAGCGATGTATTCCCTTCACAAGTGCCATTACTCTCCGCGCCAACCAATTTCTTATGTTTATTTTCTCGCTCTTCCTCCTCCTTTTTTCACCAAACTCGCAGGACAAAGAGTTCACTCTGCTCTTCCAGCTATTGCTCATTAGGCCTGGGAGTCAGATATTAATTCCGGCCTGGGTGAAAACCCTGTCGCCATTAAGATCGTGTGACAGCTCATTTTCCTTGGTGGCCTGCACAAGACAAAAGCAGCGATGGAATTGTTTTTTTTTTCCGGTCTGTAACCTCATTAACTTATTGGAATAAAGACAATGTGGAGTTGTTTGCATTAAGCTGTAATTATGCTGATTTACTCACTTTCTCCGTCTCTCACTCACTCTCTCTTCTCTTCCCATTTGCTATTTTAATTAGATTCTCCTCTACTCAAACATTGACAATGTGGACTTGTGGCTTTTGACTCGTGAATCAAGCACCCACCCATCACTTCCTATATGAATTTGAGTGTTGCGTATTTGTGAGGAGAGAGTAGATAGGAAAGTGAAGGCAGAAGGTAATAAAGGGTCCCATGCAAACATGCCATATGTCTTCACTAGCCATATATTACCTGGCTTGACAAGGCTACCTTCCATGAGACTGTCAATGGGTCGGAGAGGACAAGTATGTGGAAATTTATTCTCCTGCATGTTCACGTGATCGGTGGCCTGACCTTGATTTTCTCTTCCTTTTCAAGTGAGAGTCGGAGAGGGGAAAAAAAGGAAAAAGAAAGATAGAGAGAGAGAAAGAGAGAGTGATGCTTGGATGAATACAGGCTTTGTGCATCTGTCTTATGTGGATTTGATTTAGTCTTGTCTGCCGGCTGATAGGGGCACGGATAGCAGATGTTAGCCATGACTTCTTCCTTCTGCCTTCCACAGCAGTGTGTGCTCACAATCTTCACATGAAATGAATGATAATTTGTTAAATGATGTATTCACAACTTACTTTAGAATTGATTCAAGAAAATGTGACCAAATGATGATAAGGAAACATCTTTCAGCTGTTGGAGAAGTCAAAGTTTATTGTGAATTCTTGACAAGTTGACATTGACATTATTACCTGAAGCAAAAAGATGGTGATTTTACCGATGTGTTTGCTTGTCCGTCTGCCAACAATAAATCTTAAAAAAGCTATGAAAACTGGCACACAAATCGAGCCTTTGGGTCCAGAAACATTTAATCACATCTCTTATTTCCACAGATCTAAAACAACAAAATAAAATCCATCAACTCAAAGAGAGATTTAAACCAATTTAAGCATGTTTGAGAATAGTTTACTGTGGCAGACATTTGCAGTCTCTGGGTGGCTCATAGTGGGTAAAGGGCCTTTTAGACACAACACGATTTGAGCTACGCACACCGCTGGGTTCAGCATACATTCAACAAGGTGTTGCGGAGGACAGAGCAAAATAGGCAGGGTTTTCAAAGCTACTAGTGGGACTACGTCATTTTGTTGTTGCCAGCAACGAAGATGCATCTGTCCCGTGCTAAGAGGCTACCTATAAGCTGGCTGTTAAAACACACCTGATATGCACAGGCGCAGTTTGTGTCGGTTCAGGGGACTAAATGAACCCCGTAGTGGTCGTGGCCAAAAATGCATGTTGGGATAACAATATTTCTTTTTATAATATAGAATTAATAAACTAATAATTTATTGTAATGATGAATAATATCAACCTTATTGTGTCTTTTTATTGACAAAATAAGAAGCCAACAAGACATTTATTATTTTTTTATTTACTTATAATAACAAAGGATGCTCTCTGTCCACACTGAATCCGTTAAATATGCACTTTCTGTTACGTCATGTAAACAAACCACGTACCTATCGGCTGTGCGCTCGAGATCAGACTTAAAAGATTGGTGATATTTGCTATCTTTCTATGTTTGTACTTTGTAAACTAAAAACATGTTTTATATTGTGATATTTACTGGTAATTACATACTATATTGCCAACTGAAAGTTGGAAACTTTCAGGCAAAATCCTGGCGATTTCCCTCCAGCCAGCCGTCATCTTATTTGGGTTTTTGTAGTGAAATGAGGAGAATAAATAACTTCACGAATCAGCTGTTCATCGTCCATTGTGGTGCTTCCAAAGCGAACAACAGTTCAGCTCAAAACGGTGTTGCACTTAACAGCATAGCGTTGCTCGTGGCCAGTTAGGACACATTCCAGTAGAAAACAATGCAATCAAATTGTCGCTGGCACTCGCTCGCATTCAGTTGGAACATGGTGTAATGTACACAGCATCCCAATACACTAGACCTCTCTGTGTTGTACACATTACATTCCCTCTGGATTTGTTTTTTTGTGAACCCCCAACCTTAAAGTTCAAACCGCGCCTATGCTGATATGCCTACTTGGTTGTAAACATGTTTCCAAGACAGGGCTTTTGTCACAGTCTGGCTCTGTGTTCACAAGCCCTCAGCTTTTTTGTAGGCTGGACTGAGTTGTTTTCTGTGTTTTGGGTTTTCTGTTTTGTTTTTTCTCCTGTGTTCCTGTACTGATCACCTCATTCCCCTCACCTGAACCTCTCCGCCCATCTCTCCACCTCCACCAGATTAGTTTGTAGTTAACTCCTGATTTTCAGTTCAGTCTTTGTTGGATCCTTGATTTTGTTAGAGGTTCAGTTCTGCCTTGCCTGCACCAAACCTTGAATTAAAATGATTTCTCCAATTTGCTTGTTGCCTGTAATCTCCTGCGTTTGGGTCCACCTGCTCCACTCTCCATGACAGCTTTCCTCCCGAGGTCTCGATACAAGTGCAAACTTGTGTTGTTCAGGGAACAGACACACAATATTATATTATTATTATATTGTGTGTCTGCTTTCCGTGCCTGGCTGGTTGCCTTGTTTCCATTGGCCATATGGGTATTCGTCACAGAGCGCTCGGCGACGAAAATAATGGGTTTCAGCAGTGGTGCCATTGTCTCGTTGTGTCTGAAAGGGCCAAAAGTCATTATTTAAAAAGGAATATTTTCGTTCCAAAAAGTTTGAGAAGTTTTTAGGAACTTGTGAAAACCTGTTGACAAAAAAAGGGTTAAGGTCTAGCAGCTCCCATGAGGCTGCAGTATTCTTTACACCGCATGCTAAAGTGTTCGAAGGTTGAAACAAAATACTGATAATTTGCCTATTCTTACCTTGCCTTGGGGCTGGAAATATGAAGGTTTACAGACTATGGAAGGTCATGAGGCCATTAAAAAACAGCAGAGTTTGTTCTCGGTGTGCTCAATGTGATCAGCAAATTGCATAACATTGGAATATGAAATATGTAATTGAACAAAAAGCAGATTGAGTATGCAGTGTTCACACTACAAAACTGATCAAATGAAGTATACTCAGCCTGAACACTACTACGATTGACTTTTGATGGACACGAGTCTCCCACAATGCAATGCAGAAAAGAAACCTGGAAAAACATGAAATAATGTGGGTGGTGTAGGGACAGCTCCAAAAAGACAACAAAACAAAAGTACTAAATCTCAATTAAGACATTTAGTTTTTGTCTCTTTTTGAAGTTTCATTGGCAGCGGCATTCCAATGTTTGATCAACGTGCGATTGATGTCTGATGTTGTGCATGTACTGTATGTAGTATAATGTATATAATTAGTATGAAATTGGGACATGCCCAAAGAGTCTACAGCCACTCTAGCAGTTCTGTGAGGCTGTACTTGGCACAGGTGTGCTTTGAGCTAAATGATAACATCCGTATGCTAATAAGTTCATAATGACAATGACACATGGTGATGTTTAGCAGGTATAATGTTCACCATGTTCACCATCTTAGTTTAGCCAGTTAACATGCTAACATATGCTAATTAGCACTAAACACAATGCACAGCCAAAGCAACATTTTGCTATACATACTGGTATGTATATGTGACAAATAAAATCTCTTGAATCTAGATGGGCATTCCGTTAGCTTTGCAGATATTTGGTCATTATCAGTTGACCTGATGGTGGCGCTAGATGAAAAGTTAGGATCACCAAAGTCAATATAATTTATTGTCTGTGAACCATGAACCATATCTGTCCAAAATGTGGTACAAATCAGACTTTTAGATGTTATGATATTTCGCTGGATAAGTGAAAAACTTGATCTGCAGGTGGCACTATAGGGGGAAAGTCAAGGGATCACCAAAGTTAGCGGGATTCATCCTCTGGGGAGCATGAATGTTTATAGAAAATGTCATGGCAATCTATCCATTAGTTTTTGAGATATTTCAGTTTGGAACAAAGTGGTTGACGGACTAACAGATACATATTGCCATCGTTTGCTATGCAGCAGAGAATTGAAATCTCGGCTTCATGGTTGTACTTAAAAATACATGATCAGGTGTTCAGACCCAGAGGTAGCCCACTGAGTCAGACATACTGTAATCATTTATTTATCTTTAGGCTCCCTTTTTGTAGCAGGGCAATAATTAAACAACATTTTAGGGCCTTATCCACAGCTCCTAAATATTCAATTTTACATATATATCTGTCTGCTTTTCTCTTAGCACCACTTGGCTTTCTTAAATTCAACATTATTTATTCATAAAGAACAAGGATTTATTGGTTCTTATTAAAGAGTGTGTGTGGTCATTGCATTTTAAAACAAGCTACTCAACCACCCTTAAGATCAAACACTTGGCTTTTTATATAGTCTGCTTTGTGTTACTGTGTTAACAGCCATACACCCAGAACAATTTGTCCTGACTTGCCCCGGACAAAGAAAAAACTCAGAGTAATGGAGTCTCCTATAAAGAAGCCATATTGCGCTCCCTTGGATGTCGATGTAGGTCAGATTAAAAGACTACAAGGTGAGGTGAGAAGCACCAGCTGAGGCACTATACTCTCTGGGTTCCTTATTTCTTAAATCCTTCTCATTCCAGATTATTTCAGGGTCTAATACCATCTCCACGGTAGATAAAGCCGATTACACACCGTCTCTAAATGGAATTAGGTAATTTGCCTCACTTCATTCAGTGTAATCTCCACTGCCAACCTCATTTCAACTGCTCCCTCTTGACTCGATCTTTTCCCTCGCTATCAAATTCAGAACCTGAAAAAAACTAATTGGGATATACCCAATGTGTTATTAAGACCCAGTAGCTGGTTCTCCTTTAAACAGAGAAGTCACACTCACTAGTCCAAAGGAGATCACACACAAACGGTTGCCTCGGTTCAACCTATCAAATTATTAAGGGAGTCTAGGATTTGCCACCCAATTCCAGGCTATTTTGGGGCTTCCGTTGTTCACAAGCTGAGTGAAGGCAGATCTCATTGTAGTTCTGAATCAGATTGGATTATGAGCTTAGTCTATTTTTTCCCGTTCTCTCATTGTATTTGTTTCGGGGGGGGGGAAGAATCACAAGGAGTGCAATGATGCAGTGCTTTTTTCCCAGCACAATCACATTTGTTGTGGACAATCTAAAGCCATTCCGTTTCAGTAAAAATGTAACATGATACGCCGCAAAGTTATTTCAGAGAGCTTTATCAATTGATGATCTTTCAATCCACTGGTGTCCAATATTAAAATTCAAATGCAATTCCATGGCCACAGTTACTGAGTTTATAATGTTGAATCATATAATGAGATCTTCTCACTCCCTAGATGTAAAGATGGTATCATACTAGGACATCAGTAATATGTGGCATACATGTATCGCGCAGCAATCTGATACCATGTCAATGTTTGAATTTAAAGATGGTCCGCCGTTAAGTCATATGGTTTTCTGTGAGATATTGAGATTCTTTGAAAATGTACAATCAATCTTCCCCAGAATGTAAATGTTGTTTTTTTCCGCTAAGCTTACAAAAGGCGATAAGACACAAGCATGAAGATTGCGTGCCCCTGGTCACAAAAGAATGACCCCTACTCATGATTAACCACAGAAAAATACGCTATATTTCTCAGCTTGTCAGTAATCTGCCAGTCTGGCTTCACAACTATTCATTTTCTTTAGAAATCTCCTCTGCCTGCCAAAAACAACCCCAAAAGCCTTTTATAGCAGAACATATAAATATACATAGTTTCCGAAATACTGTGTAAAGCTTCCTTATCCATTTCACAGGTACTCTGTCCAAATGAATTACAGATGAGGCAGTCCATTTGATTTAAGGAAGTTGCCCATGTACAAGGGAATTCAAAGTAGCCCTGGGCAGGAAATGAAAGAGGAAGCGAGGTAACCCTGAGCCTGGCAGGATGCATCTGCTTACTTTGCCAGCTTTGCCATTGAAATTGATGGAAAACCACAAGGGGTTTAGCCTGAGGACTCTCTACTGTCCTTAGATAGCCAAGGAACAGGACGATGGCAAATCCAAGGTCTTTTTCGAATTAAATTTTGGTTTAAAGTAGAAGTTTACCAATGTCGGTGACTAGTTTGCATTACACAAGAGGCAGAGCTAATGTCTCAATAGTGGTGTGGTGGTCGTTGATAAGGTGGGCGTACTACTAGGTAGAGATGGGTAGGTTACAGTGGAGGAAGTGGACATACTCTATATATTCCAATGGCTTTTTTGGCTGATAGGTGGATATACTGTAAACCGCCAGAAAAAGACTTGGGTTTACTCTATTAGGGATGCACAGATATCAATACCGGATCGGATATCGGGCCGATACAAACTCAAATATTCTATGTTTATAAACTATATACATTATATACTGGAATTTTCATTCCTGTTTAAAGTTAAGATTTGTTTGCTAAGTTGCTGGTGTACGATTTATTATTTTGATGATAAATAAACAGTATGTATTTATTTCTTACATTTTGTTTTACAAAGTTAGGAAAGCGATGTTTTAAGTCAATCCTGATATTGATGTAAAAAGATGTAAAAGAATGATCCCAGTCACTTCCACACAGTGAGGCATACAGCTTATGATATCAGATCGGTACTCGCTATCGGCCGATACCCAAAGCCCAGGTATCGCTATCGGTGCATCCCTACTGTGTATACCTGCGTATACCCTCCACTACACCACTGTGTCTCAAGCATCTATCCAACAATGCATACGTATGCCGCTATTTACATTAAAAACAATACATGACGCACTCCAAGTGAAATAATGACTCCTACCCGTGCTGGCATGATCTCTCAGGGAGAACATGGTGCTCTATCATCTGAACACAAGGCACTTATGAGCTTAGTGCTCAGTGCAGGAATTAATGAACAATGGATTGAAATCCATTACATTACTCATAACAGGCACCAGGGGAGCATGTATATGGACAAACTCATGGATTGTGCCACTTCGCTACGGAAAACAATAACAAATGGTTGAAATATTGGAGGGTCAGCTAGAAGTCTATCGCCACCGCTCCATGTCCAAAACATTTCTATGAAAAAAAGTGATTGATGGCTCACATCAGCATGTGACACTCTTCACGTGTCCGGCAAGTCACAGATTTGACCCTTGAACCTGCCATCTGCAGAGCCAGGCACCACACCGGCGGGATGGATCATTTTTATGGCTTTGCTGGGAAGTTCTAGTATTCATCAGTAGTAAGATTTAAGTTTTGACGAAAGAAAACAACCAACACGTTCTCGTCCCAACTCGCCATATACCGACGCTTTTTCAGATCCATCTACGTCACTTTTTAGTCGCAGTAAACACGTGCTTAATGTTGTGAATTAAACAAAAACACTTGCTTAGGATTAGGCAACAAAACCACTTAGTTAAGTTTAGGAAAAAACATGGTTGGGCTTAAAACTATGTTTGCACAGTGAAAATAACACCGAACTTTGTGAACACGGGACATGAACAAACAGCTGATTATAAGGTGTCACCAAGGAAACTACGTCACCACAGCACTTTCTGTGTTGGCATAGTAGTTAATGGTTAATCCGGTCAACTCATACCGACGCTAAAGGGTGCCTTGTGCGTCGGTATGGAACACCCTCAGCCGTGACAAAGCGTTTGTTTTTGACGCCCTGGGAACGAGAACTGTCTGTATGCATCAGTATATGTGCAGAACTGAAACGATATCAAGGCAGGCCAACCCTGAACGATACCACTTCTTGCATTTCAAAGCACATTACTGCTTGAAATGATGAAATTACTTGCATTAATCAAAAAAACATGATGATTGATTATGGGTTCTGTATGGAGTACTGCACATTAATTAGTGGGCGGTGTGGTTAGCAAAGCTTGCGGCTTGAGATTTCACTGGTTTAAAGAGAGGAAACAGTGGGTGGGAGTCGTTTATGAGCAACACCCTCTCTTCGTTTAGCACGTGCTACACTTAAAACCAATTGACACTCCTTAATGCTCAACAGGCTTGTACTGGGAGCTGTTGTTAATGTGTAGAACTGCATGCATGGGAGATTGCTGTTGATGTTTGCTCAGTTGAAATTACTTGAACGATTCAAATAAATATGGCCCCCAATTAGGCTCGGAGTGATCCCAGATATCATGGGATGATCATGTGTACGGTGGTATTAGATCTGACATGATGACTCAAAGGCCGGACTTTATCCCTGCTAAAGATCTGGGCAGTAGCTTCCACAGAGTCCCATGGCTAACGGCTCTCACTTCGTCTCTCTGCAGGCGTCTGGCCATCTCTGCAAAAAGGTCAGCAGGAACCCTCTGGGCTCATAAAGACAGGCCAATTAACGCACCCGCACTTGGAAACCTGCATTATTTATTCAGGATCCCCTCCTTAGGACGAGAATGGGAATGAGGGAGGAGGCAGGGGAGGATGTAGGAAGAGATGAAGGAGATCAATGGAAATGTGGAGTTTAATTACCGTCAGCTCGGCAGGCCATCTTCACAGGACTAAATCCTTGGCAGGGGCTGGTGGAAAGAGACCGGCAGCACCCGGAGTCAGTATCTGTGTTTCTGACACGTTTCACTATTCACAGTGGTGTTGTGTTTAACAGCACTTAGATCAGGGCGAGAGCAGTCCTACTTGACAAGGCCGACACGCTTTATGATGAATAATGAAAGAAGTGTTTTCGTCAAAAGCCCTTAATTGGCTTAAAGGAGAGAAGCATTTGCGTAGAGCTCGAAAAACATCCCTTCTTGTCAGGATGTAATTGAACGTCCTCTGTAGATAACTTTCCAGTCATGATGCACTTACAGCATCACTAAATGCAAACGTGTTAGCCCAGCCCAAGGATAAACACTTAGTTTCACACCAAGTGAAGGAAATGTGATTAAGTCCCTACATCTACACATCAAGCGATAAACATCATTAGATGGAAACCGCCCCGTCTAATTTGTTGTGATGTGCCTGTGATGTCATGATTGGATGTGCTCCTCTAAATGAGAGAGAGGCAATTCCAGCCGGTTCGGAAAAACACTTTGATTAATCATGCTATGTTGTTGACTGCAATTATGCTCGGATAATGAAACAGGTTATTTCAGACATGATTCACACCAGCTGAACAAAGAAACGCACGGCTTAAATGTGCCCATTCATAAATGACACTGTGATGTTTTAGTGGCGATCTTTTGCACAAAAACATAGCGTGATGTCTACTCACAACATGTCACAGTATAGCTCTTCGTATGTGAGGCATGTTGTCAACTGCCGATCCCAACGTTGCACACATTTCTTTTGTAAAATAAGTGTTTACTTAATATTCATGTAAGCAGTATTTTCTTCTGGAGATTCACATCCCCTTTGAACACCTGGAAGAGGCACATTTCCATCCAATTGTTAAGGCTTAAGCAGGCTTTGTGATCTATTTCTATGACATTAAAGAAGGAAGTATGTTAAAACATGCCAAGATTGTTCACAGGTATGGCTGCAACGCCTTCAATGTTTGTGCACAGGGTGTCAGAAATTTGTATTCATTGTGAATCATATTCCTTTGACTGTGTTTAGTTCGTACATCATAATGCAAGAACTTGTTTCGATAGAAATTGTGCTCTTTAACTGGAGCATTTTATCTTGTGAATAATTTTATTTGTGAATTTGTACTATTTGGGAAACTGCAGACAATAAACTGGTTGTTTGCAACATTGATGACTTTTTCAATATAATAACAAGTCAGATGAGCAAATGCATCTGTTTTTTCATTTTCGCTTTAACACAGCGGGGAGCGTGACGAATAAATAACACGAAAATGCAAAATACTCGCCTGTGAATCTTACGTCTAGGGCTTTTATTGTGGAAACTAAGAATGGAAGGAGTGGATCTGGTCTGCGCCGCCTTTGTCAAGGTTGAAAGGAGTAAAGTCTTTCCTCATAAATATAGGCGCAACTCATCCCATTTCTGCTCAACGTGATGTCTTTATTCAGAAAAATCATCCAAAAGTTTTGCTATTTTGCCATGTAATATTTGCGTGCTGTTCAAAAGTATTCATGACAAAAACAACAGTTCGAAAAGATATATTAACGTGCAAATTAATAGCATGAAAAAACTTCTTGGCGTGATGAATAAACGACATGAAAATGCGAAATACTCGCCTGTAAAAATTATATGTTTACGGATTTTATTTTGAAAGGGAAGAATGGAAGCAGTGAATCTGGTCTTTCCTGCCTTTGTCAAGGTTTAAAGGAGTAATAAAGTTTGCAATCTTGGTTCAGAAAACAGAGCGTCCATGTTCTTTTTTCTTAAATACGGGCACAACTCAACCTGTTCCGCATAACGTGATAGGCTGATGACATTATTTGCAGAGCGAAAGCTCAGAAAAATCAATCAACTGAAATTGACGTGCTATAAAAAACACCTCCGGTGTGTAAAGGCTTTAAGCTGCAACTCCAGAATGTGTTAATGCTTAACCAAATTGAGCATATTGAGTAGGGAGTCAGGTTGGATATATACGCCAAATTGAACCTGCTCACCTGCACCCCTCACTGGACTCCTCTCTGAACATTTGCCCGTGATAGACATATACAGCCATGACCCGAGGTCAGAGGCATGAAGCTGAGTTTGCCGGCAGGAGGGCAGGTTCTCTCGCCTTTGACTGCTACCCACGGTGAATCGACCGCCCATAACACAGCCAGTGGTCAATACACTCAGACCTAATTAACGGCTCCTTCCTGAACATGGGTCAGTGTAATTTCATTGCCTTCTTGGAAACATTTCATGCAGCTGACATACATGCTGTATGTAAGAGCGTATGTGCGGATGTGTTCATACATTCACTTATGAATTTTGCTTAACCAGGTTGGCAACCTGAGAGCACATTCTGTTTTACAGTTGGTGCTTTCAAAGCCCTCTATGCACAGTGTTTGATTTATAACCTACATATAGTATGCCACTTCAGATTTGTAGTCCAATGTGAAAGTATTTCATGGCTGATGAAATATTACAATACATATAGATTTTATTATGAATCTGAATAAATAACACTCTAGTTTTCTAGTGTATCGTATGCTGTTTAAGGCTCTGATATGTAAGAAATAATAGATCAACCTTTCAATTTATAAGCTGTAGAACAAAGTATCTTTGGTTACTGGAATATTTAAAGGGGAACACCACCACATAACTGAAGAATACCAAAATGTTATCTCCATGGGAAAGGAAAGTTCAATCAATATGTGTGAACATGAGCCACTCTCTCTAAAAGCTAGACACCAGAGAAGTAAGTCTCAAACTTGTGATGTCATAACGACTGGAGCTGCTCAATAGACAAATGAGAGACTGTGGACCCAAATAACATTTCTTTCATTTTTTATGCCCAGACGAGCTTTATTCTATTGTAGTGTTGTCAGCTGTGAAACAGAAAATGTTCCCATATACTCAGATCGTTCCCCTGGGTGCTCTCAGTGTCATCTAGAACATCTCTCCCAATGTATTGTCTATGGAGCCAGGCTGTTGTTATACACTGTTTGTAGCTAAACCTATGAAAAATAATGCACTGTAATTCATGTATATGCCACAAAATCAATTTGTGTGTAATTCACGTAATCATGAACCAGGAAATATAAATAGCATTGAAAGCCGTTTAGGGAGGTGGTCGGGGTGGATAGGAGGGTCAAAAAATCCTGAACTTTCGCCTAGGAAACCGGCGTTTATGTCACGTGTGAAACCAGAAGTCAACGTTGATTTATTTGTCACGTAACTTACGTACTTAGGTAACGCCACTCCACTTCCGGAGTTATTTTAAGCCATACCAGGATCTTTTCCTAAAGCTAACTAAGTAGATTTATTGGCTAAACCTAAGGAAGTTGTTTCCTGTGAAGACGGAAGTTTCTTTTGAAAAGACTGTATGCATGTAACGAGCCGAAATTGACACGTGTTGCTGGACATTTGTAGGAAAACGAACAAAAAAGGAGGAATAACTTTTTTCGTAAGATATCATACGAACCGTTGTATTTTTCATTTATGCCATATGACATTGATTATTTGCGATTTAGCAGTCTTGTTTTGGGATTTCAGAGAGTTGCTTATGTTTACTAATATTTTTGGACTGTCTTTGACTATAGGAATAACATGTATGAATTTTGACAATGGGCATAGTTCCCGTTTAAGGAAAAAAAATTTTAGGTTAGGAGAATATGGTTACAAAGCAGAGTAACGGTTTTGTCAAGGCAGGCCGCTAAACCTTTATCCATTATTTTTCAACGATCCCATGGTGTTTTTTTAAAAAGGTGGTTAATGGAACATTGTTTTACAATCTGAGGGAACTTGTAGGGAACATTTTTAAATCTTATCTTAGTTAGTGTCTCACTAAGAGCCAGGCTCTCTTCTTCAGGTACATCTTGATCACACTCGGTTACACATGTTTCACACCTGGAAGCTGTCTTGTACAAACACAGTTTAATCTGGCGGCCACTGCGCTGCTCCACTGGAACTTTCAGGGGTTGAGAGCCTTACTCAAGTGCAGCATGGTGGTGATAATGACAAAATGATGAAAACATGAGTGGCTGGTTTATTCTAACGGCAAGCATTGCGGATGTAGCCTGCTGGTCTGGGGATAGAACTGGGAACATTATGTGAATTAATGAATTACAAATGTGAAAGTATTGTCACAAAAGATGCAATTCTCCAACATTTTCAAAAATAAAACAATTTCTGTTTCATGCACCAAAGTGATTGGCTCAGACCTGGTTAGATTGTATTAGTAAGTAGGGTCAGTGGCCCCTCGTTTCCACATGCTGAAGTGCCTTTAACACTGAACCCTAACTTGCTCCCAGTGATTGTGTGTGGGGGGGAAAAAATGCATGTTGTTTTGAACAAAAACATCTGCCAAACTAAATCAATGTAACGGTAAAAACATGAGGCTTATAGATGTGAGGTAGCTGCCAGCAACTGTGCCTGTTTGACCAAAAACATAATTTCCCACGCTGGATATGACACTGTTATGTGTTTGCTTTTTCAATTGATTTATATGTTATATAACCTTAGACATTCTGGCCTAAGTACCCTCTCAGATATTTTCCAGTGCCCATGCCTGTCATATATTTCCAGTACGCAACATTGCAATGTGCATTAAGTGCACCGTATCCATTGAACTGAAGTGGCTACTGCGTAATTTAGACCAAGCAAGTGGGTGTTAGTCATTAGTCACTGCTGGGGTTGCTGTTGATTTCCTCTCTGTGTGGGTAGGGGATGTATATTATGAGATTACCGCGCTGATCCTCACATCCTCAGAGTTATAATTAATGCAGGACTGCAGGTTGGCTGAAAGCTTGCTGCTTTTTAGTCCAGGCAAACTCTCTAATGTACCCTTGAACAAGGTACTCTATTATGCTTGTTCTTTGTCTGATGAGCCTCCTGAAGTTTTGCGATTTGACGTCTTAAAAGGAAAGCAGTGGACTGCTGCACTGCACACGCAGTGCTCAGGTTATAACAGAAGCTTTGTTCTAGTCACAGGCAGCATTTATAGGGGATTTGATGACTTAAAATTCAAATTCAGAAGTGAGCAATATGCATCGGTGAGAGATACACTTGCTTCTAAAATGCATGTCATGTATCAAACACCTTAGTATCGCCATCATGAAGCAGCGTTTGGTCAGACTGGTATGCTGGAGTACAAATAAGGAAAGTTTTGCTTTGAGGACCAAGACGGATTACCTTGCACGGCAGCTGGATCGGGATGCGGTATCACATATCACACGAAAATACATCTTGTCAGGCTCCAAGTATTTGTGTCCGGGAAGCCAGATCACGAGCCTATCAGTGTCCTGTGAGGAGCTAGTGGCAGCTTAGGTGTGTGTGACGACACGGAGAGGCGACTGCTCGTTCTAAACAACGATGGAGACTCCTGAAGAGGTTAGCGTAGCTGCAATAGCATCAGTTATATCAGAACTAGAGTATTTCTTCTTTGAAAGAAAAGGGCAAAGAACGGCACTGAAGGCTTTTCTCGATGGAAAACAAATGTCCGCTCTTCTCCCCACTGGCTATGGTAAGAGTTTGATTGACAGATGCTTCATCCAATCATCTGCCAAGTATTTTTTGAAAGTGCCTGCCCTTTTCTAAACAGTTTCCAATGATGGCTTCTCAGATGGTTCTGTGTAACAAACCATCTGGCGTGTCAGGTCACAAGACAGATGCCTTAACACAAATTGGTTTTAACGCCACTAATTTCTTTAACGCATTAACGCAACTTGCAATTTTTAAGGTTGTAGTGAGCTCAGTTTTAAAGCTAGAGTGAAAATACTGGCATCATATGAAACTAGAGGTAGGTACCAACCATGTTATACTAGCTTGTCACGAAGTAGGCTAAATAATGCTCCAACCGTGTGCTAAATTTTGGTGAGGAAAAACTGGCATGGCCATTTTCAAAGAGGTCCCTGACCTCTAACCTCAAGATATGTGAATGAAAATGGGTTCTATGGGTACACACGAGTCTCCCCTTTACAGACATGCCCAGTTTATGATAATCACATGCAGTTTGGGGCAAGTCATAGTCAAGTCAGCACACTGACACACTGACAGCTGTTGTTGCCTGTTGAGCTTCAGTTTGCCATGTTATGATTTGAGCATATTTCTTTATGCTAAATACAGTACCTGTGAGGGTTTCAGGACAATATTTGTCAGTGTTTTGTCTTTGTAACTGATTTCCAATAATAAATATATACATATATTTGCATGAAGCAAGCATATTTTCCCACTCCCATGTTGATAAGAGTAATACATACTTGACAAATCTCCCTTTAAGGTACATTTTGAACAGATAAAAAATGTGCGAATCGTGGTTAGTTTGCCATTAACCACGATTAACTACGGACAATCATGTGATTAATCGCAGTTAAATATTTTAATCGATTGCCAGCTCTACTAGATATATGTGACTTTTGAATATAACAATCTAAAATTATGACAATTTGGGCCTTATTTAGTTGTTGTCTGTTTTACCCATCATTTCTATTGATTATGATAGGATTGTACTTGTACTTGTACAAAGTAAGTAGCCAAAACTATAAAAATACAACCCAGATTGTAATTAACTGGAATTGTCCTTTTTCTGTGCAAACACCCTGTATACAAGAGAAGATCAAGTTCAAGAAATGTCGAGTGGAATCAGGCGTCTTCGACACAGCTACAGTGGCTTTGAGACCAGACACCAGAGCCGGTGCACTCACAGGTTGGTTATTTCACAATGGCTTCTTTTCCTCTTACCGTTATTACTTCTCTCAGCTTCAGCCCTGCGAGGTAAGTATGGCCTCAAAGCAAACAATACACATAAATTTCACAGGAGAGCTCCGCATGGGAAAACTGAAAGTAACTTACAACCAACATGTATCCTGTTTGGGGTGACCTTGTCCATCAAAATGACACATGCTACACAATCATACAACTTCCTCATGGTCCAAGAGACAGTTATGGGCTTGGATTTCAGTTTTACTGGTTTATTTTGTTTTCGAAGTAAAATCATAAGACTCGCAATCAGATTTGTTTGTATCTTTATTTATCATGCTCTTTTTTCTTTGTTTGTTTTGAGGTGAGGAGTTTTTATAACCCCCTTGGGTTCTTTTGTATCTCTTCTGCATATTCTGTACTTTTGAAACTTTCTGTTTCATCTTTTTCCATATGTGCACATAAATAAAAGCTCAGTTCTCAACATCCCGGAGAGCTGGGTGTAGAGCCAGAGTTGGAACTAAAGTTGACCAGGACTGTGACAAAACAATCATGATTTCTTTGGGAGCACTAGACAGTCATCTCAGTCGCCGTCTCGCCTCAGAAAGGAGGAACTCTGGAACTTGGAAAATAAATTCCCTTCCTCAGAACAGCCTAATTCCTATATCTGCACTTAAACATATGCAATTACATTTTTCTTACTTAATGCTGATATGTTCAGTAAGACCTGGGCTGACAACGTAAACATCATCTACATCATGCTGACTGACAGGCCGTCAGTAAAGCTGAATACATTTTTAAGTGAGTTTTCACAAAACCTTGTTCTCAGCACCAGAAAAATAGTGCACAATGTTAAAAAAAAAATAAAAAATGCAAGAACACGCACAATCTGCTGCTATTTTAAATTGTACTGTTCAAAGTTGTAAAGCAGTGTGTGCGCCCTCAGTGGCTCGGTGATTGACATATGATATGTGCTAGGGTGCGAACAACAACAACCAAAAGTGCTTTGGATTGTTATTTGATTTTTGTCGAGAGATACTGTACAAAGATTTCTTTGTTCTCAATCGGATCCTTTTGAGTGAAAGATGAGCACCAAAGGCAAATTGCCTGCGAGCTAACATTTATTCAGAGGTTCATACATGGAGCAAAACACAGCACGGCTATATCTGACATTATTGATGTTATTATCATGTTAACTTTGACAGCCCTAATAATTCAATAATATAATAAATGTTAGGTCGAAATGAGCCATTCTACATAATGAATACTTTTAATTTTGATGCTAATACTTTTGTACTTTTACTTAAGACTTTGAATGCAGGACTTTTACTTGTAATTAAGCATTTCCACACTGTAGTATTGCTAGCTTTACTTAAAGCTCCAGTGTGTAGGATCTGGCGGTATCTATCGGTGAGGTGAGGAGATTGCAATCAACTGAAGCCTTTTTCCGTGTGCAAAGCGTGTTGGAGAGCTACGGTGGGGACGCAAAAACGAGAATGCCCCTCTCTAGAGACAGTTGGAGTAGAGCCGGTGCGTAGATTGTTTGTGTACGTGGGAAGTGAGTGGTGAAGCAAGAGAGAGAGATCGGCGGCGACGGGAGCGAGTAACGTTATCGACTCCGGCCCAAGGAGGAAAAGTTAACAGAGTTTGGTTTGTCCGTTCTGGGCTACTGTAGAAACATGGCGTCCGGCTCCGTGAAGAAGACCCGCTCCCTATGTAGATATAAACGGCTCATTCTAAGGTAACGTAAACACAACGATTCTTATTATCAGGTGATTATACTCTAAAGAAAACATACTTATTGATGTTATATTCCATTTCTGCCAATAGATCCCCCTAAATGTTACACACTGGTCCTTTAAGACTTTGAATGCAGGACTTTTACTTGTAACAAAGTATTTTTAAACTGTAGTACTGCTACTTTTACTTCAGTGAAAGGTCTTAATACTTCGTCCACCACTTGTCAAACCACATGCTTACATTCTCGTCAGTTACATATGAGTCAAACAGCATGCTTACAGTGATTATATATCCATCCACAGCTGTCTGTATTCTCCTCCATACCTCTCTTTGCTGCTGTATTCTAATATCTCATTTGTCCACTGCGCCTGTCTCTTCCGCTCCAGTCTTGTCAGCGAAAGGTCACTCTGGCCCTCCAAGCAGAGTGCACACTTTCTCCAGGGAAATTAATGGTTTGAGCCTTCAATTGCTGCCTCTCTCTTTCTTCGCAATTTGCCGGCATTGACTTGGAGGATGTCTTCAAAAGGTAAACGTACACTATGGAGACTGGAAACAGATGGGCACTCCTCTTGTGTTGATGAATTCACACATTGGAGGGTGCTTCTTGTTTTGTTTTTTCACGATACCGGACATTGAAAAAGGAGCAGGTGGAGCAGACGGAGCTCTCCCAGACTCTTGCTTTTGTGTGTGTGTAAACATTATAATATTACATCTGAGTGAGAGACCGTGTGTGTGCACCGGCATCATTGATTCTATTTAATTTCACTGCATCCCACCGCGGAGGTATCAGTCGGAGGTTTGTGTAGCGGTTGCGGCAGCCACCCACCCGCTTTCCGACGTTGCGTTATTGATGATGTTCTCATCCTCCCAGACAATCACCAGGGATACACGGACAGACGAGGGAAATATGTCTTCATTCTCCTGTCAGGGAGGTTTACGGGCAGTTGATGTTCAGACGCCCAGCGCTGCATCCAGAATGGATGATCAGGAGAGTGCTGCAGAGTTGTGGGAGTTTGTGATGAGGGCAGGCCAACCTTCACAGAGGCATACTTTTAATGTTAATTAACATGTGACAGATGGGGGGCCCAAAATGTCACCGTGACACTTTTACACGTAAAACATTGCTCACATGACAATTACACTTTTATATAACACTATCAAATATTGGCTGGGAATGAAAAATTTCCATCTTGGAGCACAGAGTATACAAATTGACATGAAAGAGCCCTTTGTACTGGAGAATATTGTCTTCTTCTTTGGCTTAATCTCTGGCTTCTCAGCAGATTCTTGTCTGCTGTTCAGTAGAGTTATCCATTATATCGAGGCTAAATACGGCCTTGACTGTCCCGTTGTTACATTACACCTCAGCGGAAGTCTCCCCGGGCCCAATAAATCACACATGCAGATACTAATGGAGGTCTTCAGACTCATTTATAAGCCATGCACTGATAGGGGGAGAAAAAGGAAAGGATGGTGTCTTTTCAAGAAGACTTGTTTTCAGACCCGTAAAAGAGATTTTACTACAATTGAGTGCAAAGTGGTCAATTAGGCATCGCTCAGGCAGAGCTGGGTTTCTGCCAACAGAAAAGTTTTGTAAAAGGAATGATTCAGTCCCTAAAAAAGGCTCTTTTTTGTCCGGGCAGCGCTGAAAGAGAGCAGTGTCACTGCAGTGTGTTAATATGCAGAGTAAAATTGTGCAATCTGTTTAATTAGTGAGTTTAATGGTCACAGATTTCATGCCTGTAGTTAAATTCCTTTGGTCTAGATCAGTGGTCTCAAACTCAATTTACCTGGGGGCCGCTGGAGGCAGAGTCTGGGTGAGGCTGGGCCGCATCAGGTATTCCACAAAAAAAGCTTTGTTAAAAAAAAAAACAATCTTCTCAAACGTCATTATTAACAGTTCTTTAACTTGAATGGGTTCTTCTGAACATGAACTGTCCTGAACATTAATGGAACATTGAAGAACATGAACGGTTCTTCTGAACATGGCCTCTATTGCGTCTCCCACTTTTCCTGAAATTGTCTGTGCTCGTCACCAACCTTTCTCTTCACTGCAGGCTTTGAAAAAGACATGATTGGGGCTGTGTGACAAGATATATATTCATTCCACTTGGTGTCACTCCGCAATAAAGTTGTGCCTGCTGTGTTTGTGTTGCTCTGCAATTACACCACCAAACCGCTAGTTGGCGGCGGCGTCTCTATGAGTTTCCTTCTTCTTCTTGTACTACAAACAGAAACTGAGGGAGTTGGAGCTAATAACTGTTGAACCACAGAACTTTTACTGACATTACTGCAACGCCGAAAAGAGAAAATATATCTGAGTGGATTTGTGTGAACAAACATTGAAAAGATGGAGGCAGAGAGAAGTAGAACTTGGTCCTGGCCGCTCAGCATCGCTGAGAGACTGGACCAATCACAGCTGTTGCGGTCTGCGTCGCCGCGACGTGTAGTTACATTTCTGGAGAGGTGCACGTCAGGCTACGGCGTCGATTCAACGCAGAAGTATAAATCAAGCTTTAATCAAGCTTATGCGATGTTACACGGGCGCCGCCATAGTTGTTGTGAAATGTTTCTCTGCTTGCATCAAGCCCGGCCGATTGCCCGTCCCCGGGAGCCAGATACCCCGCTGTGATTGGTAGGTTCGTTCAGCTCGGGCTCGCGCAACAAAGGGACCTTCCACGGCAAACTGCCATTCACATAAAACTCGCGGGCTGAGGGCGCCTGGTTAGCTCAGTTGGTAGAGCGGGCGCCCATGTAACAAGACTTGGTCCTGACCGCGGCGGTCCGGGTTCGAATCCGGCCTGTGGCCCTTTCCGCATCCACTCTCTCTCTCCCCCCTTTCCAAGACTCTATCCACTGTCCTGTCAATAAAAATGAAAAAATGCCCCCAAAAAAAACTTTATAAAAAACTTTATAAAAAAAAAAAAAATTTGCGGGCCGCACTAACATTAAACTTTCATATCAAGGTGGGGGCCACAAAATATCGTCTTGCGGGCCGCAATTGGCCCGCGGGCCGCGAGTTTGAGACCCCTGGTCTAGATCAAAGAGAATGCTGATACGCTGTTGCCTTTTTGGTTGTAGT
Organism: Sebastes fasciatus; assembly: GCF_043250625.1. Taxonomy (NCBI): domain Eukaryota; kingdom Metazoa; phylum Chordata; class Actinopteri; order Perciformes; family Sebastidae; genus Sebastes; species Sebastes fasciatus. The sequence goes on along the minus strand of NC_133800.1, from coordinate 28,493,247 downwards.
CCGTTTCAGCTCCGTATTGAGGTATTATGAACACACCAACAACACAACAAGCTAATGGTCTCTGATGGTTAAAGGTGCTACATTTGAAATTCAGAACATTAATTTAGCAGCAACATCTATTTGCTATGTAAAAATATAGAGGAATAATGTCTACCTGAGCAGAGAATGAAGTCGTTCTCCCTCTGTGTGTGTTGTAATCTGAGCTATTCCGTGCTTTGCCGCTGTGCCGGCCACATTTGCATTTTAGTGCATGTGAGTCTCTCCGTTGTGCCCCACTGGCTAGCTCACGCCGCTCTGCACTACGCTCATAAGGCGGTTACAGATGATAACGCCATCCCGACTGACGGTGTAATCGCAGAAGCGTAGCGTCCACCCTCCAGTTCCCCCCCCCCAGATTAACACTGTTAGCTCTGTCAGCATCGTTACTGTCATTTGCACTGTTCGTGCTGTTAGCACCGTTAGCAGCTCAGCCGTCTCCATGTTAAGAGCCGTGTGGAGGCAATAAATAAGCTCTGAATTCCGTATAGAGAATTGTGAAGTGGGAAAAGCTATTCCATGTGCCCCTGGTAAAAGTCCCGTTAATTTTTTTCCCCTAATGTCAATAATGTCGCTAATAGAAAATGTATTCTTCTTTCTTTGATAAAAGAGTGCAAAAAACTTCAGGGGAAGAAGTTAACTATGACTCCCAAGATGCATTCATCCAACCAGAAGCTAAAGATTATGTCGTTAAGAAAAAGGATAATGCAAAAAATGCATTTTAGGAACAGTGTATAGGATCTAGTGGTGAGGTTGCAGATTACAATTTTGTGTAGCGCGTAGGATTGCTACTGTGGCCGAAGCGAAAACGTAATTGGCCCTAGCCAGTTGTTGTAAGAGTTGAGTGCTTAGAGTGTGTGTACGTGGGAAGGGAGTGGTGAAGCAAGAGAGAAAAGTTTAAGTTAAGTGTTTGGTTTGTCCGTTCTGGGCTACTGAAGAAACATCCCTATGTAGATATACATGACTTATTCTAAGGTAACAAAAACACAACTCTTATTTTCAGGTGATTATACACTAAAGAAAACATACTTATTAATATTACATTACATTTCTGCCAATAGATCCCCCTAAATGTTACACATTGGTCCTTTAAATGAATTCACTTTAGAATTCTATGGTATTGTTTTGGGATTAATTCAGCAACTACGGTGCAGTGCTTTGTTTTAAACAGCAATGACAAAGTGTTTTGAATTGGCTACTGCTCTGATTTGCACATCTGACTGGCTTCTTCTCCATAGTTAAGGCAACCGAGGGTCATGGCCGTGCCACATGCCAAAATGACGGAGAAAACATTATTTATCAGAAACAAAGTTGAACAGCCTTCTCTTTCAGTTTAGTACTTCTGATTCAGGGACTTGCTTTAGACGTTACAGCAGTATCTTGTTCGAGTTCCAGCAATGATAAATGTTGCTATAGATTTGCCATGTGGCTAGACCTCGCTTTTTTTTTTTTTTAAAGTATAGTGTCTTTTTTCCACACATAAACTCAATCTGACTGCAATCTGAGAAGCACTGGGCTTCAATGGGCTGTTGATGGGGTCAATACTTGTGATGTGTGCAGCGAATCCAACACAGTGCTGGATGGAGGGAGTCTGTCTCTTTGTGGCTGCAGGCGAGATATGATAGATTGGAGACCAAACCGCAGTCCTTCTCAGGTCTCTGCTGGGTGCCTTGGGCATCCACAGTTCAAAGTCCACAGCGCAAAGACATTTGAAGAAGACACAACGCTGGATGACTGAGAGGCTATCTAATGTGTGTGAGAGAATCCGCAGGGATATGGGGTTGGAAAGGTGAGGAGGGATGGAAGGATTGAGATAAGGATAGAGAAAGTTAGTGTCTGTTAGCAGACTGTCAGAGGGCTTGAGAGCCAGAAAAAGAGGCAGAGTGAGTATTCACCATCTTTTCATCGGGGTTTATGAGTTGTGTCGTTTGTACACAACTTGTACAGTACACTTGAGAGAACATGGAGTCCTGTGGGATTACAGTTCGCTGTACTGTGATTATATGGTGGAGAATTCTGCTAAAGTGTCCCACTTCTGGGGTTAGGGATTAGGGATTTGTAAATAGGAAAATGGGAGTGAAGCCTGTTGGTCAGATGCGAAACAGTGGGCTATGTGTACCTCAGCGCTTTGCCCTGGTGTTGAGCTACTCCTAAGGTGATTTAATACATGAACCGTACCATCCCATCCTGTCACTTTGCACACACCAACACACACGGTTAATGCAGAGGTTCATGCACCGCTAGGTTTTTCTCTGATAATCAGTACTTTCCCCCCCGACGGTAATCTCAGTTCCTCTAATCTGCCTCTTTGCAGGTTTTGGAAACTGCGACCAGCTATTATCAATATGCTCCCACAATCCCTTTCTCTTACTGCAATTAAAAAGCCGTAATGTAATTAATACTGCTATAATGTGCTTCTCTGTCACAGTGACAGTCCCCCTTCTCTGTATTTTGTGCAGCGCACAGCCCTCTCTCCCACTCAACCTCAAACGGTCCGTCTGTATCATGTCAGTATTTGTATCATGCACCGACTGCAAGCCACTAAGCTCATAATCTAACTCGCAGCAGCAAATCCCATTGTAGCCATGCCATTGTAAGGGACACAAGTGAATATGCGGTGACAAGTGACCTCTGTGTACTGTGTTTTGATAGTCACGGGGCATCAGTGATCAATAGCGGGCTAATCGTGAGTGCGGTGCCTGTCTCTGCTATTGACTGTGTAATGGAAAAAGTCTAGACAAAAAAAAAAAAGCTGCTCTTGACCTCGTTTTGGTGCACTGCAGTACATTTTGATAGCTGTAGTCGAAATTGAAAGTTTATATTTAGATACAGAATGTTGTGCAAAATATTTCAACGGGAGAGGGCACGTACCTCAGCTCTGAAACATTTACAAGTCGATGCTTGTATCAGCATGTTCTACACTATATTGTTTAGGACAAGGGAACAGCATTTGTCACTGAGGTGTCACCGGTGTATAACAAGCCGTGCAAGCTGAAATCCCCACCCGCTTCAAAGTCTATGTTGGTTTAAACCTGTTCCACACTTGTCACCCTCCAAACAACAACTCTAATCTCTCTGAATAGAATTGCTTGACATGTCTCACTAACTAAAAAGACATTTTTTTTTCGTTCTCCCGATTCTTTTGCTGAGACGGGCAAATGTGTGGACCGCTCGAGTGTGTGCAGACATTTGTTATTCTTTTTTTGTAATATAATTTAGTTGAAAAGAGAAGGTGCACTTGCGATCAATAGCAGGTCAGCCAATGATGGATGGCGGCGCGATTACTAATTTCACTGCGAGACAAATAACTCGGCGCCGGGCCCTCAGAGCTGAGAAATGGAGAGAGAAAATGGCAGACCGAGCTACACGAGGAGCCCCGGCTCCCCAATCCACTTCCCTATTCACACGACCATTCATCTCCATTGCTTATGCACTCCCAGCTTTCACTCTCACTCTCCGAAGGATCATAATGACTGCCGGGGTAATCACATGTGGGAACCTGTGTGTGTGTGTCTACCATCGCTGCACTGACTTTAGCACGACTTACGCAGCTCTAACTTTAGCAGCTATGGGAAATCAGGTCAGCACAATAGCATTTGATCTTCACCAAGCTTATTGATGCGCAATAACAGGAATGGTTGTCAATGAGGTACCTGCATTACCAGTGACAGCTATCGATCCAAAATTGGAAACCAATAATGCATTTCAGGTTATTGCACTGCTTATATATTTCAAATGTTATTATTGAACTGTTCAATAGAGTGCTACAGGAATGAGTCCTGAAACACGGAAATGAGTTAGCATTTAAGCATTTCCTTTTCCCTCGTCTGGAAGTCAATGGGTTTTTTGAATGGGTTTTCAGTTAGATGCCTGAAACAAGGTCTGTGGTTAACACACGCTTAAGAGATTTTAATGTTAACATAACATAAAATACATCCATAAATACCCCACTCGTGAATTTTGAAGACTTTATGTGTTTTAAAAAAGGCGGTTGCTATGTATATGTGTATATAACATTTATTTAACTAAGAAGTCACATTGATATTAAGTCTTCTTTTACAAGTGAGACCTAGCCAAGACAGGGTAAAATAGCAGCATCCAACACATAACAAGGCAACAACATTGAATCACGGCAGCAATAGGTACGACAAAATACATTACATCATACAGTGCATTAAAATTGAATCAACTGCAGCTAGCAGTGACCACTTCCTTTATTCTATGTTCAAAATCATTTAAAGAGATGAGGGTCTCAAGTTTAAGCTTGGCTTGCAGATCCATCCAGGACCAAGGTCTATAGTGGAACAGGCTTGTTTTGCCAGCTTCTCTACTGGTAGAAGGCACTTAGGTCAGAGAGAAAGAGATGATGGGACGTGTCCAACTTTCTGGGTCTCTCAACGCTCAGATGAACTCATTAGAAGTTAATTAATCACAGGCATCGATCTATTGTCACTCTTCCCCCGTGCAAGGCTCCACTAGATTCCAAGGCTCGGGTTCTGCTCAGCCAGGTTGAAATGCTGACTTCTCTTGTCTCCTTGCCGTCTCCACTGGGCTGTGGCGTTCGTCCTGGCGCCACACTGTGTGTCAGCGTGTAGCATGAGATGGCAGATCCATGCCTGGGATGTGGGAACGACCGATAGCACTGAGGTCTGGTTAGGATGAGACTTTAATTGAGTGTTAATGCAGTATAGATTTCCATACTGTATCACATCATTTCACACCAAGCAATCCATATTGTTCCATCGGGGAGTAACAGCATTTTGCAGGAACAAAACACACCCTCTGGCGACCATAATGGACGTCCTGTAGTCTCTGCAAATTTCAATGAACATGATTTATTTGTGTGTTTTTTTATTAGAACTGATTATTTGCTCTGACAAATTTAGCTGTTGGCTTTTCAGGTTTAACCATGTGTACCTTATTACACTCCTCTTCTGTTTCCAATTAAATTCAAATTGACGTCTATTGACGCTGACAATTGTTATCCATCAGCATTGTCTGTTTAAAGTGAACGCTGCAGCTGTAATGGATGATCATGACAGAGCAGAGTGTTTGGAGTCTAAAAAAAGTATCGTTTCTCCTTTGACTCCAACAAGCTTGGGAGTTGGGATTGTGTAAGTCTAAAGCTTGGGAGTTGGGCTAGTCTAAACTGAACTGAGTCGAGTGTACATAATTCACAACATAAGTCAGATAAATGGACCATTAGCCAAATTCTCAAGTGAGGCATATATTCAGCTGCTACTTAAAATAAAAAAGGGCAGGCATCGCATGCATAATATAGTGCTTACTGTTGTAGGTAATGACTGGTTGTTATTCCTGCATTTTGTACAGGCTATTCATGAGCTAAAAAAAACAGATAAATGTGGGCAGCTTGTGCAGTGCATTTTAACCAGAACAGGTATCTTCCCTTTAACTAGAAAGTAAAATAAAATGATGATAACTTTGCTCAAGATCCTTAAAAAACGCAATGTGTCATTGCTTTTCTAAGCGCAGCCGTTTAAAGGTTTATGTGTTTATGTTGAAAAGTGTTAGTGACTCAATAAAAACATGATTTGCCAACGCTTAGCTCGCCAAACATTTGCAAATGCATTCTGGTTTAAATTATGAACTTGGCCCATTTTCCTGTGCCCCAGTATTTCTTTAGTAAGATGTAATAAAATTATGTTTTGTCACGGTTCTGTATTGAAAATCCAATACTGTAGTTTCAATGGTGTTGCCGTTTTTATTTCCGTTTTGTTCGTTTTAATTCCAACATAAAGCCAAAATATTCTAAAGGTAATGGCATTCACACACAAAGACTGATCGTCATTTAACTCTGCAGGTAAAACCTGTGGGGGGCGGGTGGAGGGGGATTAATTTGTGTCGCTGTGTCCCAGTTCAGGGATCCTCTGAAGGACTCGACCCACAAAGCTGAGTCCCTCAGAGGACTTGAAGGCCAGATGAGCCGGCGCTTCCTCCCGAAATAAGACGGAGAACATAACTAATGGAGTGCTCTGTTGACCTCTGTCAACTTGTACTGTAAGGTCAAAACTCTCCCCAAGTTTATCCCCAAGATGCCGCCCTCAAGTGTAAATACATTTGACACATTTTGTTATAAAGTGAGCTGTGACATTTCATTTCTAAACATGATGGAAAACTGGCAAATCTTGTACCAGGTTAATGGTGAACATATCCACATCATTTTCATTTATCGGATTAAACCAGTTAACTAACAGCTACAACCTGATGAATATCCTATACTCAGAATTTACCAGTGACTCAGAACACAAGTACCTGCCAATTAAGACTTGATCAAATTATATTTAGTCACTTTAACAATTGAAGATGATCGCCAACAATTAACTGCAATGGATTATGTGGTACACAGTACTGCTAAGGACACATTAAAGGGCCAGTGTGTAGCCTTTGATTAGTTTTCATTAGTGTATAATCACCTGAAATTAAAAATCATTGTGTTTTGAGCCCTTCATATCTACATAGGGAGCAGGTCCTCTTCACAGAGTCCCCCATGTTGCACCGCCATTTTCAACGGACAAACAAACACTGGCCCTAGAGAGAGCCTTTCACGTTTTTACGTTACCTGAAGGTCACTGTAGTTCTCTGACACGCTTGTGAAACCACGCTAATGTGAGCCACAGAGTGCAAAACCGTGGTACCGCTATTAAAGTAGTGTTACTATGGTAAGGATGGCCACTGAGCGAGGCAAACAGTGTTACCACGGTCTGTCGCAGTCTTGGAAAGGGAGGAGTTGAGCGGAGGGGTTCTCAGTTGGTTGCAATCTGCAACCACAGCACTAGATGCTGTCAAATTCTACACACTGTCCCTTTAATTGTGTCTTCACAATTCTAGCAAAAAGATGGATTACTTCATGCAGAAGCCTTTTAAAGTAACAGGTCTCATCAGCCATACAGTATTTGTTCTACAAATGCAAACTTCCAACCCCCTAAGATGTTTTTTCCACGGGCTTGGGTCGGTCCACTTTAGCTGCAGCGTGCCATTCCAAAATCCGTGATGACATACATTTCCACTACAGCCTCACAGCAGGGGATAGCCACGCCGTCGCAGTGCCAACCCGTGACGGACTCCTCCATCCAGCTGAGTCCTCAGCGGCTAAACGCATGTGTGTCTAGACTAGAGAGAAACTGTGTTTTTAAATGTCTCTCTGTGTTCAGCTCGCAGTACTTATCTATCTGAATTCGTTTCACTCCTGTGTTCCTGCTATTCTTCAATATAAACAAATCTTATCAACCAGACATGGACATATTGGGAACATTGTTAAACACCAGCTGAAAACCTATGATTTAATTTAGTTTACAATTAATGTCAATCCTCTTTTTTTAACTAATTCTGTCATTTTTATTATTCTTTTTGTTATGTCATTTATATATTTTAGCATCTTCTGCCTATTGTCTTATTATATTTTCTGTCTGCCCATGTTTGAATGTGTTGCACTTTTATGTACATTTTGTAAAGCACTCTGAGTAACATCTCTTGAATGAAAAGTGTAAAATTATTATTATTATCATTATTATTATTTTATTCTGAGCTGTTTGGTCAGCGGATCGGCTTTACATATTGCAGGGAGGAAAAGTGTAAACAGAAACCACAGTGGCTGGAAAAACGCTGCAGGCAACAGGCTCCAACACATCATCAAGGTAAACAACTTTTCCTTAAAAAACATATAAATCTCCCCTTTGTCCCTCCACTGATTCCAATCTCAGCTCCAATAAGAGTTGCTGTTGATCAGCTAACCTACAAGGAGGTTTCACTTAACACTGATGATGTGCAGTCAGGTGCAGCTGATGAGCTCATCAGTGGTGCAGGTAGAAAAGAGACTCAGACCATTACTGTGGTTTGGCCTGTTGGGGCAACACCACAGTTTATAGAAGTCCACTGTGTTGTACACATGTAGTCCTTCAAGATATTAAACTTTGTGGGTGCTGAATATAGGAAGTCTCAAATGCAACCTACTATAGTTTATGATTCACTTCCCGAAATGTTCACTCTTAAGATAAAATGCAACTGTCCCCAGAGGTTTCTCATTACAGCCTGATGTAGTTGCAGTAAGAATTGAGATTCTACTGCAAAGCTGTAGTGCTGACAAGACTGAGACATGATGGAATTGCATTTTGTTCCACACATACTTTATCCTGTGATTTTCTTTTTTATGCAAAAAGAGCTCCTTACCAAAAGGAAAATACTGTGGATGAATGCATATTTGAGACTATATCAACCATAGATATTTGGGAAGTTGCAGGTGATGAACTTCATAACATGCAAACAATTAAATTACACTTTTTGGTAAATGTATTTTATTGTGTTGAAACAACATTCACTGAGATTACTATTTTAATCTATGTCAAGTGCAACCATCTCAGAACTTTAACAAAAACTGAACTGTTTTGTGGCTTCAGAAACTAGACAACCTCTCAGGCTGGTCTCATACACTGTTCGTAGATACTGTATACTTACAAAAAGTAATGCACTGCAATTCATATATATCCCACGAAATCAATGCATAACTAATCCACGTAATCCAGGAAGTATAAAGCGTGACAAATGCCATATAGGGAAGTGGTCATGGTGGATGGGTGGGTGAAATAAACACAGGACTTTCATCCAGGAAACCGCTGTTCATACTCCTTGTGAAACCAGAATGTAAATGTATTTGTCACGTAACTTAAGTAATACCATTTCAGTAGTTATTTAAAAAAACACAATCTTTTCCTAAACCTGACTAAGTTGTTTTGTTGCCTAAACCTATCAAGTTCTTTCCTGTGAAGACAGAAGTTTATTTTGGAAAGACTGTATGCATGGAATGTGTGGAAATCGGCATGCGTTGCTGGACATTTGTAGGAGAACGCATAACAAATGAGGAATAACATTTCGTAAGATATCATATTTTTGTATGAGGATACGTTGACATTACTGAACTAATAGCGTCACAACTAATCACTTAATAATTCTGGTCTGGGTTATGTTAACAGGTTAATAAAAGTAAAATAAAATATTGCAGTTTACCAGTGATGTATTTGAAAAGTCTGGTAACACCATAAGGCAGTCAAACACACGAATACATGGGATTACAAATGGTGGATTTTTGTTGTTGAAAACCAAGTATGTGTGTGGAGTGTGTTTCTGATGGGGAAATTGCTTTTGTCGGCAGTCTGACCTCTCCTTGGTCCAATTCGCCTCAAAGATTTGTCATCTCCGTACAGACTACAAATAGTTTGGGGGCTTGTGTTGAACCCCATTGTACTGAACCCAATAGTATACTACACATACACACACACACACTCTGGAGCATGAATGTATTCATCAGTCCGATTAACCATTCAGCAGTGTGTAATCTCTTGTCTTGGGAGGCTGCCGAGGCCAGGTGAGGGTCATTGTTCCAAATTGTAAACAAACACAATATGTCTTGACTGCTTTAGCCACTTCATTTGCTTTACATTTTCAAAGAGGGATGCATTTTTTTATTTATTTTTTTTGCTGACATTCTGTTGCACCAGAATAAAACGTAGTCAACATCTCGGGAGAGTGCATGTGTGAGTGGATGTGGCTGGAAATAGAACTGTCTGTGTGCTCAGAGCCTATAGTGCTGACTGCTGCCATTTTGTCTTTTTTTAATGCCACTGGGAAAACAAAAAACACACCTCTGACATTTGGGGTAGGGGGAATGAATAATTAATCTAATATTTGCTCTGGTTTATTTGGTTATGAAACATAAAAAGGCGTCCAACAGATGGTTGAGCAGAATTTGTAAAAAAACTAAGTTAAACATCTCTTTTTAATCCCATTAAATGTTTTCAATACCAAATTAAAACATTAAAGCATAAGTTAAATACATTGCCATAGCTGTGTGACAGGACATGGATCTGTTATCTATTGGGCTTGTGATACTTTAGATGCTTAGTCATGTGTGCCACAGCAGCTGTACATAATTCATAATTTACACTAACAGTTACTGAGTGTCCTATTTAAGCTGACCTAGCTCAAATTCAGCTGCTTTGTGTTACACAGTGATGGCCTATACATTGGCAAAGCATGCTGATGAGCACATATGGTTGCTGTTCATAACTCATACTGTTGAAGCACCCTTGAGGCTTAAAACAGACCCCATATAAGCCCAGTACCAAGTGTTCTCATGTACACAGCTCTGGTTATACTGAGTGACTCCCAGAAGTGAGTGTGAGGGAGGAAAAAAGTGCTGAAAAAAGATCATGTGTGATACATCCACCTTCCCTGAAAAGAGCACAGAATAAATGTTTCTTCAACAGCCTCGACTTGTATTACAGTTCTTTCATTATGTAGAGATCATCTGTTCTGTGTACACTGGCTTATGTCAGCTTACGTTATCTGAAGTCGTGCAGCTCGGTCTCACCGAATGGCGTGTGAATGACACAGCAATTTGTCAGTCATTTTGCGTCCAATAACGGCACAATTCTTGCTTTTGGCTCATCATTTCACGCCATGTAGTCTGTATTGACTGCAGTGTAAATGTATCGGCTTGAATATGCTCCATTCAAAGCTAGTGAATAGAATGGAATAATAGAATAAAAAGTGAGGCAGAGACTGCTTGTGGTGTTCGCGTGGATCGGTAAAAAAAACACAGGACTTTCAACCAAGAGACCGGAGTTATTTTGAAGTTACGCTAGTGACATTTGTGATGTGTTTTCCGTTACATTTTTTACATACGTATTTTACTTAGTTTACATACTTATTTTAAGCCCAACCATGATATTTTTCTTAAACCTAACTGGGGCCGTTTCACAGTAACGATGATGTGAGGAGATGGCAAACAACTGAAGCCTCTGCCTTGTGCCAAATGTATTGGAGAGCTACGGTGGCTGAGCTAGAGCCAGTTGTAAACATAGTGTAGATGATTTGGAGCCGAGTCAGTATTTACAGTGTATGTGTGTGTGTGTGTGTGTGTGTGTTTGTGTATGTGGGAAGTGAGTAATGAAGCAAGAGAGAGTGAGCAGCGGCAACAGGAGCAAGTAATGTTATCGACTCCGGCCCAAGCAGGAAAAGTTAACAATGTTTGGTTTGTCCATTCTGGGCTACTGTAGAAACATGGCAGTGCAACATACCATCTTATTTTTAGGTGTTTATACACTGAAGGAAATATACTTATCATATTCCATTTCTGCCAATAGATCCCCCTAATTGTTACAAACTGGTCTTTTCAGTTTAGGTAAATCAAACAACTTCAAGGTTACAGTCAGGATTTTGGTTGGTTTATTTCTTGGTACATGTTTATTTAGGATCCACACACCAAGAGGTCTTCACTTTTACCTAGAGAAAGGTTCAGTGCAAAACATGGGAAGAAATGAGACTCCTAATGTATGCAGAAAAGTTCCAGTACAAGTAGTTCCTGCTCATCTTAAAATCTGCAAATTGGCATCTAAATTTAGCCTCAATATCTCTGAACTCAATCAAATCTGCCACGGATTTGTGATTATAAGATAAAGATGATTCGGTGTCGTCACAAGCGCTCCAACGTAGCCCTCATGTTCTCAAAGTGAAGCGTGTCTTTCAGAAAGAACAGAGGAATGACCACAACAACAACATAACAGACATTTACTGAAGTCTTTTTAATACAACACTATAAACAGGAAAAATAAAGAATGCAGCTGGAGTTTTACTTTAAGAACGATATGCTCGGCTCATCTCAACACAGCTGAATCTGTCTGCCAGTGCTTCACTACTTGTCGGATAGTGACCCATAATCCTCGCCATAGAGCAGGAAGTGATTACATCACATGTAGCTTGCTGTCACAACTGATGTTATATTATGTGTTAGTCGTAAAAATCTCATATTATTGTCTATCAAATAATATACATTAGAGCTGTCAATCAATTAGAATATTCAATTGTGATTAATCGCATGATTGTCCATAGTTAATCACGATTAATCACACATCTTTTTATCTGTTGAAAATGTACCTTAAAGGGAGATTTGTCAAGTATTTAATACGCTTATCAATATGGGATTGGGCAAATATGCTTGATTTATGCAAATTAATGTATACATTTATTATTGGAAATAAATTAACAACACATAACAATGACAAATATTGTCCAGAAACCCTCACAGGTACTGCAGTTAGCATAAAAAATATGACCAAAACTGCATGTGATTATCATAATGTGGACATTTCTGTAAAGGGGAGACTTGTGGGTACCCATAGAACCCATTCACTTATATTGAGGTCAGAGGTCAAGGGACCCCTTTGAAAATGGCCATGACAAAATGTTGCATAAATTTGGAGCATTATTAAGCATCCTTCCCGACAAGACAGTATGACATAATTGAAACCTTCTTTAGGTCTTCTAGTTTCATATGATACCAGTATCTTCACTCTAGCTTTAAAACTGAGCCAGCTACAACCTACAAAAGATTGATGGCGTTAATGCGTTAAAGAAATTAATGGCGCTAAAACGAATTTGCGTTCACTTTTACAATCAGAATATATATAAGGGACTATTTCTTCTGGTTCTACCAAGCATAGGAACTACTATACGGCTAAATTAGATTGAATGTAAGGGTTATTAGTTACTTAAGGGTTAGCAATTATTGGGTTACAGTAGAAATACATGTCTGTGCATTAATGTAACTCTCCATCCAACCCCTTAGCCTACAACCACTTCACTTCCTCTCTGCTCTATTTCATTGTCAAGCTTCTTCTAGTCCATTCTCCGCCAATCCTCTTGTGGTTAGGAAATGCACTTCTCTCAAATTACATGCATGGACCGTGTTATTTCCTTTATACACATCAAGTAGATTTCACTAAATTTCACTAGACCAGGCTCCATTAACCCTTTATACTATTTTAAATGGGTCATTAGGTTTGCGCTCTAACCTTGGAAGATACGTCCGTCGTACCGAGTCTTTAAACCCATTACCTCGTTTACTCGTCGACTCGCACTTGACTGATTAATCCTCCTCTGTCTCCTACTCATGAAACTCGGGTTGCTCATTCCCAGGTATCCAGGGGTGACTGGCCTCGAGGCTGTGCCATTTCCCTGGGTCTAAATAGCCAATTAGCTGAGACCTTGGGAACCACAGTAAGGCAACCATTAGTAATTAGCCATTGACATTTGGCCGCTGTATGGAGTAGTAGCCTGATATCCGGACTGAATGGCCATATATTTGAATCGCTGGAGACGTGGGCAGCGATTCAGAGCTCTGGAAACAGGCTAATACAATAGTTAAGGTGTGGCCAGTGTGACGGATCAATGCTTTTTCATCAATAATTTTGAATCTTTATCTTTCAGTGACACCTTCTTGAAAGGATTTCATCTTACAAGATCGTTCAAGCAGTTCAGTCAGTTCATACTCAGGAGATTAAAATAGTATATCCCCTCATGCTGCGACAGTTTGACAACCAGGGTCTTAATCTTTTTTTTTTTTTTTTTTCAAATCATCTTTGTAATCCAAACTAACACATGATGGAGGACACTAAGCATTTTCAACATTGAATATAGTTCACCACTCTTCTTGAGATAGATTACTGTACAGCGAAGCACTACAGTTGATGATTATGATAAAGTATTCTATTTCTTGTCTGGCTTACAACAAAACTATTCATATTAAAATAGAGTATTAAAATGCACTATATTTCAATATTCATTGTATGTCTACTTAAAACAGAATTATTTGGCTAAAATGCATTTATATTCAGTAACTTGTTCAGATGTCTTGTGGTACAATGGTACAAATCTGATTAAAACTTCATACTGCATAGTTGACATAATGGGATCTAGTGAGCCGGTTACAATCATGACTGGTTTTCAGCATCATTTCCACCCCGCTCATACTATGCTTACATCTACACAATCTGCATCAGCTCAGTTGACGCCCAGACAGGTACGCTACACATGGTTTAACTCTAACCAGCAGATATTAGCAGAGAAGTGTTATGTCGAAGACAATATCATTTCTGTGTCAGAGGCCCTTGGAGGGCAAAAACACAGCCTTGTCAAGAAAGCAAAAAGAAACTATATGTTGCTGTTAAGTCTTAAATTAAGAAATTGAGACAGCTGAAAGCCTCAAAAGGATTTGAAGTGTTCATTAGCAAGTAAGTGAAAAAAGTTTTGTTCAAGTCAAGTAGTAGTATAATGGTACATGTCCACAGGCGTGGGGTCGCGCCGCTTCCCAGCATTGGACACTTGATGGGCTGCCACAAGACACTAGGCACCTGATTGGATGAACGCTTTCACTCGTGGGCTTCTACTCCCGGCTTTCAAACCGGAACCAACATGACGGCTCGTTTGGAAACTTTTTATTCTTATATTATGAAAATAGTTCACTCAATTGTGTTTCTGAAACGAGAAAAAAAACCTGCCGTTGCTGAATCTGTCTTCATTTCAATCAACAAAGGTTAGTTTAAAAGTTTTTTGGGGAGTTTCCAGAGGTGGCGAGTCGGGCTGGACGCCCCTGCAGTAGCCTAGCCCTCAACTTTATGCAAAAGAGAAGCTGCTAACGTGACGGTCCATCTCTTGAATCGCAACGCTGCACTACCAGAATGCATTGCCGGCTGCTTACATAGACAATGAATGGGAAGCGTGCAAAAGCCGTATCCTGTGGACACGTACGATAAGTGTATCGGTTCCATCAGATGGTCATCAAATTGATGAGTGGAAAAACATGTCTGAAATATATCAAGTACAGACAAGGTGTCAGTTATGTAGATCTGTGAGCATCTGTCTACTACATCAGACTGTTTTTGTAGTATACTCTGCATATTCCGCAGGAGGGTATAAAATGAAGATGAGCAACAGGAACCCTTTACCTTTAACGCAATAATATTGGCTGCAGCCGAGGCTAAGAGACAACCTGTGTTTGTTCTTACGGGTCAAATAGAAGGCGAAAGAATGAAAAGGAATTAAATTCCAGGCTATATCTCTCAGGATAGGTGTGAACTGGATGTTCAGTCAGTGAGTCAGGGGCTGTGACAGGCTGGGCGGCGGTGTAAATCTACCTTTCAGCAGAACATCAACATCCTGCCTCTGACCTACATTCTCAGAGATGGACAATAACAGCAGAGAGAATATTGTGGAATTAAGAACAAGCAGGGCAATTTTATTAGGACGCCCCGGCTGTGGGTATATGCTCACAGTTCCTCCAAATCTCCCGGGACAATCACTCATATTACTGGAGGCAGAGGATGATTTTTGTCAGGCATTTCCTGTCTCAATAATACATCTATTGTTATTTTTGCTATTCTATGAGCAGAGAGGCTCGGAGGCAGAGTAAAAATATTTCAAGGCTTTCAAAATCTATTTTTCATGAGCTTCATGGCCTTCAGAGAAAATTAAGATAGAGGTACAGTTCATTTTAGTAGGACACAAAATATTTTGAAAGCCTCAGGGTAAAGCCTAAATTGCACAAGAACAAAAAAAAATGCGAAGGATGGCTGATAAAGTCAGTTCAGCTGCTGTCAACATGGTACAGATCTGAGTGGGCTAGTGGTTATTCCTGGAAAAAGAAGAAAATCTTAGGACATCCAGGAACCTGCAGTTCCAGTTAAAAGCATCTGAAGGAACACATTTGAGCCAGATGCTACAAAAAAAATTTTTATGAGCAACTACCGACAGGATCGAGCCAATATTTCAATAATGGTGTGACCGACAATGATCAATACTCTCCGCAAGGAAAATCAAATTACGCTCATGAAGTCACAATGGAATTTTCCCCACATGGTTTTCTCTGTTGCAATATGGGAACATCATATGTGATGTGTGTGTGTGGGATGTGATTCAGATCTTAGGAATTCCATTGTGGTTATGATTAAACAGTGTGGGCGGAGAGAAGTACTAGTATTTAGCCTCAACCTGACTGTACATACTGCTTTACTGCGATGATTGACAATCAAGATGTGTATAATGGCTACAAACCTGCTACTAAAAAAACAATAACATACCTCAGAGTGTGATTTTCCTCTCCATCTTCTTTACGTAATCTGATTCCCAACATGAATATTACTTATTGGTGTGTCTGAAAATGTACCAGATTTAGATAATGTCAAATCTTGGGCTGTTCCCGGCAGTGTCTGTGTAAGAGGAGACACAGTGTAGAGAATAAGTAAGTGAGGAGGAGAGGAGGATAAAGTGTAGGAGGTGCATTCCAAATGCCAACAGCTACAGTCTCATCTGTAAAACACCCAGATGGCATTTACCTGACAGCAGGGCAGTGGACGAGTATAGAGCCTTCAGCCTTCGCCTCCTTTCGAATCTCCATCCCTCGTGTTTCCCTCCTCCTCCTCCTCCTTGTCCTCTTTGTCTTTCCTTTTCTGTCTGCGCCAATTGCTCCCACCTTCATCCTCTCCTGCCTCCCCTAAACTCCTCTCCACCCATCTGCCACTACTCCTGATCAGCTGCAACGCAGGCGAAGGCGCCGTCTTGTGCAAGACATGTGCCTGATAAATGAAGATCCAGACATCTGCTACAGAGGGGGCCCTGGAGCTCACGGGGGGCTAAATCACCACCATTGATTGTGCAGCTTCAACGCACTGACAAAAGGCCATGATCACTCATCTTGTTAAAAGCGGATTATCGGCCTGTTTGTATCTTGTTACACCCATAAAGATTTTTCTTCCACCCTTTTCTCTCCAATTTTAACACATTAGCTGTTTTTTCTTTGGCCTAATTTGCTGAACGGATAATCCTCCACGTCGGGTTTTTGTCTCCAATGGAACTATGGATTTTAATGCTGTTTAGTATTGTCTTCTACTGAAATGGCTGACTGTGAGAAGATGTGCTGATTCATTAAGTGGCTGCTTTGATTTTCTGGCCCCCAAATAAGACTTGTATGGTGGATGTGTTGTTCAGCTCTTGGCCATGTCTGCCTTTTGTTGCAGCGGAGAGATTATCTATTCTGACCCTGGTGGTTGTCATACAAGAGCGTCTTGTTGGATCCAGGAGATGAATTAATCAAAGCATCCATACCCCATTGTTTTCTAGAGTGCTGCAAATTTGCAGAGCTCATGTAAATCATCTTTTGAACATTTAAAGGGCATTGGGTTGATTGTATCCGCAATGATTTACATATGTATTGATACAGTAATTACACTACAATTTATATACAAAAAATGACATGATGGCGTGCTGTGCATGGTGCAGGATTGAGTCATCTGCGTAATGATTTATAAGAAAATTAGACATCATGGTGTGCTATTCCATCTCTGTCATGAAGGATTGTGTCATCTGCATAATGATTCTCAAGCTATCCAGGATGGGATGAAAGCACACATGTGAATGTGTGTGCATGTTAAGAAGCAGGGGTCTAATGACACTATCCGTGCCAAATCTTAAACTCGCTGGTACAGAACCCATTTACCTCCTTGAGCTCTTTGTCCAAGCTGAGCCCTCAATGCAGACAAATGACAAATGAATCACAGAGAAAATGGAACAGCAGCAGGTTAAAGCTGTTTGTATATAAATCCATTTTACAGAAGTGTAAGTGGCTGTGCCATATAATTAATGCCAGGTTAATCTTAGCTTTAAGATGAACTTTTGTGAGATTTCGCAAAAGTTTGTACTTCCGGGTCAGTTTCACACAATGGAAATTCTCACCATTTCAATTCTCACCATCTCACCAAACCACAGGTTTCTTGGGAGAACGTAAAGGTTTCTTGGTTAGAACGCAAAAGTTTTGCGAGAGAACACAAACGTTTCCCGGGAGAACGCAAAAGTTTTTCAAGTAAACGCAAAAGTATTTCTTTTTTTCCACCCATTTCTTTTTTTTTTCTCCCCCATGTCCCATTAGGGTATTGCTTTCAATTAATAATTATAAAAAGTTAACTTAAAACATTAAGGCATATCCTGTACTAAATGCTATACATTGCACACCATTAAGCAAAAGTGCGATGTTATTGGATGGATATCAAAGCAGTGATGCGAGTTGCCACACTGGTTTCTTTCTTAGAGAGTGAAAAAAGTCATGCTCTCAGAAAATGAAAAAGGCAGTTAAGGCAAATATGTCACTAGACTTAAAGTAAATGGAATGGATAGTGCTATAAATTATACGTTGAAATGGTCTTTCTGCACCAGAGCTCTGAAGCACGTTAATATAATGTGGCTCATAACATGTGCATGCAGTGCACACACATACAGAGTTCATTTCACTTTATGGCAGTCGCATCTCAGTTATCTTTTATCAATATTATATCCTGTATTTGTGTAGTCAGTTTGATCTGAATCCAAAGATGAGATGTGTTACTGAAAACACATCAGCCATTGGTTATGGTTTTCTTTCAGGCAGATTTGCTGATGTCAAAGGGCATATTCACCACATGTCGAGCAGACAGGAATGTTTAACTGCTTAAAAGTGTATGAATATGTGCATGGAATGATTCCAAGTGAGCGGGTTTGAGGAGACAAGAAATCAGATGGCGGCAGGAAAGTTACCCATGGCACTCGAGTAGTTTTGCACCCACTGGTCAACCTGCTGCAGGCTAGTCCCATCTAGCCTATGGCCAGGTTACAGATGTCCGAATCACCACCCAAATTTCTAATTTTGTTGATTAAATAGGTCTGATGTTGCTCTTGTGAAAAGATGTTTCACTCTTTAGCTCTGTGAAACAGCTGAAATTGGAGAATCGGAGGCTTTGTGGGCTGGTGGTTATTACACCACCACGAGAAGAAGTGACTAGACAATCAAATCTGAGGGAACAAAGTGAATATGCAGAGCTCATATAGATCACCACTTTCATGCCTGATGATATTCTGCTGTTTTTCTGCAATGAACATTTTTAATTGATTGAAAGTAATTAAAATGTAATTTACAAAAACGACAGTATGTGAAGTGCTGTTCACTGATGCAGAATTGTATCATTTGTGTCATGATATATGGCTGCCTTTCCCAAGAAGGGTTGAAAGCACACATGTAAGCGTGTGTGTTTTGGAAAGTGTGGGGGTCTAATGACAGATCATTGCCAAATCCTAAAGTCCCTGACACCCAGCCCATTTACCTCCTTGAGCTCTTTGTCCAAGGTGAACACTCAACACAGACAAATGAGTCACAGAGAAAATGGAGCACCAGCATGTTGGAGCCACTGGTACACAAATCCATTGTAGTGGAGTGGAAGTGACTGCTTCATCTAATTACAACCAATGGAGGTTAATCCCTGCTTTCGAGAAAAAAATAAAAAATAAAAAAATCTCGGCGGCGCTCTCCCTCAGTGTACCTACTCCATCATGTCTGAAAATATGTGCCAACAGAGAGGATATCCAGCCCACCTTTTAACCACAAACCATCATTCTGCTGCTTAATCCTAACAACATCCAGTTAGAGACCTCAGCTGCCGCATCAAAGCAACATATCACTTCCCGCTGATTGCGATGAGAGCAAAACCAATTTTATATAAACTCCTATTATTTAGAAGGGTTGTCAGATATTTGTGAAGTATTCCAAATTTTGTGAAAAAAATTGTGATTAAACTGCAATTTGCCTTGAACTGTTTGCCTGATTCTTGCTTACTTATTGCCTTTAACAAACTCTTAACTGGGCTATTAAATGCTACGTTAGCAAAACATCCTCCTCATATTATATTAATATTTTAATGATCTCCTAATTTGTATTAAGAGTGTTTTTGAGATAATTACGATGGCATTTAGACGTCTGAATAAATGCCATCTCCAAGTTGACAAATTGCTGAGGATGCCAGGAGAGTCCCAGCTATAATCATCTCACTGGGGAGCTTTTGAATTCCTGTGCCCATGAACAATACGGCGAGTCAAACTGGAAGAGCTCAACAGGATTGCATGATTGATGATGTGTTTTCTATGCAGTGTCTTGGGGAATGAAGACCTCTTCGGGGGAACTATTTGAATTAATGGTACTGACTGGTGGCGTATGGAGTCAACCATGCCAAGAATTACGTGAGCCATTGAGACACGTCTTAATTTAAGATGCAGATGCTGCTTTGTTGTTACATGTGATCCCATGATATGGTTGGTTTTCCACTTTTCCGCAGTTCAAGAGCCCATTATGTTTATGCAATCACTTGTAAAGTACTGAGTTTCAATTCCGTGACGTGTCTCTAACTGAAAATGGTTTTCCTATGGTACAATCCTGACACTCCTGCAACACATTCTCATCTCAATTTGATACATACTGACGTTTTGTCAACCCCTAAATGACACTTTTTAGTTGCATGTAAACACATGTTTAACATTGTGAATTAAACAAAAACACTATCTTAGGATAAGGTGACAAAACCACTCAGTTAGGTTTAGGAAAAAACTACATGGTTGGGCTTAAAATTACTGTGTTTGTACTGTGAAAATGTGACACGGGACACGAACGAACAGCTGATTGCAAAGTGAAGGTGAAACAACACACAGGATACAAACAGCGGCCTACTGGATGAAAGCCCTGTGTTATTGGACCCAGACACCTCCCCTTGTGTGGTGGTATCGAACGCAGACGGCCATGAAAAGGCATCGTGTGACGTCCTGGGAATGAGAACGGGCTGGCTCCTCTCTTGTGTCGCCCGTCACATTTTTACTAGCGGTTTTTAGACACGCATAAAAGTTAAAATATTCTCAATTTTTCAGTTCAAGGTGGGACAAATGCAGATGAAAGGTTGATATTAGCGCTATTTAATTATGATGATCGATATAATTTGTCTGTTTGAATCCATTTTTTCCCATTAATGATGGAGGACTTTTATATACTGACATGGAATAGTCACATTTCACATGTTTTGTATTGTTTTGTAACTTGTACTATTATAATCATCTCTATACTTACTGTACTTCAGACTGACTTTATCGTGTGTGTGTGTGTGTGTGTGTCTGTATACTGGACTCAGAGGCTCCGTTTTGGATGGAGTCTGTACACCATTTACTAATGAGAAGCTTAACATCTGGTATTTCTCAACTCTAAGTATCCCAGTGAGGATGTGTTGTTGCCCAACTGTACAGACTGATATTTTATCTGGCACCGAGCTTGGAAGTACAAGCCTTATGACACACACAAACAACGACACAAACACACACAGACACCACCACATCTACACTTACACATTCAAAGTTCTATGTGAGCCATAGAGACACCTCTTAAATTGAGTTTCCCAGATACAGATGCTGCTCTGTTGTTACATGTGATCTTGTCAAGGTTGGTTTTCCACTTTTTCGCTGTTCAAAAGCCCATTATGTTTATGCAATCACTTGTAAAGTACTGAGGGTAAATTCCGTGAAGTGTCTCTGACTGAAAATGTATTGCCAATTGGTTACAGAGTTCTACTCTTTGAGGGAGCTCTTCAAGAATTCGAGGAGCAACAAGAAATCTACAGGGAGAACGAATCTCTCCCTAGAATCAGACTGTAAACATGCATGAACATTAGCATGACAGCACTACCAAAATTGCAATCACATAAGGGGGGTTGGGGTGGTCGAAGCAGTTGCAGCAGCGAGCAGTGTTGGCCTCAGGAATCAGCAAAGTAATGGTGAGAACTGGAGAGAGTTTATAGCGAGCTGGAGTGTTGAGTGTAGCTCTAACTCAACGGAACCACTCATTAAGCTTTTCTTTCTGTCTTTCTGGAAAAAAAAAAGAAGTTTCTTGCTGTGCTTTCTTTTCCATATTCTAAGTCAACCTGGCATATACTTCAGCACTTGTCATTAAAGATTTAAACAACCGACCCTCAACTCACATACCCTCTTCATGAAGTTCAGCCTATAAGGTTTATGCCTTATGGGAAATGGTATGTGTTGAAGGAAACTAAAAGCAGAAAATACTGAGCAATATCAGATTGTTGTCATTATCTTTATTACCGTCTTTATCTAGACATATGGAGTGAATCACATGACGTACTGTTGACTAAGTTTATGTTCCAAAGCTGGATTTTTAGTTCTTTGCATTCTTACAAATGTCAATGGGATTTTGAAGGTATGAGGTTCTAATCTCACTTCCACTCTTTTTTTATAAAAACTTCCTGGTACACTTGTATGAATGTGATTGGCTGTTACTGGTCAGCTGGTAGCCGAACATGACGGCGCAAGAACACACACAAACAGACACACACAAATTGATCTAAACAAAGTGAAAGCTACTTTATGCACTCGGGCGAAATCACAAAAGCGTTGCGCGGCTTTTGCAGCCACTAAACCTGCACAAATAAGGTGAAAATAAACCCTAAACTCTCTTTAATTTCGAAGAAAACACACAAAGCAGCGGTGCAACAAGTGTGGCTCGCCGAAATAATTACATTTTTCTGCGGCTGGGAGGCGTGTTCATGTGTTTCAGGGAGGAAGAATTTCTTTATAACTTAGATCAACATGTCACAGGACAGGTCAGAAAGAGTAGCTGAGTGTTGACTCAGGCTTATTGCAGCTACAGTTACTGCTGAAGGAAAGACATGTTGATAACTCCGTTGGGGCAGCACTGTGCAGAGCACAGAAGAGTGGAGCTTGTCTGATTTATCCACAAGACCATATGTGAGGCAGATTAAAGTACCAAACCACCAGATTAAAAGATTGCTATCCCAGCTACAGCCGAGGTCTAATTAAGAAAATGTGACGGCTTCTCTTTTTAAAGGGAGAGAGTAATATGTTTCAAGCCCCCTGACTTTCCATCAGATAGGCACGATACAAAGATTAATGGTTTCAGGAAAGATTTATAGTGAGAGAAGGAACCAGGGATTGTAGCCATAGGGGGCTTTAATGTGGTTAAATTAATTTTTGGACCTCCTCCCCTACCAAGGTCTATGGAACAAGGATTAACTAAAATGGTTTCCTTGAGGGAGTGACATGGGGAAGGCTGTAGTTTGTTTGCTGCTTTCACTAAGCCCATAAAGTGTTCACAGTGGTTGTCAGCGTTGAACACTCACAGGGGTTTTGCAAATCACTTCCTGTTGTGCTTAAACACGGTGAGACATATTGAATATGGCTCACAAACTTGAGTGAATTAAGCGGCTGTGTCATTTAGAGGGTTGCTCAAAGCTGCAACACAGCCCTCTGTGCCTGTGGATGAGCACTGAACCTGAGCCAAGTGGTGAGAATCACAATTTAAATGTGCCTTCAAAATACAACAGCAAAACCAAAACCACTCGAATGTAATGCATCGCTGAAATAAAGTGAGGAAATGCATCCTGAATGTTAATTGCCCATTATGGGAAATAGCAGAAGAAAGATGGTGGAAAAAGACAAAAGGTCTTACAAATGAAGTGCGCTGTCCATGTGTAATTAAAGAAATGGATGTGTTGCAATATAATTGCTGGGGATCTGTATCCATGCGTCCATAATAAGATCATCCACGGTTCGCATTACATACGTCACTTTGATGTCAATATCGCTGCACTGATTCGTATCAAAGCATACCATCTTTCACAAGACAATATCTCCCATCTATCTAAGCTGCTTTGAAGTTGCACCACCTGCCCTGTCTCCTCATTGATACCATCAGACAGAGCTGCTGCTGCTGCTGCTGCTGCTTTTTTTACCAGCTGTCATGTTCCCCTCGACCCTGTTTTCCATGACTCCTGAACCGTCACTTAGACTATGCCCGAGAGTAAATGTAGCACATAACAGGTCACTGGAAGTACAACGTTGGACACACATCATGGTATGGATACAACCTGCCAGATGGAGTGTTTCAGACAGCTACATACACGTATAATCACCAACAATGGGATATCCTCTTTCAGGAAAGTGTGTTCCAATAATATCATCAATATGTCTGTAGGAGCCAAATATTAAGAAAGGAGTTTCTATTCTAAGCCATATTTCTTTCGCCAAAAAAACGTGTCAACAAGGCATCTACTAAATAAAGTTGCGCTCATTCATGGGTTTACTCACGGTTAGATGTCCTTTCTGTCATTGGATGCATATGATTGATTTGCAGCCTTTGTGTGTGTGTGTGCGTGTGTGTGTTAAACTACATAAACCAACCCAAACAACCCAAAACAGGATATGCCGCGGCAACCCAAAGTAAAGAAAAAAGATTAACTTAAACTTTGTCTTATTGAAATGAACAAACTATATTAAAGCCCGTTAAAAAACTATTTCGGCTCTTGGCGTCCTTAAACAGCTGCGCTCTCCACAGCTGATACTAAATCAGGATGACGGCATCAACTGGTGCCAAATTTATAAACAATTCAATGCTGCGGTTGGCCACATGGGGCAAAAATACAAATTACTATCAACATAATGTTTCTCTTATAATAAGGAATTCAACTACTCCTTTCTTAATATTTGGCTCCTACATACCGGCCCCTATTGTTCTAAGTGCAAAACGTAACAATTCAACTAAACAAAAAAATGGAGCCAAACTAAAAATAAATATGTTTCTTATCGTACTACCTCATAACTGTGTTATGTGTTTGAGTGCACTTGAAATCTCGATTTAATCTGAAGCTTCTACTAAAAGGCATATCTTGCTGATTGGCCGCTGTAGAGTGCTGGTCTTTGTCTTCAGCAGTACACTCCTGACATGTCCTCTTGAGTCAGCCTTTGCTTCTATGATTCTACCCAAGATCCATGAGCCTCTAGGGGCATTACTGTCTGCCACCACTACAATATCTCCTGTTCTGAAGTTTCTCTTGGTGCGATTCCACTTCTGCCTTGCTTGCATCAGAGGAAGGTATTCTTTTATCCATCGAGTCCAAAAGAGGTTTGAAATGTACTGGATTTGTCTCCATCTGCGCTTGGCATATAGATCTTCCCTTTGGAACAATCCAGGTGGGAGAATGGGTTGCACCTTGAGCTGCAACAGATGATTGGGTGTAAGGGGTTCCAAGTCATTTGGGTCACTGCAGGTTGTTGTTAAAGGGCGACTGTTAAGTATGGCCTCAACTTCACACATGACTGTTTCCAAGCTTTCGTCATCAAGAGTCTGCTGTTTTGTGACTGACAGAAGGATCCTCTTGATTGAACGAATCAGTCTTTCCCACACCCCACCATGGTGTGAACCCGCAGGTGGGTTGAATGTCCATTTTACTCCTCTTTGCAAGAGAGCATCTTTGATCTTATTTAGGTTCCAAGCTTGGAGTGCTTCTCTCAACTCTCTCTCAGTAGCAACAAGATTTGTGCCGTTGTCTGATCTGATTTCCTTAACCTGCCCTCTCCTGCAAATGAAGCGTCTGAATGCATTTATACATGAACTGGTGTCAAGGGAGTGGGCCACTTCTAAGTGAACAGCTCTACAGGACAGACATGTGAAGATTACTCCATATCTTTTTACTAGGCTTCGGCCTCTCTTGACTTCTATTGGCCCGAAGTAGTCTACACCAACAAGTGTGAAGGGAGGTAACTCAGGTGTCAGGCGGTCTCTGGGTAAATCTGCCATTTTTTGCTCACCTAGAGCTGAATGAAGGCGTCTGCATGTTACGCACTCTAATATAACCTTTCTAGCGAGGGTGTTCGCACAAGGGATCCAATATTTCCGTCTTAACTGAGATAACATGATGTTTCTTCCACTGTGGCCTACTTGGTCATGGATGTGTTTGAGCAACAGCTTGGAAACATGATGATCCTTCGGCAGGATTATTGGATGCTTTGTTTCCTCTGGCATAGCCGACCTGCTTAGTCTTCCGCCCAGTCTGAGCAGGCTATTCTCCAATCTAAGTTAAAGATGGGGCTATCCTTTCTTACTGTGAGGCCCTTCTTTAATCTTGCAATCTCATTTTGAAAGCCTTGTTGCTGACAGAAGCATGCAATAGCTTTTTCAGCACCGCTTATGTCATCCACTGAGAGACTGACATTGGTTATGGAGCTTTTAAACTTGTCCATCTTTTCCTTAATTAGTCCATTCCATTTTGCTTGGCTTGCTTCCTGTGACTGGACTGTTTCAACAACTTCTTTTCTTTTCACATGCAGGTCTCGAAGCAGTTTCTTGAGTTTTAGAAGCCAGGCGACTGACTTTGTAAGTCGGTGCCAAGATGAGAAGTAATGAATCAGAGAACTAGTGCTGTTGTGTTGTTCTTTCATTATTGTATTGACAATTACTCGTTCCTGCTTTATCTCAGGGTCATTTGGACAAATCGAAGTTAGTTCAGTTGTCAAGATGGGCCACTCCTGCTCTGCTCTTTGGAGAAAGACCGGTCCATTCTTCCAAAGATCTTATGAGGGCTTCAGCAGTTAGACCTCTAGAGGCAAAGTCTGCCGGGTTGTCTTTAGTGTTGATGTATCTCCACTGCTTGACATCTGACACTTCTCTGATGGCACTAATTCGATTGGCCACAAATGTCTGGTATCTTTTGGTCTCATTTTTAATATACTTCAAGACTGCAGTACTGTCAGTCCAAAACACTGATCTTTCTAGCTGCAGATGTAGCTCTGATGTTAACATCCTCTCCATACGTACTGCTAACATGGCTGCAGTCAACTCCATCCGTGGTATGGTAATCTGCTTGAGGGGCGCTACTCTGGCTTTTCCCATCACAAATGCTACATGCACTTGATCTTGTGTGTTGGTGAGCCGCAGGTAGGACACTGTTCCATAGCCAAGCTCACTCGCGTCACAAAAATGGTGCAATTGTGCCCATTTTATCTTGTCGAAGCTTGGTGGTTTAATGCATCTGCTAATGCTGAAGTTCTCAACCGTATGAAGATCTGCAAGCCACCTTTGCCATGGTTGAATGAAACCATCTGGGACCTTTTCATCCCATCCATATTTTAGCTTGCAGAGCTCTTGCAAGATTAGCTTTGCAGTGAAGATGAATGGTGCTATAAATCCAAGAGGGTCGTAAACAGAGCTTACGACCGACAAAATGCCTCTTCTAGTACAGGCTTGCTGCTTAAGTGCAACCTTGAATGTGAACTTGTCATCTTCCACTGACCACTGGATTCCAAGAGCTCGTTCGATGGGAAGGTCTTCTGAGTCCAAGTCCAAGCTCTTTATTTCTTTTGCTCTGTCTTCTTTGGGTATAGAAGCCAAAACATCTCTGCTGTTACTCACCCATTTTGTGAGATGGAATCCACCTTGTGCACAGAGTCTGCAGAGTTCTTTACAGAGTGCTATTGCTTGTCTTTCTGTGGACACGGACTTAAGACAATCATCAACGTAGAAGTTGTCCATTACAGTGCTGATGGCCTCAGCAGAGAATTTATCCTTGTTGTCCTCTGCAACTTTTTTGAGTGCGTAGCTAGCACAGCTTGAAGATGACGTAGCTCCAAACAAATGCACTGTCATCCTGTACTCCTCAAGGCTTTGGTGGAAATCACCTCCTGGCCACCATAGAAAGCGCAGGAAGTCTTTGTCTGTTGGTGTGACTCTAACTTGATGGAACATACCTTCTATGTCAGCCATCATAGCAACAGGCTCCTTCCTGAAACGTAACAAGACACCTATGAGGGGGCTGGTTAAGTTTGGACCTTGAATGAGCTCATTATTCAGTGAGAATCCATTGAAAGAGGCGGAGCAGTCAAACACAACACGGATTTTTTCCTTCTTGGGATGGTATACGCCATGGTGTGGTATATACCACACCTTTCCATTGTTTCTTTTAAGCTCCGACCTTGGTACAGCTTCAGCATGACCTTTTTCTATGACCCCTTGCAGGAAGGCGGTGTATTCTTCTTTTAACTTTGTATCCTTTTGTAACTTTCGTTTCAGGCATGATGCACGCTGCTGGACCACTTGACGATTATCAGGCACTTTAACTTCGTCCTTTTTAAAGGGCAATGGTAGCTGATAGTGTCCATCCTTGTTTTCAGCCCTTTCCATTATCCCCATGAATCTTTTGTCCTCCACCGACATCTCATTTTTTTCTTCATAGGCTTTTTCAGGGAAGTCATGGTTATACTGCTGTAATAGCAAATCACTCAGGTTAGATACTGAAATGCGATTAGCATAGACGACTGGATTCTTTTCATTAGCAGGGTTATCCAAAAGGCCATTTAC
Source organism: Sebastes fasciatus (assembly GCF_043250625.1). Taxonomy (NCBI): domain Eukaryota; kingdom Metazoa; phylum Chordata; class Actinopteri; order Perciformes; family Sebastidae; genus Sebastes; species Sebastes fasciatus. The sequence continues at coordinate 28,465,361 of NC_133800.1, read as the reverse complement.
CACCCATCCTAAGGCGGTTCTGACGGCATAGGGCCCATCGCCTTGGCTGTTGATAACTCGCTGTGGTTCTAGAAGCTTTGGTGCATTCATTCCTATGAGTAGCCCAATGTCTGCATCAATGTGTGGTATATGGACCTCCTTTAGGTAGGGCCATTTTTTGATCATGGCATCAGTGATTACATGCTCTTTCGTGACTGGAATTTCATCCTGAGTGTATGTCTCAGGGAGCTGTAAAAATTCCTCTCCATCAAGACCGCTCACTTCAAGGCCTTTGAGCACACTGCTTCCCACTATTTTCTGTTGACCCATAGTGCGCAACAGGATTCTTGTTTTCTTTCCTTGGACTTGTAACTGCTGTCTAAGGGCTTCAGTGCAGAAGGTTGCAGAGCTTCCTTGATCCAAGAATGCATGTGTCTGTATTATCAGATTTGAATTTAATGCCTTTACTTGAACAGGTATCACAGAAAGTGGGACTAATTGAGTGTTACCGGCCCCCGTGCAAGCATTGGATTCCAAAGAGACTAGTGCACTTACAGATGCTTTCTCTGTCTTTACTGGATTTTCAAATGTCCGTCTTCGCATATGTAGGACTGTTGGATGCCTGAGAGTACACTCTTTGCAGATCAATCTTTTCTGACAGTTTCTACTAAGATGCCCTCTGGTGAGACAGCCAAAACATATGCCTTTTCCTTTAAGGAATGAGATCTTGTCAGCATGACTTATTTTTCCAAAATTCATGCATGTTTCTAATCCATGATTTGCATTGCAGTATGGACAAGGTTGTAGAACTGGTGTTAAGCTGGGAGGACTCGCAGGAGTGTTTGACTTGGGAGCGAGAACTGAGTTGTTTGAAGTTGCTATGGTGACGAAGCTACTTCTTTTATAAGCTGGAGCAATTCTCGGCTTAGAGTCCTTGGTTACTTTACTGTCCCTTTTGGGTAAACCATCTTGCAAATCACCAAACAATGGATCCATAGCGATATTTGCATGTCTTTCAACAAACTCAACCAGTTGTTGGAACTTGGCTCTTTTCTTGCTGCGTTCATAGTGGTCATAAGCTGTTGTCCTCCATCTCTCCCGTAGCTTATATGGGAGCTTTGCTACCACACACTTCATGTTGGTAGCATGATTCATTTCCTTTAGAGCATTGATGTTTACCATAGCATTACAGCAGCCACGTAAGAACAGTGAATATGAATGCAAAGCTTTGCTGTCCTCCGCCTTTATAGGACTCCAATTGAGAGCTTTCTCCTGATATGCATGAGTGATGAGGATTTCGTTGCCATAATGTTTTTGTAACAGCCTTTTAGCTTCTTTGTAGCCTTTTCCTGTTTCCATGTGTTGACAGCTTTTAACAAGTGACTTTGCTTGTCCTTCAGTGAACTGTTCCAAAAAGAGCAGTCTGTCTTGGTTACTGCTTGTTCTCTCTTCAATGCACTGTCAATGCGGTTGAATGATTTTTACTCTTTTGGTGCATCTCACAGGCATTATGATTAGGGTGGACAAAACCAGCCCAGTCGCCAGGAAAAATTGTCGGCATTGTCTGCAAACCGCGGATACGTTGAATTTATGTTGCATTCGGTCAGAGCAAGTGACGTAGTATACCTGGCAACCAGTATTGAAAGTTATGGAATAATGAGTATAACAAACAATAGTTGTTACGGTTGTTGCGTTATGTTGTTATGTTACATTATGCTACATTGTTATGCTACGTTGTTGCATTACGTTGTTGCATTACGTTGTTGCATTTCGTTGTTGCATTACGTTGTTGCGTTATGTTACATTGTTATGTTACGTTATTGCGTTGTGTTGTTATGTTACATTGTTATGTTATGTTGTTATATTACGATGTTAGGTTATGTTACGTTACGTTGTTATGTTATTATGTTACGTTGTTGCGTTACGTTGTTACTCTCTGGACTCACTTCCCCGCTAAAAGTTAAACTCTCCTTACTTTTAGTTTGGCTGCATTTCGCCACAGAATCAAAATGGGCGCAGCACGCTGAGCTCGGAACGGCTGCCACAGCTTTCCATAGACATTGCATGACAGCTCGCTGCAATCCGCACTTCTCTGCTACCCAGGTGTTTTCTTTATTGGTGTGAGGGTGTTGGGGTTGGTAACAATGTAACGTCACATTGTTACGTCACATTATTACGTCACATTGTTACGTTACGTTGTTGATCTTTTTTCTAACCTTAACCAAGTAGTTTTGTCGCCTAAATCGTTTTTCTGGTTCTGGCTCAACCAGAATTATTAATTGGTAAACTTTTCTTATAGTATGACTTGTCAAACATAGGTTTACATAGTAACATTGATAATGGCATGCATTGCATTTTACTGTGCCACTGTCCCTGGTATTATTAATGTTGCCTTACTTCCAGTGGCTCACATATATAGCACCAAGCCATCGTTAATGGTGTTACTCTGCTTTTCCTGCTCTAACATGTCAAAATGTCTGCAGTGAGAAAAAGGTTGTTTGAGCTGGACTGAGAGGAAATTGGATCTCAAAGTGCTTACACTAGTGTTAGGGATCAAAGTCACTTGATTCACTGGGCAGTTAAAAAAACATTTCAGAGTATGAGTAGCTTGCACTCTTGTCTACAGGCTGACCTTCAACCTATACAGCTAGAAACAGCAACTCTGTCTAAGATGAGGACAACAAGACCACACTGTGCTGAGTGGTATGATGGATTTGGGGAAATTTGACCTTGGGTAAGGCATCTTGCACATACATTAAGGTTAGCAGCTCAGAGAAAGCAATATGTATTCAGTTGTGGAACAAGCTAAGGTAAGAAGTGCTGATAAAGAGCTGATGTCCAGACAGACTCATGAAATTGAATTCTTCATTCAGCTTTGAGTGTCAATAGTTAACAGTTAAGTCATTAGCTTGGTAGTTAGACTTAATTAGTGGCATCCATTTCATTTTATGGTCTTCCTAAAACCACATATTTGACTAATAATTAGATTTAATCTGGTGTTGTTGACTGCAGACACCCACATTATATTTGTCTCTGGAGGCAAATTTGCGGAAATATAGTTAAGCGACAAAATTACTTCCCAGATTTACCCCCAGACTCATCAAAAGTGACAGTGTATTGCATTGCATTCTGGGCCATAGATGAATGAAGAAATGATTTATGATGCTTCTGTAGCGGATTTCTTCCTGTTTGACAGTCAAATATCAGTGCCAATGTATGACACTAAAAAGAAAACTTTGCTCTTTGATATTGAGGGAATGACACCAAAGCCTGACATTTACGAGTGATGTTACAGACGAGAGAAAACATTTTTTTTTTCCATTAAACTCTATTATGGATACACTATCAAGTTTTTGACATGCACTTTATGATAAGAAAATAAAGTAATAAGAAAAAAACATACCACCGGATATCAAAATAGACCTAGACATTGAAACTACATTGCCAACAGCTGTACCAGCTTTTACCAGTGCAAAACTGTTTCACAGCAGATTGTCCCTTTTAAACAACCTGAGGGAAGGGCATATGAGGTTTGTGTGTGTTTGTGTAGCATTTCTTGGCTCACAGGAGGAGTTGCGCAACACCAAGCGGGTGGTGGTGCCAAGCCGTGAGCACATAAGGATTAGGAGAAACTCACCCTACAGAGATCTGGGTTAATTAAAACTGTTTTGGTGAGCTTGGTGACCTACCCGGCGAGATGCAAAGAGATGCCGGCTCCATCTGTTGAAGCAACGATAAAGCTGCGGTTCACCGTCAATGACTCGGCTCGATGCTTCGACGTACAGTAAATACCAGCCACAACAGTTTTACATCATGCAGCTATAGGCACAGCCCCTGTAGAGTGTAATCAGCATGAGATTATGTGGGTTTTTGGGGAGGGAGATTTTCTTTATCCAAACTGAGGGTCTTTAAAGTGTGTAAAGCCCTTTTGGGGACATTTGTGATTTTGGTCCAAATAGATAAAATTGACTTGACGTTAAGTATGTAAGTGTTTGTAGAATGCACATGTAGCTCACATGTGGGTGTAGATTTATGTAATGTAATGTCTTTTGTTATTATAAAGCAGGTTTAAGGGTTATATAAATACTGTGAAAGTAATGAAAACCTCAATCCATGGATAAATGCACACAGCCAGAAACCGTCCCTTTGAAACAAGCTGTCAGGATTTCTTTTGTGACGTCACAAATCTACAATATATAGACCATTTCACAGTTTTAAACGTAAACATTCTGAATGTATCCCAGTTCTTATTTCCTGTTGCAGTGTATGTGATTGACATCAGCTGACAGGAAGTAAACATGGAGCCAAGCTGTTGCCTGCATAAGAGAATAAGAGAGTATCCTTTTCCGAAGAAAAAGGAAATATTATTGGAAAAAGGTTGATGGCTATGCTGGGAAGAGAGAGAGGGGGAGGAAGAAAAACAAAATTCCACAATTACGGCCCACCGGAGGGACTGCTTGAGGAAGACTCTCAGACCCTACTACAAAATGAGAGGTTTTCCAAGCAGACTCTGGTGCTCGGAAACACTATTGCTTTTGTCCACAGGGACTGCCAAAATCGACACAAAATTAAAGTTCCTTGTATTAGCTTTACGTAAAGGATTTTATTTAAATAAAAATACATAAAGAAATGTTAAATAAATGTACTAAATTATAAATAGTACATATTATGCAGAATGGCTCTCAGAGTTATTATATATTATACTATTTTATACATTTTAACCTTTTACCATCCGGCTCATGGGGTGCAAGCGCTATATGTACAACTTTTTCATGGACTATATTTATATATTTGCCTATATAGATACTTTTTGTAGCTATATAAAACTCTTGTCTTTTTGGTAATTGTGCTCACTTTTCAAAAAAAAATGTCGAAATATACAGACGTAGGCAAAGTTGTTGGTAACGTTCCGTTAAAGAGAGAAAAACCCACAATGGTCACTGAAATAACTTGAAAGTAATAATAAATAAAAATTCACTGAAAATTAACTAATGAAAATCAGATATTGTTTTTGAATTATGGCTCAGCAGAATCATTTAAAAAAACAAACTAATGAAACTGGCCTAGACAAAAATGATGGTAACATTAACTTAATATTTCGTTGCACAACCTTTTGAGGCAATCACTGCAATCAAGTGATTTCTGTAACTCTCAATGAGACTTCTGCACCTGTCGACAGGTATGTTGGCCCACTCCTCGTGAGCAAACTGCTCCAGCTGTCTCAGGTTTGAAGGGTGCCTTCTCCAGACAGCATGTTTCAGCTCCTTCCACAGATGTTCAATAGGATTTAGATCCGGGCTCATAGAAGGCCACTTCAGAATAGTCCAATGTTTTGTTCTTAGCCATTCTTGGGTGTTTTTAGCTGTGCTTTGGGTCATTATCCTGTTTGAGGACCCATGACCTGCAACTGAGACCAAGCTTTCTGACACTGGGCAGCACATTTCGCTCCAGAATGCCTTGATAGTCTTGAGATTTCATTGCACCCTGCACAGATTCAAGACAACCTGTGCCAGATGCAACAAAGCAGCCCCATAACATAACCGAGCCTCCTCCATGTTTCACATTAGGTACCGTGTTCTTTTCTTTGGATGCTTCATCTCTTCGTCTGTGAACATAGAGCTGATGTGACTTGCCAAAAAGCTCCAGTTTTGTCTCATCTGTCCAAAGGACATTCTCCCAGAAGCTTTGTGGCTTGTCAATATGCATTTTGGAAAATTCCAGTCTCGCTTTTTTATGATTTGGTGTCCTCCTCGGTTGTCTTCCATTAAGTCCACTTTGGCTCAAACAGTGACGGATGGTGCGATCTGACACTGATGTACCTTGACCTTGGAGTTCACCTCTAATCTCTTTGGAAGTTGTTCTGGGCTCTTTGGTTACCATTCGTATTATCCGTCTCTTCAATATGTCATCAATTTCAGTAGATTTTTATTTATTATTACTTTTGTCAGTTTCAAGTTATTTCAGTGACCATTGTGGGTTTTTCTCTCTTTAACGGAACGTTACCAACAACTTTGCCTACGTCTGTATAAGTAAGACCTTTAAATATGGCATCTCCCTATACCTTCAAAGCCAACTGGCAGGCCAGTTGAAAACTTTAGGTCCAAATTCATCAAAAGGGTTTAATGATCAAAAATATTACATTTGTTATATCATTGAGGCGGTTCACCCCTAAAAATGAGTGGTTTTTGCTGTTTGAGGTAATGCTATATTTTAACCACTTTATATACTGTTGTATAGTAGTAGTAGTAGTTTAATCTACAACAATGCATCATATTAATAATCTCATGTTTTATATGTAAAATCCTTATCTGCAAAGAAGCTTATAACAATGTCTGGCAAAAGCAGCAAAGTACAATATTTCCCTCCGAAATGCAAATGTAATTAAGGATAAATTAGCATAAAATAGAAATATATAAACTCAAGTACAGTACTTGATTAAATATTCTTAATTACTTTCCACCACTGAGAAGAAAAATGGCTTCATGCGTGAGTAGTATGTGCACTACGAGTTCATGGTTATAGAAAGTTTTGGGAAAGAAATACAGCTGGACCTTTATATGATTAAAAGTAGGTTTATTTATCTAAATCTGTCTGTTTGCATCCGTCTGGAATAGAAATATGATGGAGTTTGTATTCTCCCCTGGATGAATTTCAATTTTAGAAGCAGGCGTATATATCTGCTGGATCTCTCTCACACATAAACACGTTCCCACCTTGCATCATCTGTCCTTCAGGTTGGCTTGCTTCTCTCTATATGCTGCTCTGCTACCTCTCCTGTCCTCCTCCCTGTCTGTCTGTCTGTTGGCCTCCCTCCCTCCCTCTCCACTCGCTGTTCTCTCACACACAATCTCTCTGTCTGTCTCTTTCTGATTCTCTCTCTGATCTCTATCCTCCTGAGCATGTCTTGGAGGCGAATCGGCTGCATCAAGCCAGACAGCTGTGTGTTGTTGGTCTTGTGCCACCACAGAGGCGCTTTGGCTAACCCGCTATCTATTTGTTTAGAGGAATTAAAGGATGCACTCTCTCCAGGGACCTCTGGCCTCCGAGTCACCAGAAGGGGCCCCATATCAGAAATTGCACTCGGTAAACACACGTGCACTCGGAAGTAGATCGACAAACTGGACTCACATAGAGGAAAAACTGATAATCCATTGCAGATCTTTTGGAATGATCATCACATCTGATTCCCCACCACTGACCACTGCGTCATGTCGCAGGACCGGCTTGTGGGGTTACAGATGTGGAGCTTTAGAGGTAGTTCTCACGGGTGCAATTATACTTACTACTCGACTGCTTTCATTTTTCCCCTCTCTGTGCTCGTGGGAGACCGCAGGAATGATTCAATATCCTTTCTGCCACGCATTGTGCACCGCACGTTAAATGCAATCCATTTCCTATTTTCTCCAAACGCTTTTAGTTACGGTGCAGTGGTGAAATTGGTTTCCCTTCCAGCTGAATCATAGACTGTGTGCATATGTATAACATGGCGCGACATAAATATGATTTGTGCAAACTTAAGTGGGTGAAAAAAGTAGTTCTGTAGCGTGTCTGTAGCTAAATGAGAGAAATGAAAGTGGCAATCAGATGCCTAATATACTTTGACGAGGCTATTGGCTTGGAAATTGCCTCACTGGCGTTCCCCAGCTTAGCTTAGATGGGTCTTTTGAAGCCGCTCAATGTTTGTTTGTTATTTTCAATGTATGGACTAAAGCTTTTTTGCATCCCGAGATGGAATGTGACTAGCTCAGTGGGTGGGACGAACCTCATTTTCTCCCGTCCGTTCACCTTGACAATCACAGTCAATGGGCTCAGCACACAGGCGTGATATTTGCTGCTCCCACGCTGTGAGCCGTGTATGCAGAGCCCGCTCAGCTGCTGGTGGGCACCGAGCTGAGAGCACAGAGGCTCGTATCTGCTCGCCTGCCAGCAACTCCTCGGGGGAATTGCATCACTTGGAGTCGAGCGAAGGTGAGATTTAATTCTGACAAAAGACTAGCAGAAACAATAGTTGTATTCTCAGGAGTTGTGTGAAAATTGGCCGACCGGCGTAACTGAAACATGCTGGGAAATAAAGACAAGGGAAGTTTATTTATATAGCACATTTCAGCAACAAGGCAATTCTTTACATAAAACATCAAAAGCGTCAGGAGAAAAAACAAAAGGACATTTGAATACTATTAAAAATACTCATTAAAGAGACTAATTAAAACAAGCTAAAATATATAAGACAGGTACAAAATACATGTATAACATTTACAGTGCAGTGTAATGATTTAATAAAGGCAGTGGAAAACATAAAAGTCGTCAGCCTTGATTTAAAAGAAGTGAGAGTTGCAGCTGACCTGCAGTTTTCTGAAAGTTTGTTCCAGATATATGGAGCATAAAAACTAAACGCTTCTTCTCCATGTTTAGTTTAGACTCTGGGGACAGAAAGCAGAACTGACCCAGACGACCTGAGAGGTCTGGATGGTTCATAATGTAGCAAAAGATCAGAAATGTATTTTGGCCCTAAACCATTCAGTGCTTTATAAACCGACAGTTTTGAAGTCAGTTCTTTGACAGACAGGAAGCCGGTGTAAAGACCTCAGAACTGGAGCGATGTGATCCACTTTGTTGGTCTTAGTAAGGACTTTGAGCAGCAGCATACTGAATCAGCTGCAGCTGTCTAATCAATTTTTTTGGGGAGACCTGTAAAGACACCGTGACAGTAGTCGAGTCTACTGAAGATAAATGCATGGACAAGTTTTCACAAATCCATGCTGAGACATAAGTCCTTTAATCCTTGATGTATTCCTAAGGTGATAGTAGGCTGACTTTGTCTTAGTGTGGCTGCTGAAATTTAGGTCTGAGTTCATGACTACAGCAAGATTTCTAGCTTGGCTTGTGGCTTTTAACATCGTCGATTGAAGATTAGCGCTGACTTTTAATCGTTCCTCCTTGGCTCCAAAAACAACAGTTTTGTCTTTGTTTAATGAAAGAAAATTCTGGCACATCCAATCATTGATTAGTGCAATGCCTTATTCAGTGCTTGTTTTGGACCACAGTCCACTGGTGAGACGGATATATAAATTTGTTTGTCGTCTGCATAACTACAATCATTTATTTTGTTGTTTTCCGCAATCTGAGTCAGTAGATGAAGCATGTTGATGTTCAACAGAAGAGGCCCCAGAAGGGAGCCTTGGTGGACTCTGCATGTCATATTTGTCTGCTCAGATGTGTAATTACCTATAGACACAAAGTAGTCCCGGTACCTTACAACACATTCTCACTTCCAACCCGTCAAATATGGCAGCTTGGTCAGTGGCTCTATGCTTCAATTTATGACTCTCTAGGTACCCCTCTAGCATCAGTTTTGCAGGTGTCAATTTCTGCTCATTACATGCATAAATAATAATAATACAAAAATAAAAAAATAAACTTCCGTGTTCACAGGAAACAACTTGGTTAGGATTAGGGAACAAAACTACTTTGGTTAGGATTAGGAAAATATCATGGTTTGGGTTAAAATAAGTATCTTTATTCCATAGTTAAGTAGGCTAAGTTACGTAAACGATGTAGTTACGTAACTTAAAATAAGTCAACGTTGACTTTTGGTTTCACACTTTTGGCATGCCCTAGATTATAATTTTACTTTTACTTTTAAAGTGTGATTTCCCCTTTTATATATAAAAGCCACCTGCCACTATTTGTGTTTAAGTGGATGTCATTGAAGACCTTAACAAGAGCAGTCTCAGTGCTTTGGTGTGGTCGAAAAACTGTTGAGCTTTTTCAGTGACTTTACTTAAAAACTGGATGTTTGATATGGGACTTTCATTGTTCAGTAGTGACGTATCTAGATGACTGTAGTTTTTAGGGCCTGTGGGAAGACACCTGGTAAAAGAGACGTGTTTACTATTTGTAGATAATGTGAAAGCTGAATTTAACTTGCAGTGCAGAAGGTAATGGATAATACAGCTACAGACAATTAGCTTCTATCTTGTTCGTTCCAGAAGCTACACACACTCAATACGTGATCCTGTTTCTTGCATAAACTGGTACCAGTGAAGGCTTCAGTGAAGTAGCTAAACTTTCTTTTCAGCACTCAACAGTACTCTAGAAGTAATTATGTTGTATACCGGTGGAAAAGAAACAACCATCTATATCCATACAGCTGGAGAGAGAGGGTGAGACGGAGTGCTCGGCACTGACTAATCATTATTGATGGCGATTCACTTTCACTTTGCGACCGGATGGCTGGCTGACTGCTGATGCTCGTAAAGGGAGGACCGCACGTGAACCGCCATTGGCTGGTTTTCACGGCCTATTGAGCCAATCAAGGTGACTATGTGGAGTGCCTGCTGTCGGGTGCCACCGAAGCCGTTTGTGGAGTCTCGGGTGAAATTTGGTCCAGTTCCACTGCACTCACATTGCCCCCCACTTCAAAGCAACGGGTTTTAGAAAGGTGGCAAGATTCAACTCTCTGTCATATCAGCATTAAACCACTCCAGGGTGAAGTGGCTGACTGTCACGGCGCCGGACATGACTCATTTTTAGGTGAGTTTGAAGGCCTTTTCTATTGTATAGGAAAACTTTTACCTTCAAATATCCCTGTATTTTTTAACATTTTATTTTCACCTCCAAGTTCCTTTAAGTTTGCATTTCCTTGCCGCGAGGAAAAGCCAATCTCCACCAGGGGAACATGTGCATAAATCATGCGGATGTCTTTACAGTGATGTATTCTCCTGCTTGTGTTGTTATGTTACGCTTCACAGGATTGCAGCATGATTCACACTCATGAATATTCATGAGTTATTCTATATTTGATCTTTATTAACCTTGTTAGCTGCACATATAGTGCTCTAAAATTCACCCCCCGTGTGCACGCTTGTATTGTTCATACTGTACGCAATTAGTCTCATGCAGAATCTTTAGATATAGTTGGCATTTTATATACCCGCATGTGCTCCCATCACGCTATGTGTCCGGCGCATGCCTTCTGAAACTTTCCATTCACTTGTTGTGTATGCACCAGTGGGCGTGCTTTGTCGACATCACCATGTTGCTGTGCGTGTGCGTGTGTGCAGACCTGTGTGTTCACTGTGCATCTGAGCATAAAAACATGTACCAGCTCTTGTCATGCTTCATTCACAGGAACATCCCCGCTGTGAGTTGTCCATACAGGTGAGATGCCCAGCTGTGGCGGGTGCGAGCTGAAAATACTGTACGGGCTGCACGCGAAGTCCAGAACTCAACCCTGCATGTTGCGTGCAATTAAAGTCCTTCCACACAGTATAGCATTCAGCCCAGAGTCAGCATGTTTAATGTGTGAGAGGGCTTTCATTTTGCCTTTTTTTTAATTTGTACAGATGGCTGTGATGGCCGAAGTTCATGACTCTGAAGGACATTGAACTATTTAAAGCTTCACTCTTGCTGTTAGGCTGGGCTGCAGAATGTATTATCATTCTTTGTATTCTCAGTATGATGTGCAGCTCTGTTTTAAAAATTTTAATTAAAAAAGGGAAAATTTGACATAATTAAACAGTAGTTTTCCTACCATGACTATGCCCCATAACTGTAAAATGCCTTTCTTCGAACTCACTGAACCAACTGTGCTTCCTCAAAACAAATTTTTTTATATTTCTGAGTTATTTTTTTCTTCATCAGTTTTTTTTTCATTGTTGTTTTTTTCAGTTCTCTGCTTAGTATTTTTTTTATCATATTTTTTGTTCGGAACTTTGGCCTCCATCTCTGCATGAACGGTGAATTTACATAGATATCATTACACATTTTTGTACAATATACTTTCAAGAAATTTACAAGAAACTATTCTATGTTTCTTGTGATCATCCTGATAATAATTGTATTATTATCCCACAATTGTGTGAATTTCAAATTGCATACAAGAGTTTATTCAAAAATACCGTAAGAGGTTGTAGAACTAAAAGCTTCTGCATATACTATTGAAAAGGTTCATTCCTTTCCTAACCAGGTGGCAACTTTAGCAGTCACACATGACTGTGAAAGATCCTCCCTGGAGACATAGCAAATGCATTTACACCGAACACTGGGGCTGTTTTAAAGTGGTACTCCTCCCCAAATCTATTTTGAGTAAAGGTAGATCTGCACTCTCACTTGTACCCTTGGAAGGATGATGTTAAGAGAACAGTGGCTGTGGTCATCTTGATTTATGTTGTTTACTGTACAGTGGAATCCAATTGTTATAAACTCTTACATCAGGGAAAACTATCCACACATCTAGAGAAACCACTCCTACCGTATTATCCACTTCCCTCATGTTCATCAGACCAAACTTCTGCCGGCTTCCGCTGCTGCTGTAATTATCTTAAATGTACATTTTTGCGCATCTCTGGATTATAATTTACAGCCTTTAATGCACATTTTTTGCACATTTTTAGATTGTAATTTACAGTCTCTAATGCTCATTTTTGGATTATAATTCAGTCTTCAATGCACATTTTAGATTATAATTTACAGTCTTTAATGGACATTTTTAGATCATAATTTGCAGTATTTAATGCACATTTTTAGATTATAATTTACAGCATTTAATGCACATTTTTAGATTGTAATTTGCAGTATTTAAGGCACATTTTTAGATTATAATTTAAAGCATTTAATGTAAATTTTTAGATTATATTTTAGTCTTCAATTCACATTTTTATATTATAATTGACAGTCTTTAATGCACATTTTTGTGCATATCATCTGTCACTGTAAGTATAAATCCTACTCACTGTACATAGTATATAGACATCTTCACATATACATACTGTACATAATCATCCAGGCCATATATATCCATGCAGTATTTATTTCTTTGCACTATTTTTATTGTTTACAACTTCCAGAACTCTTGACTTATATATAGACTTTTTATTTTATTTTCATTATTGTATTATTATTGTATTGTTGGTCATTGTTGTTCCTATCTGTTATTTATATTCTGTGTACATTGAGAGAGCTGCATAAAACCGGAGTAAAATTCCACGTATGTACATGGCAAAATAAACTTGATTCTTCATCTGAGAACATCAGCATGTCAATGAGGGTAACCGTGATTATGATGTATAGTTTCAAACTAAAACACCCATGTGCAGCTATGTGCGAGGGAACCCCCGCATTTCACACCTCCAACCATATTTAATTAGCGACAGACGGTCAACGAACATCTCCCACACAGCTTCAGTACTTCAACCGCCCCTGCCAACGCCATCACAACCTGCTACCACACCTCCGAGTCACAGGTAGGCCTACACTGACAATCACAATTTACCTTTCCACTCTTGGCAGACTTGCTGTTTTCAGTACGTTGCCAAATTAAGGACATGGGAATTACTCTCGGAGCGGAATAATGATGAGGCGGCCCCAATCAGGACATGGAAGTGTGTTTATAATGAGACCGTAAACATATGCTCGTGCCAGCGCAGCACCTACCCATCAGCTTAATTGGCTCGATGTGGAATCTCGGCTCTCGTTGGTCCTCTCCTGAGGAGGAGGAGGGGTATGTGGAGGAGGAGAGAGCAGAGGTGTGTTGTGACATTAGGTGTTATAGGCTGTAAAGCGGGGTTCATGAATGGAAACACACATAAAAGTGTAAAGACATCCACACAAAGGTGATCCATATGTGTAAGTATGGGGGTTTTGCAGAAACACACACACACTGCACAGCCAGAGTAAGGCGTCCAGGTACAGTAATTGGCACCTGGACGGACAATATTGAGGGTAAACAGACCCATTGTGCATTGTCCTTGCCTTTGTGAATCAAAGTAATTGCTAAGCCAAGTAGGGGTGCAAAATATAATGAATTGGACCAACAATTGACAAAGTATGATTTATGCGTGTTTCTTGGCGTAATCAGTCTCGCCGAGGCTGGTTTTGGTCCAGAGGGGAAGAGAATGAGCAGAGGTTAAATTGCTCTAACCTCTGTCTGCTTAGGAGCTAGTGGGAACAACATGGCAGCCTGGAATAATAAATGCCATTAATCATCACTCTGCTCATCACACATGTGGAGACACATATGGAACACGGTCATGCAAACTCTATCTGTCCATCTCTCTACCCAACAACATGCTTAAATAACCTTGAATAAGACCAAACCGCAAAGAGAAAAACACTTTTCCTCATTGACTGACCCATTTGAGCTGCTCAGCCATCCTAGCATCCAATGCTATGTGTTAGGCTTCATATACAGTACATGATGTTAATATCTAACTAAAATGGACGGAGTCTCTGTCTGTCTATCCTTCAATTTTCTCGACAATCGTTCATCTGAACAACTTGGCGAGGGAGCCGATCCCAGCTGACATTGGGTGAAAGGCGGGGTACACCCTGGACAGATCGCCAGCCTATCACAGGGCTGACACATAGAGACAACCATTCACGTGCACATTCACACCTATACGGGCATTTAGAGTCAACAATTAACCTAACCTGCATGTCTTTGGACTGCTGGAGGAAGCCGCAGGGTTGCTTTCTGGGCTGCTTAGGATGAGTTTAATGCAGAGGTCAAATTTCATGTATGTAATTTCATGTATGTGACAATTAAAATTAATTTGATGAGGATCATGATGCCAAGAGAATTCAAATTTACATACAACCTGACAACTTAAAAATCCCAATTTACGCCCTCAGCAGATGGACCCTTTGTATCTTCATTGCTCGTCTCTGGCAAGCTGTCCACTCTCCTGCCATGCTCACAGTGCACAGGGATTCCTGATCCTCCACTGCACCCGTGCAGCCTGGGTAATCACACATGTCACGGTGTTATATGTACAGTACAGTATAGGCAGATTACGCATGTAAGCGTGTCATAGCTCCCCTGCGGTGGCACTTATAAGAGGCCTGCTCGGCTGCGCATGACGGATATGTATAGCTTCCAGCCATCCAATACAGAATGAAGGCTCATTAAAAGGGCAGAGAAGCCGCCACCTGCTAGTATAGACAGAGACGTGATGAGCCCGTGAGCGCAATCTAAAGTGTTAACTGCCTGCAAAATGTGCCATGACGTTTTATTGCGCATAAGCACGGATTTGGTTAATTTCATATTCTTTTAATAAACTGGGCTGGAAATAACATAATCAATTTGGGCAGATGTGTTTATCAATTACAATTAGTGGCTAATTAACCATCTGAAGATTGCACCAAAGAGATTTGTGTGCTGGGTGTGTGTGTGAAAGGATTTGCCTTTCCAGATGGAAAAAAAAGCATCAAAAACAACAAGAAACCGTGAAATGAGTATATCATCGATTTTCTCCACCCTTCAATATGTAAACATCCATCCATCCATCTTCAACCGCTTATCCGGGATCGGGTCGCGGGGGCAACAGCTCCAGCAGGGGACCCCAAACTTCCCTTTCCCGGGCCACATTAACCAGCTCTGACTGGGGGATCCCGAGGCGTTCCCAGGCCAGAGTAGAGATATAATCTCTCCACCTAGTCCTGGGTCTTCCCCGTGGTCTCCTCCCAGCTGGTCGTGCCTGGAACACCTCCCAAGGGAGGCGCCCAGGAGGCATCCGTGCTAGATGCCCGAACCACCTCAACTGGCTCCTTTCGACGCAAAGGAGCAAGGACTCTACTCCGAGTCCCTCACGGATGACTGAGCTTCTTACCCTATCTCTAAGGGAGACGCCAGCCACCCTCCTGAGGAAACCCATTTCGGCCGCTTGCACCCGCGACCTCGTTCTTTCGGTCATGACCCAACCTTCATGACCATAGGTGAGAGTAGGAACGAAGATTGACCGGTAGATCGAGAGCTTTGCCTTCCGGCTCAGCTCTCTTTTCGTCACAACGGTGCGGTAAAGCGAATGCAATACCGCCCCTGCTGCTCCGATTCTCCGACCAATCTCACGTTCCATCGTCCCCTCACTCGCGAACAAGACCCCGAGATACTTAAACTCATTCACTTGGGGTAAAGACTCATTCCCTACCCGGAGTAGGCAATCCATCGGTTTCCTGCTGAGAACAATGGCCTCAGATTTAGAGGTGCTGATTCTCATCCCGACTGCGTCACACTCGGCTGCGAACCGATCCAGTGAGTGCTGGAGGTCGCAGACCGATGATGCCAACAGGACCACATCATCTGCAAAAAGCAGCGATGAGATCCTCAGCACACCGATCTGCAAACCCTCCTCCACCCGACTACGCCTCGATATCCTGTCCATGAATATCACGAACAGGATTGGTGACAGAGCGCAGCCCTGGCGGAGGCCAACCCCCACCGGAAACGAGTCCGACTTACTGCCGAGGATCCGAACACAGCTCTCGCTTTGGGCGTACAGGGATTGGATGGCCCTGAGAAGTGCCCCCCTCACCCCATACTCCCGCAGCACCCCCCACAGTATCTCCCGGGGGACCCGGTCATATGCCTTCTCCAAGTCCACAAAACACATGTAGACTGGATGGGCATACTCCCAGGCCCCCTCCAGGATCCTTGCGAGAGTGAAGAGCTGGTCCGTTGTTCCACGGCCAGGACGGAATCCGCATTGTTCCTCTTCGATCTGAGGTTCGACTATCGGCCGAACCCTCCTTTCCAGCACCTTGGAGTAGACTTTACCAGGGAGGCTGAGCAGTGTGATACCCCTGTAATTGGCACACACTCTCTGGTCCCCCTTTTTGAAAAGGGGAACCACCACCCCGGTCTGCCACTCCTTAGGCACTGTCACCGACTTCCACGCGGTGTTGAAGAGACGTGTCTTAAAAAGTAGATTAAGACAAGATTGTCAAAAGCCCTGAAGGACAACAATAAAAACAAAGTTGTAGTGGTAAAACAAAACGTATGATCAATATGTAAACATAAAATTGCTAAATGAACTCTTACAGTAGGTGATAGTGTTAGTCATGAGAGCGCTGAATTCAATAAAAATGGCAATTGGGTGTGCAGGTGTAACCAACCATTAAGAGTTGCTCCACTTTTTCCTTTTCCGATACAGACATTATGTGTGTCTACTTTCATGATATGTCTTTATCACTGAACTGCATATGCTTATGCAAGCATGTCATTTAACATATAACCTCTTTCCCTTCCAGCTCTCCTATTGGTTGCAATGATCCTTCCCTTGCATGGATATCAAATAAAAATAGCAACTCAAAATTAAATTTTATTAAGGGGAATGCCGAACATATGAGATGTTACAGCCGCAAGAGACACTGTCAATGTAGAGTTTACGACGGACAATAAAAAGGTGATTGAATGGCTTTGTAATGAATAGGTAAATGAGTGAGTTTGCCAGAGGGTGCACTTGATGAATGCGAGTGCTGAACAGAAGAAATTATCACCAATTTGTTTTCTTCTTTGAAGTTCCATCATATGCAGACGAACGTTAAACCTTATCGCTGATGCTCCACCTCAAAGAAACAACCTGCTCGTTGCTATAATGCGTTCGGCTTGTATCTAATCAGCCCTGATGTCGATGCCAACCAGGCAACAGCTTCTACAACTACCTGGAAACTAATCAGATGCAGACACAACACGGTGTTGATACAAGCTAGCTAACAAGCTGAAGAAGCAGAAATTGATTCGATGCGTCGATAGTGAAATGATCAGCTCCCAGTCAGAAAGAGCACGGTAATGAAGTGTGTACTCGGCTCAGTTGAATGAGAGCCAAGTCATATTTTTAGTAACACAGCCAGCTGTTCCCAGCTGTTGTTGCCCGAGAGCTTTGGGTCTATCATATGGCAGGGAGAAAGTGTGTCATATCACCTGATTGGGTGTCTTTTTGCCATTGAAGCTCTCACACTCATTAAGACTCGGATGCTTTTAACGAAGTGAATCAACCTCATTGACATTGGAAATACTGTCCAATCCTGTGTTCTGGACCAGCGGCACACTTGGCAGCGACTTGAACTTACAAAGGTCTACATGGAAACAAAGGAATAAGGACCTTGTCTGCATTTGACTGAGGAAGAAATATAAAGAAGTGCATGATTTGTTTGTATCCTTTGAATGACTAAGACTTATCTTCTTAATCATATTATCAAAGCCCCGTGCACGGAGAGGCACTCAGTCTGTATTTCCTGTAGATGCTCTTAGTGGTCCCTTTGTTGGCAAGTGATACAGACATAAGACATACAGTAAAGACAGGAGCACAAGATATTTGTTTTGCTTTGTAATTAAATTGGTAAAAAAAATGTAGGTAGCATCATTACCCTGGAGGGTTTCACATCAATTACATATTACTACTGTGGTAATTTATTTTTCAAATTTGCATTAATGCAAATAAAGTCTACACATATCGCTTTTGGCTTAATTGTTTATATAAAAAATATTAGTGCATCTTTTTATAGTTTATGTTTTCTGAACATAATGCACTAAGTTTAAGAAGTGGTTTTGGTTAAATATTGAAAAAGCAAACAGACTTTCAAGCGTGAGTGTAAGCATTTTTATTTCTTTTTATGTGATTTAATTTTTCAGTAGCCACCTTGATCTTCTTTGCAGAGTGATACACTTCCTTTTAAGTTTTTTATTTATTTATTTGTTATGTGTCTTTTTATCCTTTATTTTGTTGATTTATTTCCTTCCTGTCTACCTTGGTTACATGTCACGATAGTATCTCACATCTTGAAAAATAAAGTTATTGAAAAAAAACTAAAAGAATGACACACTTTCTAGATTGTAGAAAACGTTGCCAGTTTATGTAATCCAGGCAGCAATTACATAAAGGAGTAGTATATAACAATATTTTTAAAGATACAGGGCTCTTTTTGGGTATTTTGAGGCCATAATAAAGATGGACAAATGTGTCATATGTGTACAAACTGTGGCAGACTCAGACTGTCTTTCTCCACTGGAAGGACACCCTAGAGGGCACTGCATCGTGTTTTCTCTACTTGAAGGGCACCCTAGAGGGCACTTCATTGTGTTTTCTCTACGGGAAGGGCAACATGGAGGGCACTTTATCTAATTTCTCCACTGGAAAGGCATCCTACAGGGCAGTTCATTATGTTTTCTCCACTTGAAGGGCACCCTGCAAGGCACTTTATCATATTTTCTTCATATAAGGGCAACTCAGAGGGCATTTCATCATATTTTATCTACCATAGGGGCATCCATGCAACCCCCCCACCCTCCAATTCCACCAGTTTGTATAAATAGTGAAAAGGTCAAAGAACATCGTTGCCGAAACAGTTTGAAATGTTGCATGCAAAACATCAGTGCCTCTGGCTTGTCAGAGGTTGGATCGACATCCATTGAGTCCTCGTGTGAGCGTGTGCAGTTCTTTGCTTCTTTTTCGATCACTATTTCATTCGTCAAATCAGATGCTTCATTGGCTGGCCACTGGTGGTGGATGGGAGGCGGGGCACTGTGTGTTAATCAATCCCAAATGAACATGCTCTGCAGGCTTCGGTCACTGTCCCCTGGACCACAGGAGCCCTTCTGATTGGTCATAGCGATTCTCATTAGACACGGGAGAGAGGGATTGTGGTAGTCTGTTTGAGAAAGGAGGGGAGACGATGGAGAATGGAGGAGAGCGTAGTCATATGTTGAAGGGGGGAGGGAAGGGGAGAAAGGAAGATATAGAGAAAAGAGAAATGAAAAATACAGAAAAAGAAATGGAGGATGGAGGAGGATAATTATAATGAGACCGAGATGATGAAAGGAAGGAAAGCGAGGAATGACCACAGGGTGAAGTTTTGATAGAGCAGGGGAATATTGCAGCGGTGGCCACACGTAATCTGACACACACTGAAGCATATCAGATGGTGCTAAAGCGCAATTTAGTGGGTTAATCAGTTTGGTTATTATGTTGTAATGTGGCTGTAATATAGATAGATTTTTACTGGGTCAATTAAAAACACAGTAAGATTTCGCCTGCCCCATAGCAAAAGAAATGAATAATTTATCTGCAGGGGTGCAGTAGATTGCTGATCAGCACCGATGATTCAATTACTTTATGAAATTACAATGATAGCCTTCACTTTGCAGCCTCTTTTGTGGCTCGGAAGAAAAGCACCTTGCTAACTCAGCTCCGCTGTCTTTCTCTCCAGCCAGAAAACACCCCCAAAAATAACTAAGCAATTACCTCCTTTTGACATGTTTTTGTTGGATCTTTGTCCTAATTAGGGAGCTGACTCATCTCTAGTTAAAACACGACTTTATTTCTTGGATATTAAAACACGACTCTTCTGTGTATGTCATTACAGGATTGTGTAATTCACTTTTTGTGCAGTTTCTGCTGCGTAGGTAAAACTATGAAGCCTGGAGTGTGACACCAGAATAATTATAGACGTATTCAGTGTTTAATTATAGTCAATTAATAAATGGCTAAATTAAATAGCTAATTAAATTACATTTTCGTTTAAATAATGCATCAAAAAACTCCAAGTAAAGGAATATGTAATAAAAAAGATAATCACATTTGCCAATTAATAATTCAATTATTTAGTGTTTAAATGAGGAGTGAATCGGGGATAAATCAGCCCAACGCCCCTGTAGTCTGAGCACGGCTCTACCCCGATGGTTTTCTTGTATGCAAACAGTCAATGTTTACATTCAGTGTTTTTTACCCAAACACATTTTGTGTATTCTAAAGCTCTAACAAATTGAATGCATTTCCTTCCTCATGAAACATTGGCAAAACCATTTTCTTCCTGTTATTTTAAAATCTGCATTGTTTATACATTCAGGTTTGCATCAGCTAGTATCATTCATTTTCTTTATTTTTCTTCTTCTTTTTGCCCAACTAGTGGTCGAAAACTCTGCATGGTACTTTTTAATTAATATGTAATTGATGTTTTTTAATGAATCTGTTGATTTTTCATAATTAAGCGGAGAAAACTCAGGAGAATTGGGTAAAAAAATGAACCAATAGACATTAATTTCTTTAACGCATTAAAGCAATCGATCTTCCGGAGGATGTAGTGGGCTCAGTTTTCCATTGGTACCAACCATGTCATACTAGCTTGTCGTGAAAGAGGTTAAATAACGTTCAAAACTTACGCTAAATTTTGGCGAGGAAAAACAGGCATGACCGTATTCAAAGGGGTCACTTGACCTCTGACCTCAAGATATGTGAATGAAAATGGGTTCTCTGGGTACTCACGAGTCTCCCCTTTACAGACATGCCCACTTTATGATAATTACATGCAGTTTGGGGCAAGTCATAGTCAAGTCAGCACACTGACACACTGACAGCTGTTGTTGCCTGTTGGGCTTGAGTTTGCCATGTTATGATTTAAGCATATGTTTTATGCTAAATGCAGTACCTGTGAGGGTTTCTGGACAACATGTGTTATGGTTTTGTGTTAATTGATTTCCAATAATAAATATATACATACATTTGCATAATGCAAGCATTTGCCCACTCCCATGTTGATAAGAGTATTAAATACTTGACAAATCTCCCTTTAAAGTACATTTTGAACCGATAAAAAATGTGTGACTCATTTTTAATTGTGATTAATCATGGGACAATCATGCGATTAATCGCATTAAATATTTAATCGTTTGAAAGCCCTAATTAAGACAAAAACATTTTGTAATACAAGTTTTCTGAAATGTTATGTTTAAAATGCAAATGAGGCATTATCTAGTGGTAACTTTTTGTGAATTTAGGAGAAATCTACAGATGCAAATAGACAAACAGTAGTAAAACAAACACCTAAATGTGTATTTTGATTGTTTTCTTTCCACTAGTCTGAAAGAAGACACGTTATGGAAGCAAAATAGCCCAAAATCTCAAAATTGACCTGTGCATGAAAAAAGAAACGATGTCTTTGCCTGTAGTGTCTCAGCTTAAAGACTGCAAAAGTTCATTCCAGCAACACCATACTCTAGATTGTTCGGAAAGTTCTGCTGGTCAGTAAAGGTTAAATGTGACACATTACTAAATGCCACCAGATACAATCTAATGGAAGGAGCCCATAATTCACCTGCTACACTTTGATCTGAGCTCAAGCCAGGTGAGCCAGGCCTGACTCCTGTGCAAAGATGGGATTTCTTGACACCACATTATGTCTGAGCTGATTACAGGCTCATGCCTGACATATCGCAAATGCCACCAATGTGTCAAGCACAGGCCACGGTAGAATACTTTGAGAACATGGAAGTAATGATGCAAATTGGCCCCGGGCTACCCTGTAGGCAGGAACAACAGTCGCTGCATCTACAGTAGTTCTCCCATCTCCATTATCTACTGAGATGGGAGAAGGGCAGAATGGTGTCGGGAGAAAAGAGGATCAACAGTGATTGACTGACTCATATGTGGCTGATTGCTCGGATGGTTAATTCATGGGAGAAGTGAATAATTAACTTGAGGAGTAATTGTTTCATACATTTATTAATGATGTGGGGGGTATTTCCACCACCATGGCGTCAAGGATGTTAACCAAACATATTGGGGGAAAGGCGTTTGCTCACGCAAGACACGGAGGAATAATGTAGCGCTGCTTTCATATTATTTCATAAAGCACAATGACACATACAGAGAAGCTGTCAGCAGCATCACACCTCAACACCTCTTTTAGAAATAGATACAATCTCACAAAGCTTTTTTTTTTTTTTCTCATCCTACACCTAACCCCTCTCCTCCATCGTGTGATGAGCAATGCAAGATGATGATGCATCGCTTTGACACCTCGCAGAATCAAACGCCTGTACTTTCTCCAAGCTAAACTTTGCCACAATACGTGGCCTGGCAGCGTGCCATTTGCTGTATATGTACAAATGTTTACAGTTTATCCTGAGGCTGGTAATGAGCTAGTAAGCATGCGGAATCCTCAATGGAGAGTGAGACGCAGATGAATCCCTGGCCTTAAACACGAACGCTGGATAAACCTGGTCTTGCTGAGACTGAGAACACCCACTCACATCTGCACCATCTGCTGTGTGGCTCAGTGGAAATCCCTACCACCCTCCCAACCAGCAGCCCACACACACACACACACACACACAAACACACCCCCTTCCTCTGCCCACCCTCCTCCTCCTCTTCTCGCCCACGCTTGCACACCCGCACACTCCTCCTGACACTCACTCACACACCGCTGATAGTGTCAAACGCTTAAATGCCAGACCACCTTCCACCTACCGGCTGCATCCCACATGCACAGAGGAAGTGAGCAGAATACAGATTTGCCATCCCTAAACACACAAACATGCACATAGACAGACACGTACGGTATCCCGCTGTCCTGGAGGAGAGGGTTAATCCCTCTCTTTCTCTGCGTCAGACTGTTCTTCAGCTTCTACTTCACTGAAGTCGAGGCAATAGGTGACCTTTTAGTCCGTGTTTCTTTTTGTCAGGTTACTTCAACATGCCACCGCTTAGTTATCCATTTTAGACCCATTGTTACCAAAGCTGTGAAAGGCAATGTTATGTATTTCTTTTTCTATCTGTAGTGGTCACTGTTTTTATTCATTTTTTGACTGGCATTAACATAAATTCATCATGCAAGTGAACAGAACCCAGTCGATATTCTGAATCAAAAACTACCAGTGCCTGAAAACCAAGGGAGACAGCTGAAAAAGAGCGAAAGATGATTTTTCCAAACACTCAAATGCAAAATGTTGTTCAACAAACAGATAGATTAAACATTAAAGGTTCTATGCCTTTCTGTCTTTCTGCTTTGTTGACATAACCGGGCCGGCCGCACGTTGAAATTTAGTGCATGTGAGTCTCTCTGTTGTGCCCTTTACTGTCATGGGCCAAGAACGTAGATTCCAATGTCCATTTTAATGCATTTTGCAAATGTGTTTAAGAAGAGTGAGAAACTATAAGAACAAGGGCCAAATGTTAAATAAACCAAAATAGTTTTACATCTTGTCCTTTTTTTTATGCTTGTCTCTGGATATTTGGTAATTTAATTAAAAGGAATGTTTACTAGTTCACTGAAAACAACATTAATTGAAACAAGATTGATATTAGTGAAACCATTAAAAACCATATTATTTCATTCAACAAGATTGATATCCGTATAACAGACAAAACCTGCATCAGTTCATTCGGGAAAGGAACAATTATTGAATGTACATATTAACATTACTTTACACCCACAAATGTATGTTGTGTTCAAAAAACACATTCAAGATAGACTGATTTTACTTGATTGGTTTAGATGGAATAAAGGTGGCAAGATTAAATTACGTTCATACAATGAATTATTTTTTGAGTGTAGATAATCACAACCACTCTGCACTGCGCTCAAACGGCCGTTATCGCGTTGTTCCCAGCACACCCCTATGGATTATTGAGGATGAGGAAAACAAAACATAACATAAACATATGGAAATATATATTGTGTCTTCTACCACATATTAACTTTGTGTTCAAATACACAAAATACTACACAATAATAAGCAGTCAGTCAGCGCTTTGGTCCATCAATAGGTTTATTGCTAACTATCGAGTGTACAACAAACTGTTAGTTTCAAGAGAAACTAAACTATGAGAATAGTAATTCTTTCATATGTATCTTTCATAACCGCCCCAAGAGCGTCATTAGTTCAGCATGTCCTAACTATTGCTGAACCCACCATCCAGATGTTTTCCCGAAATTCTCATATCCTATTTCCAGATGTTTTCCCTGCTCACATTATCTGCTAGCTGAGGTCCTGTGAATGCAGTAGAGGTTGTTTCCCAACATTTGTACCATAACATTTCCTGTTTTTCAGACTTTGTTACTTGTTATTGCCAATTCTCTTATGTAACCACCACCAGATTTTAGTCTCCACATCAATTTACATCAAAATGGATCTGAGTTTAATCATGCTGGGTTATAGGTTACCATTATTTAGTTATACTACCCCATAGGTTATAGGTACGTGTTAAACATATGTTTAAGCTTTTGTTTTTTTTAATTTTCCCCAAATATGTAATATGAAGTTGGAGCAAACATAATTCAAGAATCAGTATCTTTATAGGCACTGTAGGCTACTCTATAAGGCTGAGAGGGATATGTGTGAATTTACTGTGTGAAGGATATCCTAGAAGCGCTACTCGTAAACATTAAGTTACGTATGTATTTGGCTAAGAAACACCATTTCGCCTTAACACCGAGGTCCACATTGGAAATAAGTGTTACATTATGCTTTTATGTATGTGCTATCCTCTAGGTCTGACTAAGCAAGTCTTCTTTTTTAATACCCCAAATAAAAACATCAAATCAAAGTCCCTGTTACAGCCTTTAAATATGGCATATTTATAGCTTTAATGTGCAAGGCTCTCCTTATTTATTTATGTTCAGGTATTATTGCTTTTGGAACAATAACAATAGTGTGTCTGACACCTTTTAACTTTCTGCCCACATTATTTACATTTCTGCTCTAAGTGCTAATTTCTTGTCTTCTCATGTCTGCCGCTTCACGGATACAGCAGATGCATCATTTCCTGTGCTTTTACTTTTCTAGTAAACACTTCATGAATGTATTAAAAGAGCACTGATTTACTGATTCGGATACAAATCGATGCAGATATCTTGTTTTTATTCCATGCATTCTTCTTCCTTGTCGAAACCTGGCGCCTTCATTACCCACGATGCAACCCGACCACTGACAGTTCAGTCAGAGATTCGGGTGTATTATGCGAGTAGCAGTTAATGAAGCCTCAAGCAGAGCAGCCTCACGCAGAGATGAGGAGTTGGCTGCAGAGGTCTGGTAAGCTCACTTATTTCTGACTCCCAGATTTTCCTCTGGAGCCACAGAAGGCTTTATACAACATTTTTCACATGTGCAGTAGTACTGTACACCCCAGGACCTGTAAACACACTTTGATGTCTAGAATCGGTGCAGTTTCCCTTTCAGAGAAACAGATACAGTTCAGTAAATCAACCATATACTGCCAGTTTGACGCAGTGGCCAAACGTGGTACTGCAACACAACGCCCCTGCAGCCCAGAAAAGCATTCACCCCATAGAAAGCATCTATAAAAAAAGCAAACCAGACAAATTACTACTCTTTGTATTATGACTTTGCCAACCATGAAGGTTTAATAATTCTAGTACTTTCCCTAAAGCCTATGCTGTTGAGTGTGACATAATCAAAATGCGGTGCTGGCCGGTGGGATCAGAGATAATTTGCATGTGTGGTGGGCCGCACAAAAGAGAACACAAAAGAGAAACACTTTTCATTTATTTTTTTGGCATATGCACCTGGGGCTGCGAGCTTTCATTTAAATGAATGAGATGCAACTTGGAGTCCAGTACCAGTAGAGAAACAGGTTTATTGAGGTAGCCTATCTGAATACATTTCCTGGCTAAAACCCACAGAGCATCAGCCCATGTTCCTGATTTGACAGGGGTTTTACTGAGCAAAGTTAACCAGATAACTCAATGGACCTGCTTCTCGAAACAGGGCCCAGGCAACGGGCAACCTCCGGGTCTGAAAAGTGAAGCCAATGCGGAAGTGCCTTAAACTTGCATTCTTTCTAATAGCCAGCAGGGGGCGACTCTGTCTGATTGTATAGAAGTCTATGAGAAAATGAGTTTACTTCTCACTTGATTTATTACCTCAGTAAACATTGTAAACAAGAGTTTATGGTCCCAATCGCTAGTTTCAAGTCTTCTTCAATACAGCATGATGTTCATTTAGTAAATTATGGTCCCATTTAGAGTCAAATAGACCATAAAGCAGGGTATGCTTTAGGGCGTAGTTATCTTTTGATTGACAGGTCGCTACCACGGCGTTATGTTGTCCGTGTTTTCGTCTTATAACTTTAACCCTTTCACAGTGTGTTTTCAGTTCATAAAAGTTAATTGTAAATGTCTTATTCAGTGTTCTGTTGTACTTAGCTCCACCCTCTCGTGTCACTTCTGGTTGCAAAAAAAACAAGATGGCGACGGCCAAATTGCTGAACTCGAGGCTTCAAAACGGCAAGTCCACAAACCAATCGAGTCACATCACTGTGACTACGTCCACTTCTTTATATATGCAGCCCAGGTGCACAGAGCAGAAAATACAGAAGCTTTCTTGAACTGGCCGTAGGTTGAATCACTATTGTGTCTATCAACTGATAATAGAGAGAAGTAAAAATGTTAATTTATAATCAAGAAACATGTTCTGTAATAGATTTTCGTACATGTGGCAGCTGGTAATGGCAGGGAGGGACTCATTTCCGCTAGGTGTTACAATTGATGAGATTAGTCTGGTGTGTGTGTGTGTATGAGTGTGTGTGATGGAGCGAGGGAGAGCGAGCGACGGCGTAAGAGGTGGACGGATTAGAGACAACACTGTATACGTTTATGTGAAGCCGAGTTGAGAGAGGGAAATTGAATTGAAAATGAGTGTGTGTGCACATGTGTGTCGGTGTGAAAGAGAGAGAGAGAGAGAGAGAGAGAGACCATTGCTGAGCCAGACAGCTCTCTATATATCTCCCCTGAACACCACCTCAAGGTCGGCTGAGGCTGCGTCTGCTGAGGCTGGAACCTGCGTCGACTCCTGCCCAGCCAATATCTGCTGTCTCAATATCTGTTATGTTTTTTTTGTTTTTTTTTCTATCAGCGCTGTGTCCCACAATCCTCCGCAGTGATTAAACAACTGAAAGGGAGCGTGAATTGGGATGATGGGATTGAGAGCGAGATGAATTTATGTGTGAGCGTGCGTGTCGGTGAATATTTTGGGGGTCTATGTGTGGAAAAGGCAGATCCGCAGACAAAGACAGATGCGACTCGACGGTCGCGAATGCCTCTGTTTACATTTCAAAATAGTCTCGTTTCAACTCAGCCACACCTCATCGCTCCTTCCCGCCGGAGCCGCACCGGCGTCAGGAGAAATTTCCCGGCGTAGGTTCTTTGTCAAGGAGAACTACAAAAGGGGGGAAAACAACTTGAAAAGTGCTTAAACACATTCCGTCTAGGATTGTCTCTATATGTCATTGTCAAATGAGCTGAGATAATAACCATTGTTGTTGCCTTCGTTGTGCCCTTTGGGTTTTTTTCTATTCTTACACAGCAAAATAGCATTTAAAGAACCAAGAAGGCCTTTGTTTCTTTTTGTTTTCCGTGCATTTAAAAGGAGAAAAGAACGTTTCCCCTGAAGCATGTGTTTCTATGCTGATGTTATTGAATGAGTGATTGAAGTTCATCCATCAGATTCAGTACATACAGCATAAGGAGGTCTACAAAGTTCTATTGGCTACAAGCCAGGCTGTAAAAACAGTATGTTTAACACCTCAAGTTCTCATTAAACAATGTTGAAAGCACATGAAAGGCATCAGTATTTCTCTGTCTTGCTCATGTGGGCTGATTTGACTTATTATTCTCCAGGCGTGCGGCGAGATAATCAGAATTTAACAGTCTGAGATGACATTATCCACAACCCACCACTTTTCCTCAGTCAACATTAAAATGTAGGTGAAATGCTATTTGATGTCACTCATGAATAATAATACAGTTGTACTTTTAAGGACTATATTTCAACTTGCAATGAGATCTAGATGACAGCTTTCAGCGTTTCAAGATTACTTTTTGATAAATAGTGAGAAAAGGGGGGGAAAAAGGTTCACTTTGTTGCTGTGACAAAAGCCTGGCTTTGCTACTCTGTGGCATATATTTCACGATTTCATAGTATTTTTCCTCTTCCATGCTTCTAATGTGTAACTTGCCAATCTAAAACTAAATAGTAGGGGTATTTTTTTGTAGAAAAACTGAATATTAGCACGATACGTATTAGGACAATCGCATTAGTCATAGTAGTCAGGGTCAAAATGGGATGATGTGTGCACTGTAGCCTCATGAATTCATGATTTAAAGGGGACCTATTGTGCTTTTACCCTTTTCTTTAGTTTGTGATACTCTTTTTTTTATGCATGTAAAAGATCTGTAAAGTGACAAAGCCCAAAGTCAACGCCAAAAGGAGTTACTCTCCTCCCCGGAAACACTCTCGAACTGCCTGAAACGCCTTGCTTGATGACCCACCTTTTCTTCCGTAACGTGGTGATGTCACCAATTAACAAATTTTGCCAAGCGGCTAGTTTGGCACGCCCTCAAACAAAGCTAGTTCGAGCAGAGCCGAAGAGTTTGGTTCAGTTGACCATAGCAGTGGGCCAGCTGACCAATCAGAGGAGATTGGGCTTTTCGAGAGGGCGGGCCATTAGCTCAAACAAAGCGTTTCAGACAGAGGATGAAAAGAGGTGCTTTTCACAGCCGTTATGAGAAAAGTAAAGCGTTTTTTAACATTAAATCATGTAAACATGTTCTCGTAGAAACCCAAATGACAAGTATACGCACCTGAAAATGAGCGTAATAAGTCCCCTTTAATGCATTTGTGCTGCTGCAAAGTGTAAGTCTATCTCCATCTGACATTTTGTCTGTGAATCACTGTTGGAATGTTTTCAACTTCTCGCCAGAAATGGAAATAAACAACAATAATATCGCTGAATTCATGTAACCATTATTAATACATATGTGCAGTGCATCCAGCGCATGCAGCATTTCCATCACAAAGCGGCAGATCTACAATGCAGCATCCATTGGGGCGGGGGGAAACAAGGCATTCGATGCAGAAAGTGAGATCAAGGGGTGAGCTGGCTGGAATGCCCACATGGGACCCAGAAGACCGAGAACAATGGGCGCGAGGGAGGTCTGCGAGAGCGAAATTGTTTTCTAGAGGCAGATTTGTAAACCGCTGGAGCAGCTTGTAAGCAGCTTTCACTCAGACGAAACAATACCAACAGCGGCAGACGCCTGCCTGCTTTTTTTTTCCGAGATGCGTGCTCTCTACGGGTGAACAACTAATACTTTGTGTTATCTTGCCATTTTCTTCCTGATGGAAGCAAAGCATCCCTGCTAGCGAGCCTCATTGTATGTGCAGTGGGTGCCCTTTGCTTGCACGCTTCAGCCTGCGGTGCATCTCAGACCAGTGTGGGTATTAGCAGTGAGTTACTGGAGGGAGGTAGTGGGAGCCACTCGGGGCAAGGCAAGGCTATAATGATGATCTTCACCATGAGTGATAATGAGTGCTAAGGTAATCCTCGCCTGGGACAACCACACAAACACACACCGCGCTCGCGCACAAAATGCCACCAAGATACCTCGCAAACACTCTTTGCCTGCGTCTTATCAGTCTAGCTACAGAGAGCATGCAGGGGAAATCAGAGTCGCACAATCTCGCCCCCAAGAGCCGAACCCGTGGGCCCCCCAAAGGCTGTTATGATGATACTCCTCCTCCTCTTCCTCTCCTAACAGCTCCATTCTTTTTATCACACAGGCAATCAGTCAGATAGCGGTGCTCTGAAACCCTTCCTCCAGCTCAGTGATGGGGACCGTGGACCAAAGGACCTCGCTAATGCAACCCCCGAGCCCGGGCTTGTTAGCCGGAGCCATATCTGAGAGAAAAGAAGGGGGAGGTGGAAAAGAGAGAGAGAGAAAGAAAGAGAGAGAGAGAGCTCTTCCATTTCACTTGATGAGTTCTCTCATCAGGGGATTGACAGAGAGAGAGAGACGCTTTCCAGTGCGGGTGTCTATTTCTTACAACCCCTTGGTGTGGGTGTGCTGTGGGTGTGTGTGTGTGTGTGTGTGTGCGCAGATAAAAGGAAGGAAAAGCGAATCTCTCTCCCATGTGTCATAAGTCTGTCCCTTTGAATGAGAGTTAAATCCATCAAGTGAAAGTGGAAGAGCTCTCTCTCTCTCCTCCCCTCTTGCTTCTACTCTCTCACTTCCTCTTCCTCTTTGATCTGATTGTTTCTCCCTCCCTCTCTCTCTCTCTCTCTCTCTCTTTCGACCAAATCAATCTGCCACCCACAGGTCATGCCATTACGGGAAAGAAGACGAGGACACGTGTGTTCGAGCCGGCCCGCATGACACTTCATGGTTATTTGTGCATGCTATGTGTGTGTGTTGTCCCTTCACAGCAGTCTTCCCGCCACGCTTATGAATAAAGATGATATTAATCCTTAAAACATGGAGGAGGGGATTACTGTGTTTACTACGATGCATGCCTGTGGAAATGGAGTGCTCTCACCCAGTGATGGTGGCATGTTTGGACTTCCAAGGAGCTTTGTGAAATGGCAGAAAAAGAAGAAAGAGAAAGAAAGTGTTTCTCCGTGACCGGCTGTGTGCGTGGGTGCGTAGCTGCCATATGTTCTTCATGGGAAATGAAGAGACGTATCGGGCATTATGGCTCTATTTTTAGCACCCAACGCCTCTCAAAACTATTGCTGGTGCTTTCGCGTGTTTAAAAAAATCTGCCCCAGCAACTTGCCAATATTTCTTCTCAAAATCCTCATCACGATAAGAGAGCATATAGGGGGGAGGAACAAAATTCAGAAGAGCCAAGCAACCAATCTCCCAAAATAGGTCAGTTTGAAAGCACGATGAATTTTCATACAGCCTTTTAAAAGGGGCTTTTTAGGACTGAGGATTGTGGAGGAGAAGATGCTGCTGAGGATCTCTTTCTCTCACACACACACACACACACACACACAGCTGGGTCGAGGTTCGTGGAAGGGCCGTGCAGACTACTACTGCCCCCCTGTGTTTGCCACTGGGATAACATGTTTTTTTTCTCACTTGCATCCAGAGGCTCATCTCTACTGAGCATTTGGCGAGGCAAAAAGAAACCAAAACGTGTGGGTTCAGCTTCCTCATATGGGCAGCAGCATGATCACGGCTTCAATGAAGATGTGGGTGTCCAGAACGCTGAAGGAGAACGGATGAGATGTCCATTTTGTTTCCCCTTCACACGCCCTCTTTCTGCAGCTCCCAGAATCCAGAGCCTACACAAACACAAGTGAGAGGGAGAAATCAATGAGGATGTGCCAGACTTGGCTCCCTTATCCAGAAAATCAGTGCTCTTATAGGCTGCCACGTCACATTCAGCCTGGGGTTGTGTAAGAATAGGGAGGCGCTCTCTCTCTGAGTCATCATCCTGAAATAAAACAAGCAATTATTCATATCCTGTTTGGGGAGGAATCAAATAAGTTAATACTGCTGACACGGCTCTCAGCTCCCCCCCTCCAATTGCTCTTCTTTTGTTAACTCTATTCAATGTATCTACTGTATATGTCTCTTCATTCTATACAATCTCATCACAATGTGGAACCAGACCTGTGATTAAAGTGTCAAATCAGTTCCAGTCCGTTCAAGTCGGCCATTAAATTAATTCATTTATTCATCGTGTTCTGAAAAGAACGGCTCAATCCAATTGGATTTTTATTCAGGCTATTCTTTTTTTTAAGATATTGGATTGAAAAAGTATGTCCAGTTAAGCATTCATATTTCATTATAGAAAAGAAAAATGCTAGAAAATGAACGAGAATTATTTTTTGCTCATCAACTTTAAGTGCTATTGTACCGTGCAGTAGATGACATGGAATGTCAATAAAATAATTAAAGGTGTAATTGGTAACATTTTATGAACACAAATAAATTGTTAAAATTAATAAATCCACATGAGCTTCTAGAAAGGTGCCAAATACAAGTATGGCTTTTCCTAAAAAAAAATGATTATGATTGTGAATTAATCACTTTAAAGATTTTGGCGGGTCCAAAATTAACGTTTTGTTTATCTCTGTGGTAGATATCTGACGTTTGGTTCCCACTTCTAGAGGGAATGCAACTTCTAGTGGCTGAATGTTATTAATGTTATCAATTGCACCTTTAACAATGGATCACATGACTCCTTGTATGTGAAAGTTGTTGCTTTCTGATGAACCCACAGAGTGTGCACTTCCCTCAGCTCCATGTAGTATTTTAGCGTCATTGTTTAGATTTTCACGCCCCACTACTTAACTATTTCATCGCTCTCATAGTCATTTTCATCTACAGCAGGCAGCTTTTCCAAACCTACCTACCTGCCCAGCACCAAACAGCAGACAGACAAAACTAGCAACTAGCTGGTGAACATATTGTAGCATTTAAACTAAAGAGACAGATATATTTTTTTTTCTCAGGAGTTGGTGAAGACCAAAAGAAAGCTAAAAATAGTTTAAATTGGACGTAGACAATTATCAGGTCAGGTGGAGGTATACAAAACCTCAAATTAATGCTAATGTTGCTCCATATTGGCAAAATAATTAATAAAAATCAGTTATTGCAAGTTTAAATAATTAACAAAATTAGTAATTTAAGTTTTTGATTTATGCACATGAGGAGTTTTGTTCGCTGTAACGCGTAACATCTCTAGATAATTCTGCATACTTCTGCCATATTGTAATGTACCTAGACACAGAAAAATAATTTATTGATTTCAAGTATAAATGATTGCATTAAAGGGTCGGTTTACCCAAATTAAAATGCACATTTTCTGACTTTTTCTCCTATGGTATGTAGCCATGCATATATTGTGGAGTTTTTGAGAAATCTTGTTTTGTTCTGAAAAAGCAAAAATTCATCTCCATTTTATCGGAGGAAGAAAGGAAGAAATCACAAAAGATATCTCGAAACCTGGACAAATAAAACTAAAACTATGTGCATGGCCAGATATAAACTGAGGTTTGAAGACACTGAAAATAATAGAGAGTTTAAAACAAATATGAAGCTAAAACATATGTCAGCAAGAAAAAGAGAAAGAAGAATAAGGATAGGCATTTTGAAAGTGGTTTAACTTGGTTTACTTTGCTTTAGCTCTGCTGCCTTCACAAAAGCTCCTCAGTAATATCTCCAACAAAGCCAAACACCAATCTGGTCAATTGCTGTTTGTCTGCTCACCGCAGAGCAGCAAGAAAAGCAGTCTGGCTGCTCCACTCTCTCTGCTTTCATCTCAGCAGCACTGGTCTGGTAAATGTTCATCCTACTGTTCTGGCAAGACAATTGGAACCCCAAACCAAGGAGCACCGTGCCGCGCTGCCTGGCAGAATGCTGCTTTCCATATAGGCATACTTACACACATATCCAGTTACTATGTTCCATGCCTGGATCTTGCGTATATTTAATGGTATTTTTTCACCTTACTTAAAGCAAACAATGACCACTTAGAGTAACTTATAATCACTGTTATACTGCATTATAACAGTGATTATAATGCATTATAAAAATATTATAATGTATTACAACTATTGAAATTATAATATACTACGATCCTTGCAAAAAAGTTAAAGCAATTATTAGTATTATGATTATAAAATGTGTTATAATGTGTCATGATGGTTATAAAGCATTATGAATATTTATGTGTGCTTATAACTATAATTATACAGTGATATAAGTAAGGGATATGTACATCGAGTGGGTGGAGGGGTTTATTTCACAATAATGACCCGCTAGCTGTACATTATCCCGCTTATTATACGGCTACTTATTTGTAGCCGTGTAATATACACGGCTTTGTTGAATACTCAATTCTGATTGGTCAATCACAGCGTTCTTCGGTCTGTTATTTCTTTATAGCGGACTGTGGCTATGGGCGCAGTTCTGATGTTAGACTTAAGTAAGTAGCCGTGTAATTAGAGGGATAATGTACAGCTAGCAGGTCATTGTTGTGAAATAAACCACTGAGGGTGATGAATGAATGTTTATTTCTACATACTCGGCTACTTACTTCAGAAATCAATAATTTGACACACAAATGGTCCATAGCAACGGTCTGCTATAAACAAATAACAGACCGTAGAACGCTGTGATTGAGCAGTCAGAATCGAGTATTCAACAAAGCTATGTAATAAGTATTATTGTGATTATACTGTAACACGTTATAAGTATGTTTATAATGCATTATAGACATGGGCGTCATAGAAAGTGTTACCCAACACACACTGTTACTTTTGCTCCTGAGCTAACTGCAGAAGCTTTTCTGAGGAACAATGCTAAACTGGCGCACGTCTGACTTACTTGCAGACTAAAGGGGGCTACTAAATTATAATTAAATTGGAACATTGTGTTATAAACCCAATCCAATTATCAAACATTTCTCACCAAGGGGCGAAACTGTCTTCTCAGCTGTAACTCTGTGAAAAATAGGCAACCTGGAGGAAATGTGGCTTGCACACTCTGCTACCTGATATATTCACACATATCTGCTGTATGATCTCTGTACTGCAAGAAGATTTATGTGTTGCCTTTATTCCGACTCTGTTGTTTATATACGATATACACACAGACATATATAGGCCTATAGGCAGAATTGAATTGCGGTGTATACGCATACAGGAGCAAATAAACACTCAACCAAGCGCACACACACCAACATGGTTTTCTTCCCCAGGCATCAGGTAGCCAATCCATCCTGTGATGGGTAATTGTTCTTTTTCTTATTAAAAGAACAGGTGGCCATGAGATAGCAGTCTCATTTTTCACCGCTGCTGCACTCCATGAGTCCAAACTAATGATCAAAACATTGAGCCGCTCCAAATCATCTCTCACCCCAGACTGATAGATATGGGAACTGATGGGAGGAAGACTGTGTGTGGGTGCAGAAGGATGTGTTTGTGTGAGCCTGTGCTGTCGGTGCATGAATGTGTGGCTGTGTATGCATGTATGCTTCCACATCTACAGTACGTGTTTTCTGTAGCCTATGGCTGCATGTGCACGTGGTTGTGCAACCCAGTCGGCAGAAAAAAATTTCGGCATTGTACGTTTCTGCAAATCACAGGATATGTTGAATGTTGACGTTTCTGAACGAAAAAATTGCTTTCCTAAAAGTGTTTCATACCAGCCTCATATCACGTGTGTTTAACACTGTGAAACGATTAGGTTTAAACAACAAAATATCTTGGTTAAGGTTACAAAAAACATCATGGTTTGTGTTAAAATTAGGGCTGTCAATCGATTAAAACATTAATCGCGATTAATCGCAAATTAATCACACATTTTGTATCTGTTCAAAATGTACCTTAAAGGGAGAAAGTATTTAATACTCTTATCAACATGGGAGTGGGAAAATATGCTTGCTCCATGCAAATGTATGCATATATGTATTATTGGAAATCAATTTACAACACAAAACACTGACACATATTGTCCAGAAACCCTCACAGGTACTGCGGTTAGCATGCAAAATATGCTCAGATCATAACATGGCAAACTCAACAGCTGTCAGTGTGCTGACTTGACTATGACTTGCTCCAAACTGCATGTGATTATCATAAAGTGGGCCTGTCTGTAAAGGGGAGACTCGTGGGTAACCATAGAACCCATTTTCATTAACATATCTTGAGGTCAGAGGTCAAGGGACCCCTTTGAAAATGGCCACACCAGTTTTTCCTTGTCAAAATTTAGTGTAACTTTGGAGCGTTATTTAACCTCCTTCGCGAAAAACTGAGCCCGCTACAACCTCCGCAAGATCGATTGCGTTAATACGTTTAAGAAATTAGTGGCGTTAAAACGAAATTGTGTTAATGCGTTATTATCGCGCTAACTTTGACAGCCCTAATTAAAATAAGAACGTAACTAGCATAAATAAATAACAACCGGTCTTAGCAGACTTTGTAACGTAACAATGTTAAGTAGTCCAGCGGCCCAAAAAGCATTTTCCCCATAGACCACCATTGTAAAAGAGACGTCTGTAAAACTGTTGACAAGACACCTCGAACTGCAAACGAGGTCGATTATGACTCTTTGTATTATGAACTTTTTGATCCATAACCTGGAAGTAAACCCGAAAGCTGGAAAACTTTTTTGGCGTATGTTCCAGGCGAGCAATTCTCACTGGAATGAATAGGCGCCATCTTGAAGGTCAGAAACAGAAACATACAATGCACAATACAATCCTTGCGACTGGGCTGAGTTATTCATGGGTGCCTTCATGTGTTTGTGTGTGTCTGGGGCCAAACGTGGGAAATCTAGGCCTTCAGGGTCGTATTCAAGTATTGGAACAAGGTTGTTTGGTCAGCGGCTGTGACGGATCGCTTGCTCGGCTCCTTTTCCACACAGGTGGCATTCTCCACGAACTTTCCTCTTGAACACCCCCCCACACACACACAGAGAAACCTCTCGTCTTCTTTCTTTTTTTTCATCCAGTCGTGGTTCATTCGTGCTGCACCACGCTTATCGCTTTCAAAGGGAAACCAGCGTGCATCTCAAAGAGAAGAGATGAAAGCGGCTTAATGATCTATTATACATGGGGGCCGTTCATTGGCACAGAACAAAAGGTTTAGGTGTTGGGGGAGAAACGGCAGACTGTAAGAAGTTGAGACAAGATCCATTTTTTGTCATCCACCTTTAGTGACTTCGAGGGCGAGGATTGGGAGGCCGCTGTCATGGCCATTGTGTTTTTAATGCGTCCTGGACAGCTTTACTCGCCTCCAAAATGAGATTACTAAAAACACCAACCAGTCAGTGATGACAGACTGACTGGAAGAGAAATTATACAAATTAATTTCAGGGGGTGTGTGAGGCGTGTGATATGTTATTTGCATTTTTTTTTCCTCCCTGTCACAAAGCCTGTGATAAATGACAACGCTCTGCCACGCTCATCCGCTCAGGAGATTTGGCAGATGATTTCAGTGATTTGTGTTTGATAGCACGGTGATGACACCGACGGAGGCGGCACAATGCGACGCTTTGGTGTGTGAAATAAAAGCGTTTTTTCCCGTCCTGCACGCTTGACAGCGCGCAGGACGGAAAACACAAACTTTCCGTCTCTCTCCCCTCTCTACCGCTCTCCCTCGGCTTTTGATCATTTGTGCTCCGTTCTGCCACTCTATTTGGGCCGATGAGATTAGTCATCATCGCCTGTCCCATCTGTTGTGTTTACGACTCATTTGTTTACTCGCTGGTTCACATCAGAGCGCACTGCGGCCATGGGGATTCCTTCAGTGCAGGACTGGGTCCGGGCTCCGAGGCCAACTTAGCTCAGTGATTCATCACGTTTCTCGCTAAGTAGCTGTGATGAACAACACATATTCCCTTCATTTCTGAACATAATAAAAGGCAAAGCAATGGAAAAATGCCACGTGACGGAGCCAAAAGGAGAATTGCACACAAAATGCAAGTTCAGTCAGATCAGTCAACTATTTCACTACTTGTGGATCTACGTTATGAACTGACTAAGTGACAATTTACCAGACAAGTTTGCTTGTGGTCTACAGGGAAATAGCTGCGAACTTAACAGGACAGGTGGTGATGGGAAGCAAGCTTGCAATAGCTTCACATTATGTAGATGAGCAGCAGAGAAACAGCGGGAGTCATTCGCAGCCAAATAAAACTCTGCCGAAACCCAAAGTTGTCTACCATGATGTTTTAATGTATGCCAGACGGGAAATTGGCTCTTTGTCGAAGCTGTTTTCCACCGGCTCGCAATTTGTCTGTCCATCCCTGCATCTATTTTTTTAATTCCCCGCTTGAACCAATTCGGGATCACAGGAAGCTTCTGATGTTCATTCATTATGTTATATGGGATCATCTTCACACATCAGTTGCTTTTACACATTTTATAGCCTGGAATATCATTAGTAAAGAGGCTAATCCTCAGTCAGAGGTCACGTTCTTCATGTGCAGAACAGTCGAAGCTTCTACAGCTTCAGGCTACAGTAGCACAAAAGACGAGTGAAAGCAGATTACATGAATAAATAATCTTAAAGGAGACATATTATGCAAATTTTCAGGTTCATATTTGTACATTGGGTTTCTATAAGAACATGTTTACATGCTTTAATGTTCAAAAAACACATTATTTCTCTCATACCGTCTGTTTGAATACATCTGTATTCACCCTCTGTCTGAAACGCTCCGTTTTAGTGCCTATCTCTCTAAGATCCCCTCCCATAAAAAGCCCAGTCTGCTCTGATTGGCGTGTACCTTTGCAAAGGTAGTTCTCAAGCTGTGGGTGATATATTCTAATGAGCCTGTAGTATAAAGCCGGGTTTCCACTTTTAGTCCCTGGAACTTCTTTTCAAAAAACTAAACGGTTCCTTCAGCCCACTGTTGTCTGCGTTAAGATTTAGCAAATTAGTCCGTATGACGTATGGAAAAGCAACGAGAGCTGCTGGTTGTCACAGCAGTAAACACACTCAGCAGCCTGCAG
The DNA here is from genome assembly GCF_043250625.1 of Sebastes fasciatus. Classification (NCBI taxonomy): domain Eukaryota; kingdom Metazoa; phylum Chordata; class Actinopteri; order Perciformes; family Sebastidae; genus Sebastes; species Sebastes fasciatus. Next base: position 28,426,555 of record NC_133800.1, on the reverse strand, counting down.
TTCAGCGTGTCCGCCTGTTTCATAAAAAAAAAAACACGTTGAAAAAAAAAAATATTCATTAGGTTTTGTCTCACTGCGACAATATTTACTGCTGCATATATTTACTGATGCACGTTGGATGTAATGAATGAAATGCAGCAGAGGAAAATGAAGCTAAGAGCGTCTGTCTCCACATTAAATCATCTGTTGAGTGTTTGAGGGTTATTTATTTGTGCTTTAGAACGTAAGCGCTGGGAAACAATGACAATATAACAGTTTTTCTCTAATTCACAGCACCGCCGCGATGTCTCTGACGTTACCAGCCGCCGTCGCGATCTCTCTCTCTTTCTTTTTTTTTATGTGTCGGGAGGCCAACAGCAAAGCCTAACTTTACTTTCGATGTTATCAAATGCCCTCCCCTCATCCTAAAATGCTCCTAAATCGATATTAGAGTTATTCCTTGTTTATGAATGAAGCAGTACGCAAGTTGAAGCAGCGGTGCTATGTGTGTTTAAACAGTCAACGACAATCATCCCTACAAACTCCACCCCGAATGTTCCAGTACTTTCAGAAAATACTACCCCCCGATCAGGGCTTTTTTGTGGGGTAAAAAGGCCCCAGAAAATGTCTTCAAAAGGTTCTTAGTTCTGGGGGAAAGTTCCTGCAGTGGAAGCGGGGCTTAAGTGATCCATTCCTGCAGTCTTACTTTAAACTTTCCTTCTGTGTATCAACATTATTTGGTGAGTCTATAACTGTCTGTTCTTATGTAACAAATCACTGAAGGAATCGTTCGACAATGATGAAGCTTCTTCCAGCAGCTGGTTAAGCTTAGCTCAGCACAAAGACTGGAAACGAGGTGAAACAGCTAACTTGGCTCCGTCTGTAGCTGAAAAAATACGCCTATCAGCATCTCTAAAGTACACTATTCGACAGGATATGTCTCCTTTAGTGCGATGACTTGCTGGAGTCTTGTTAAGCTGCTGGTTATAGCTTCATATTTATTGTGCAATTTAGATTTGCCCATTTATAACTAAAATCATAAAAACACACTCACTGGATAATTTATACAAAAGTCTGTAGCCTATAAAACTATTTAAAAAGATGGTTTCTTTGCTACTTAGTAGGCCACATTCTGTTTAAAACAAGTATTTCTGCACAGTTGCAGAGAAAGATCAGGCTAATATTATATTAGTATTATACTATTTGTAAAATTAGACTCCATTGGTGGCTGTGTAGGATTGTTTCCAACTCCTGTGATTCAAACATTCCCAATCACTCCAGAGCGTTGTTCAAAAGTCCAAATGTTCTGCTTCAATCCATCTTTGTGGCGTTTAGCTGACGAGTTATATTCATTAAAGAAACTTGATTTAATAATAAAAAAAAGACTAACTCATTAAATACACTGATTCACCTCATTCAAGCAGGATTTTGTTTAGCTTTTCTTTGATACAAGTGCTTCAAGAAAAATAGGTTGGGAACTACTGGACTATAGATTATAGTATTTCCAATCATTCAGGAACTATCGTTAATTAGCACCTAGTTTCTGTTTGTTCTTCGGTATTTCTTTTGTGATTACTTTGGATCTTCTGTGTACCTTATAGTATAGAGTGTTGCCAATTAGGCCCATCTTACCGGGGAAATGTCAGCGTCTCGCAGAAAGTTAACAACCTCCTCTCTCCTTGTTTCTCCTTGTTAGACATTTGAGCCTGGTTAGCCTCAGATGTTGTTATTAAATATTGACAACGTGTCTTGCAGCATTTTCACTGATGCCAATATAGCTACTGAGTTATACTGTGCTTGTCATTCTGACTGGCCATGTAGAAATGATGTTGCGATTATGTTGCAATGTCGGGAAATCTAGTCTACTGTGTATTGTTGAAGGTCTGTTTGAATTCCCCCTCCATCTGCACTGTAGTGAAATTATATTTGTACAGAAGAGCCAAATGATTCAAACGTCTCCGCCAACCTGCATCATGTATTACTGTTACTTATTGGTATTACAACCATTGCTACAGTCGTATGTACATGAAGGAGTACACTGATGGACTATTCATCTGTGGTTCCAACTGTGTTGGTGAAGTGAGAAGATAAAATTGCTGATGTAAATCTTTAGGTGTGGTTACATTGTGATGACGTATGAAAACTCCCTTTCCACTTTAGCAAGGGGCAGTTTTGATTTAATGAATCATCCCTCTACTGTATATTGCAAAATGATTTCTCTAACCTTTCTCAACCCTCTTGTGAAATAAAGTTTTAACATTATCTAATTACTGAGGGTATGATTGCTCCTGAATTGAATGAGCACGGGGCCCAGTTTTCCGTTTTGTGCACTGTGAGCCAGTAATCTCTCAGTTTGCTGTCAGACGATAAAAATACACAATACTCCTGGGCGGCACAAAACCATAGTACTCCTTTCTGTCAGTTCATCTATTGGCACACAAACGCTGATTAGAGATTAAATGCCTGCTGGAATGCAGCAGCGAGCCAATCCATCCATTGTGCTGCAGAGAAAGCACAATCTTTTCAAATTTCTAAACCTGAAAAAAAAACGCTCAGTATGTTTTCAAATCAGGGCCTGTCACAGCATAATGTAGCTGTGATTTGAAAAGCATCGGACTGCTGTGAGGTTCCAATGAAACCATTAAGCCAAGGGCACAGCCAAACAAACAATCCAAGACATCAGACCATGTGGAACCAGTGGCCCAAAGGAATTGGTTTCGTACGCCATCCTTCACATCTTGCATAAAGAGGCTGCAATAAACTCCAGGTCTGAAAAGTGAAGCCAATTTTGAAATGCCATAAACTTGCATTCTTTCTAAAAGCCAGCAGGGGGCGACTCCTCTGGTTGCAAAAAGAAGTTTGATTGAATAGAAGTCTATGAGAAAATGACTCTACTTCTCACTTGATTTATTACCTCAGTAAATATTGTAAACATGAGTTTATGGTCTCAATCGCTAGTTTCAAGTCTTCTTCAATACAACATGATGTTCATTTAGTAAATTATGGTCCCATTTAGAGTCAAATAGACCATAAAGCAGGGTATGCTTTAGGGCGTGGCTACCTTGTGATTGACAGGTCGCTACCACAACGTTGTCCAGTCTGGGAGTTGTCCGTGTTCAGTTCATGAAAGTTAATTGTAACCTTTTGGTCGCCTAAAAATATCTTATTCAGCATTTGGTTGTACTTAGCTCCACCCTCTCGTGTCACTTCTGGTTGCAAATAAACAAGAGCTACGGTACAAATTGCATACTTTTTCTTTTCACTTTTAGTACATACTGCAGCTGCCATTACAAAGTACGTACGTAAAGTATTTTTGGGCCCAATGGCATCACGTGACGGACATAGAAGTTGTAATACCGACATCCTAATTTTTTGGCATACTGCATTTGACATGCTATGTATTGGGACGTTACTAAATCTTTTTTTTATCATACAAAATAGTAGGGTAGTATGGGTATTGGAAGGCACAGAATATGGCAACGGCCAAAAACCAAGATGGCATCAGCCAAAACGCCAAACTCAAGGCTTCAAATCGGCAGTCCACAAACCACTGGGTGACGTCACGGTGACTACATCCACTTCTTCTACATAGTCTAAGTGCTAATACAGTGTCAACATTCATTACGTAAAGTAAATTAGCCCTGGCTCTAGTCCACGCCTGCGAGCTTTAAAGTAGAGAGACGTGTTGATAAGCACCAAAGAATATGATGAGCTTGTTTTGATTGACTTGGAACTTATGTCGAATTTTTTCACCCTATAATGTGTCGTCTAAATCATCTTTGCAAGTGTAGCTAACGAGGAAAACTCCAGCGCCCTGTAAGAAGGGATTTGTTGGCAAATGTATACCCAAAGGCACATCTTTAATCAAAAGTAGACTTGATTCTTAATTAAACCGATAGAATACAGCAGCAGTGGCAGCTCTGTGGCGCTTTGCCTCAGTAAAACTTAACAGCCACTAAAGTTTCTTCTGAGTAATGATTAATGCATCCAATTTCTGTGATCTGTATTGAGCCGAGCATCATGGGTAATTAAATGATGGTCTACAGAGCGCCGACTGCTCTCATAAAAATGACAAGGCCATAATTATCATGAAGCTTGGTTACCCTCTGACTCAAATACTAATTGTGTATCAATAACCAAGTGGAAGATGTCACAGAATTAAACCCCAAAACAACCCAAGCTGTGCAAACAGCTCACAGCTACAATACTGCAGTCAATAACACCCAGTCCTCCTCTTCACAAAAGAAAACAAGTAGACTTTTGCTATTCATACAGTGCATATTTATTCACTGAGCAATTTCACAGGTCCATGAAGTGAGACATGTAAAACCAACACTTGGAATTACCTGCTTCAAACGTATTTACATTGTCAAAGATAAAAACAGTGTTAATCCATCAGCCTGCAATGAGACCAAACGGCAACTTATTATTCCCCCGCATATTATCTCGTGTCAAGAAAAAAATAAAAACAACCTGCCAGACTCGCAGGCGTCTGTAATAAAAAGGAGATTCACTCGCTGAATACTGAACGCTGCATGTTCTCTTGTAACACCTCAGTGACCAAGGATATAGCTTCCTCCGGTAAATACAATAACAAAAGCGCTGCACTCTGAGAAGAAGAGGGATGTGCTGCGAGGAGCCGTTTATACCTTCTCATTGATTCATAAACAGGCATAATTTTCAAACAAGCAATACAACCTCAAACGCAGCACGCAAATAAATATACAGTGCAGAGAAGCCTCCCCCGGAGACTGCGTGGTTGTCCGAGAGTCAAAAAATCATAATATAGGAGGCAAATATTGATGTTTCCTTTACTACCATTTAAATCAAGACTGTTATTTTTATTATTGTTGTCCCTCCCTCTCCAAAGATGAATAGGGTGATAAAAACAGACGCCCGCCCCGGTCTCGTTGACATTTTAGGGAGTCCTTTTGGAGCAGTAAAGATGCCCACTTGATGGATACCAGAGCTCTACAGACAACGGGAAGACAAAATGAGGAATGCTTACGGATGCGGGGGCGGATAAGGTAAAGAAATGGAGAGGACATGGGCAGTACACAAAAGAAAAGATGGGGGGGTGAACAGCGAGGAACAGAATGGGGGAAAAATAACAAGTGCGGAGACGGAATAAAAGAGAGTGACACGCCGAAACAGTCCATCAGCACGAAAACTCCAGGACAGGGTAGAACAGGAGATGTTCATCCAGGGAGAGCTGTACAGAGGGAGAGGAAGAACAGACAGCCACAGCAGCAGCCGTCAACTAGAGAAGATGAAAAATAAAAAAACTCGACACGTTGACACACTCTTTGTCTCTTCTTCTGTGTTTTCAGTACACCGGTCTGTAGAGAAGCTCCCCAGAGGCAAGTCGGCGTTTCAGCTCCTTCCACAGCAGATCCCTTTCCTTTTGGGCACCCTTCATGAAGCCTCGGTTCTCCTGGGCTCTCCGAGACAGGTAGGGCATCACCTCGTTCACCGGCCCGTAGGGGACGTACTTATAGACGGGGAAGCCTGCCTGGGCTGGGGGGGAAGTGGATGGGATGGGAGGAAACACAAGAAAAATAAGCTTTGTAGAATGATATGAATGAATAAATTAAGAGTGGGGGAAAAAATGGATTCCCTATGAAGCACGTTTTTGTTTTTACGATTTTTAATTATTATTTTTTAACGCCAGAATTGATATATTTTTTACTTCATTTGAGTTTATGCAGAGGTAGCATGAGTAACGTGACGTAATATCCATTACGTATCCGACAACCAAAACAAACTACAGTCGGCCGCAGCAAGTAAAAATGAGAAAACAGCGGAGGGTCCACGTGAATACGACCTGCACCCTCACATTTTAAAAGTCACTTAAAACATTACACATATGGTAAATTATGGAAATACTTTCACACATTTCCAGGAAAAGCAGAGTTAGACATCATGGTTGAAGCTGCATGCTAACTCTGTCATGGACAGGTAACGTTATCGTATTGCGGTAACGTGCGGTCAAGCCAGCCTTCACTCTCATCTCCGTGGTCAAATTGGCCAATGCTACAACTGTAGAGCACCAATATACTGACTGACATTTATGTTAAATGCATTCAAACGGCCCCGATGGAGCTGACCATGGATGTATAAAGAGAACAGAGCTGACGGGAGAGCTAGAGACGGACTTAACAAAGTTGGAGGAAGTATACACATATGACTACGTCCGGTTTTCAAAATAAGGTGTTATCAAAGGGAACTGTATATACAAATTACATATATAGAAATAAGCTTGATTGGATTATATTCACCAGAAGTATAAAACATTACATGTCCCTTATAAATGAAAAAGAAAATACCACTAATTTGTGAGGGAAATGTCTTTATTCTTGGATTTTTGGGTTGCTGAAAAAAAAAAAAAAAAATTCCTGACAATGACTGATATATTCGACTTCAGGACTTCTCTGACTACATGCATGCTGAAAATCAAACATTTTACTCTATCAAATCAGATATTTTCCAAAGTAAAGAAAGTTAACAAAAATCGCAATAAATCGTAATATCGAATCGCAATACTTAAAAATCGCAATACATATCGAATCGGCACCCAAGTATCGTGATAGTATCTTATGGGGAGATAATACTCAGCATCATCCCAGCCCTAGATAAATGTAGATATACAGAATTATAATATTTCTCTATTTATGTTAATATGTGCTTTTTTATTTTGATTGACAGTTTCAGGGGAACATCATTTTTTACAGGTTATTTTCGCCGAGCTCCAGAGAGCACATCACCACTGGACGTCATCTCGATTGGCTTCCCTCCCCCACTGAATGATCGCTACAATCCTTCTAATCAGGCAGGTTTGCAGCATTTGCACAGGCACCCTCAGTCTGCTGCATTTGAATTAGGAGAGCTGCTGCTGTCTGCCAGTCAGGCTCACATACTGTGACTGTTTTGCCAGGGCTTACTCATTGAAATAAATGTCCTTTCAACTGATCCACAATTACCAGCAAACCATCAAAACACAATACGATAAAAACAAAGGCATGAAAAGAACATTCTCAGCCACAGCATATCTGAAAACAAAAGAATGAGAACTGAATATCGCACCTTTAAAAAATAAATAATGGGTGTAGTAGGTTATAGGCAAATAATGAAGATCTCAACTCCCGACTTCTTTTATTGTTTCAAGATTCGAAGGCAGAGCGCTGGCTGTTCAATCCCCTGAGAAAACCGCAAACAAACATGTGTGTCTGTTTGCATCAATACCGGTCAAGGCCGTCTTAACTTGAGCCTCACATTGACAGACAACTGCCTGCCGTCGCTGCGTCTGTCTCCGGCTGACAAACAAAGTGGTGAGAGCCGGCAGCAGAGCTTCGTTCAGACAGCTCGTCAATACTGAGGTGTCTCAGTTCATATGTCACGTTATGGGCCGCGGACTGACTTCTACATGTGCACTTCATGCGGTCCAAGTGGTCTGTGAGGTACGTATGTGTAGCCGAAGGGGTCTTATCAGACACAGCTGAGAGTTATAGAGGAGGGCAGTGGATACAGATCCTGCAGAGGCTGACCTTAAACTGTCAAATCATCCCTATGTAGGGCAGGAGCGATCGAGCCGAGTCATTGTTGGTTGTGTTCGTGTGTGTGTTTTCCTCACCCAGTGGGAAGCTGATCTGATCACACATGCCCAGGAGTTGGCCGAAGTACACCTTGTTCTCTGTGGGTACGAGCCCCAGCTCATTCATTCTGAATGAGAAAGAGAGAGACAAAAATAACCTGGTTTGGACAGATGCAAACGGTATTTAAAAAAACAAACAAATGATTGTGTATTTTCCAACAGTGTGTTTGGATGTAATTAAAAGCGTACCTCCACAAGGTGTGTTTCACTGTGTCCTCATTATGGGAAGCCACCATGACGTTGGCATTTCTGTTGAGCGCAATCTCATCCAGCACGTAGTCCAGACACCTTACACAAATACACAGACACATTCTAATTAGGGCTGTTAAAGTTAAAGATGATAACGCAAATTCGTTTTAACGCCACTAATTTCTTTAACACATTAATGCAACAGCAGGCTCAGTTTTAAAGCTAGAGTCAGCATACAAAACTATATAACATAAGGAATCCATTGGTGCCAACCATGTCATACTAGCGCTACAAACTTGTGCCAAATTTTGGTGAGGAAAAACCAGCAAGGTCATTTTCAAAGGGGTCCCTTGACCTCTGACCTCAAGATATGTGAATGAAAATGGGTTGTATGGGTACCCACGAGTCTCCCCTTTACAGACATGCCCACTTTATGATAATCACATGCAGTTTGGGGCAAGTCATAGTCAAGTCAGCACACTGACACACTGACAGCTGTTGTTGCCTGTTGGGCTTGAGTTTGCCATGTTATGATTTGAGCATATTTTTTTATGCTAAATGCAGTACCTGTGAGGGTTTCTGGATAATATCTGTCATTATTTTGTGTTGTTAATTGATTTCAAATAATAAATATATACATACATTTACATAAAGCAAGCACATTTGCCCACTCTCATGTTGATAGGAGTATTAAATACTTGACAAATCTCCCTTTAACGTACATTTTGAACAGATAAAAAAGTGCAATTAATTTGTGATTAATCGCGATTAGCTATGGACAATCATGTGATTAATCCCTATTAAATATTTTAATCGACTGACAGCCCTAATTCCCAAATACATTGTTTCATAACTCATCCAAAGTCATCTTTCTCATTAGCATGTAAGCTTTGTTGTGTGGTGCAGGACTAACTTTACTAAATTATCCCTAAACTCTGAACATATTTACCAAAAATCTGAGCCAATCCATCCAGGGAGGACTTCTACTTTCCCGCTGGTGTAGCTGTGTAACTTAATATGCATGGGCTTTACCATCATCTGCATACTTTGAACCCCACCTCATGCTGTGCTGTAGCAAATCGGCTAAACTTTGCCTCCCTCCGATGTTGATGTTTACCTCTAAATCCAATCGAATGCTTGAGGGTGGCCTTTGCTCTTTTTGTGCAAAACATATTGATCTCCATGGGGTGATTTCTTTAAACTTGCATTAATCTTCTGTGGGAAAGTCAGAAATATATTACAACACAGCGCCTCTGGAGATGGATGATGTTCTGTAACTTGTACTGGGACAACTCAACAGGGTGGAAGCTTGCTGACACAAGATGTTAAACCCAGAAAGTCCAATTGAAAGACCGCTTCCTTCAAAATTAAATCCCTGTGCTGTCCATTGCAGCAGATTTGTGCCTAGAAGGTGGCCAGTTTAAAACGATGAACCACATGGGGAAATTGGGGTAGCACAAGTTTAAAAAAAATGTGTGCAAGACACCTCATCTCACATCCATCCAATAGCAAAGGCTATTAGTAGTAGGCATAGCTCCTCAGTGTGGATATGTAGAAATGAGAGGTTGGCTTGGCTGAAACGTATCAAACTTTGCAGATTTGGGCAGCTGTCAACAGTTAATAAACAAAGAAACAAGCCTTGGCTCTTACCTGTGGTACATTATATTGGTAGTCTCATAATCAGGGTTAATAGGGTCTTCATAACCGATGTCACTGGCCCTCTCTCGCTCCTGATACATGTAGGCTCCACGCACAAGCTTGGCAGCGAAATGCCAACCCTCCCGTCGAGATAATTCTACATCCATGGTTACGTTGTCGTAGGCTTCCTGCAGAGCAAAAGAAGAGGATGATTCACTCTTTGGCAAAGATTAATCAAATCAAGTGCTTCAAGTTTAGATAGGAAAAGTGCAATCATTTTAAATGCTGCACAGAGTAACACATTTCATTTAGACTCCCTGCTGGCTATTAGAAAGAATGCAAGTTTAAGGCACTTCCGCATTGGCTTCACTTTTCATACCCAAAGGAAGCCCACTCGTTACAGCACAATACAGTTAGATTATTCTTACATCATATATGGGTCTATCAGACCTAGCCTAGGCCACCTAGCATAACCAACCAGACACCATGACTGCCACTTGCAAGCAAAAATAAAGAAACTATGGGAAACAAATCCAGAAGAATCACCTAAAAACATCCATATATTTCTATATCTCTTCCATAATCAGTCAAGTAGGGTTATGCTGACTTCTATTTATGGCTCCAAATAAATGACTAAAGGTAAAAAACAAACATTTTTGAGAACTTGCTCAAGAATGCCTTCCTCTGGTATTAGCAACGTCAGCAACAACGCAGTGGTGTATTATTACACACAGCAACTAATTGTGACAAAGTGGGACCCACAATAATCTCTCTCTATATATATATTTCATCCGACAGGTAGTATTTGTTATCTTTACTTCACAATACTGTATGTTTTTGGTGACAATATATAATAGCCTATGTGCGTTTGATAGAATAATAAGGTTTAAAAAAGGATGTTAATCACATGAATGAAACTCTACTGTGACTTAACGGCTTTTCATTTGAGACGGTGTGTTTGAAGAAAATAAAAATAAAGCCCCTGAATTCCCTCCAACATTATCCTGTTCTTGGCCACGTCGTTGTTTCATCCTCAACACAGCTGACTCACGGTAATCTCTTTACACGTTGACATTTGGAGTTACACGATTTGTCACAGCGGCGTGCTCTTCTTCGATCAAAAGAGCTGTATCTGTCGTGTCTGCACGCTTTTGTGTGCGGATGCATGCTTTACGATCTCTGGAGCTTTTTGTCAATTGTGGATTCTGACCTTGAGATAACATTGGTAGGTGTTGAAAATGACAGGCTTGTCTTTGTTGTAGATCCTCTGCATCTCTAATGTCAGTCTGCTGATGGCCGGCTGGAGGTAGGTTTGCTCCGCGTCCACCATCAAGCGAACACCATTCTCTATGGCATGCTGGAATTAAAAAAAATATATTCATTAATGCTATAATTGAATTAAAAGATTTGAATTAATGAAACATTCTTTTATTAAATGAATGTGATTACTGTTTCTGTCTACACATACATTGTGACTTTGAATACCATAGATTTGTGATTGTGCTTACAACAGCAGCACTGCAGTGGCCTTGATCATATTAAAAACAGCACTGTTGAACAATACTATACGGCCTTTACACAATAGCTAGCCACACATTTATACACACTGGAAAAAGATCTATTCATATCAGTAGGTGTATGTGTATAAGCATACAAAAACAAGATAGATTATCAGATGCTATACACCAAAAAAATGTCGTGGCAACCAAGAGAGCACACAGCTTGCTATAAATGATCACACTGCGGAGGCATGTTTAACCAATAAACATCCCACTGTGTTCATGATCATTCCACATTTGGTTAAACTTTAAGTGCCTGCTACTTGCAGATCAACAAGACATGCAATTGCTACAAAGTGTGTGTATGTTTGCGATCGCTCTCAGTAGTTAATGTGAGTTTACCTTGGCTAAGACGTCCATGCGCTGCAACATCCTCTTCATTTGTTTCTCCTCCTCTACAGTGAACGTCTCCAGCAGAGGCTCCAGCTCACCTAGCTGGGCAAACAACCCAGGAGAGTCAGTCAGCGCGCACCATGAGATGCTAATGAACCAAATATCACACAGCGTGGCACCTATTAGTGCTTCTTACTTTATCCACCCTTCAGCTGTCTTTAGACCAAGGTCAACAGATATATGTTGTAACTTGCTAAGATTTTGTAGTCATGTAATTAAACCAGGCAGCTCAGAGCCAAGTGATTCACACTTGAAATCCCAGTTTTAAAACAGAAAAGGTTTACTAAATGTACTCCGAATTGGGTGCAACCCTAAACTAGAATAACCGCCTCACTGTTGTATGCCTCTGCCAATCAGTCAAGTTGCAGTTTACATCCATGTCTGTCCAAAATGCAATCACTTCATCAGTTTATCCTATTAGACATGTTTGAAATTGTCCCAATTAGCATATTAATTCTTGAGTTATGGCCAAAAACATGTTTTCTGAGGTCACAGAGACCTTTGACCACCAAAATCTAATCAGTTCATCTTTGAGTCGAGGTGGACGTTTGTGACAAATCTGAGAAATTCCCTCCAGGTGTTCCTGAGATATCGTGTTCACAAACCCAAAAACACAATGCCTCCGGCCACGGGTGTCGCCGGCTCAGAGGCATAAAAAATCTATAATGGCAAATTTAGGGGCTGACAAAAGTAACAAATAGCTGTGGTGTTTCAAGAGATGCATTTCGTACACCACTGACCTTATTAGGTTCAAGGTGTTCTTATGGCAAAAGGAGTTCAAATGAACAATTTAATTACAAAAAACATGTCAAATTAAACTGTATGGACAAAACACGTGTCACATGTTTGTTCACATAAGAGGGAATAAACACATTAATGCATTCAGGTACAACACTAACACATGACAGATGTCGACAGCAGATGTGCATTCATCTGTTCAAATCTCCTGCCTGCTGTAGATTGTATACACATCACATTTGGAAATGCAAAGAGTAATTCAATTATTGTGTCCAGTGAGTTTGGGTCTTGATTTATATTTAAACATTCTGGGGGATTCTTTCAACTGCATTTATTTACAGTAAAATTCTCTTTGAGTGTTTTATGCTACTGACCTCTACATTTGGGACGACCAGCAGGTCCGATATCTTTGTTCTGTCGTCTATTAGGCTGTTCCAGTCCAGCATGTCGATGGTTCTGTCATGGCAGAGGATGGAGATACACAATGTTATGGCAACAGTGTATTAGTGAATGTAAAATATTACCAGTATCTTGGCAAATTTTTGTATTATTTTAGCCCCTGAAACTAAGTATTTCCTTAAAGATGAACTTGTAATATAAAATATAAAAAAGTTTTTTCATGAAAAGTGGTGTGACTTAATAAGGTAGTCATTGTATATTCACTCATTACTTTTAAACAAATAATTTGTAAAACAGGAAATTGCAAAAACAAATATATAGTACTAAACTTTGCATGTACTGCAAAGTGAACGATGACGATGCATAAATCAAGAAAAACATAATAATAAAATATGTATTTTGTTTTGCATGTTGGGAAAATAGTGGTGATTGTTTTGTAATTTAATGTCGTGAATAAATTATATTAAAAGTCCAATCCACTGGGGTACAATTTGTTCTTTTCATAATACATTTTCATAGAATTAATTTCCTCTAAATTGCCTTGAATATAATGAAATATGTCCCCTGTGTGCAACGCTGACATTATTTTACAGCTATTTCCTGTCTATTTCGGCAAATATGTGTTCATTCTTACCCTGAAGAGTCCTCCTTCCTTCCAGTAAACCAGTCATAAAAGTCACCTTTTGCACCCAGTTTGGTCAGGAATTCCTAGATGGACATAAAGATTTAGAGTACTGCAAGGCACACAGTGTGGCAAAGTCCTCATATTATGTGTTAAATGGGAGTGTGAAGATGATCGATAACATTGGATGTAACGTTCGGTACACATGTATCACTGTAATTATAAATGTCCAGCAGGAGAAAAGAGGAGAAAAAAAAACTCCACCTGCAGTTGTTTGAGCTCCAGCTTCTGCTCTAAGGCCTCCTCGCCATCTTTCCCCTGCTGTGATGCCAGGAAGTTGAAAAATCGCCGCCATTTCAACAGGACCTCTGAGAACTGGAGCTTAAAAGAATCATGATGTCAGTCCACCGCCACAAGAGTATCAGCTAAACTAGGACTTTTAATCACCCGTTACTGCCTACCAGAAACTGAGGTCGTCCTAGAGCCGTCATTTTGATGGCAGAAAAGCCGTCCATTGAACTCCCACCTAGAGGGCGTTTTTAAATAAATCAAATTATGTCAAGACAAAAATATTAATATGATGGTAAATGCATGCTTGAAGTCTGCATGTAATAAATGTAGTGGATTACAGAACTGGATCAGATCTCCACTGGTTGAAGGATGACAATATAGGAGCCAGAATAGAGTTACAACTTAAACACAATGTGTCAAAACAGACATATTGTAAAGTTGCATTACTGATGTAGTTTAAAGAGGACCTTTATGCTTTTGTTCTTTTTCCCTTTCCTTTAGTGTGTTATGTAGTTTTTAGTGCTGTTTTTTGTGTGTCCTGAACTGCCTGAAACCCCTTGCTTGAAGTCTTGCCTTTTCTTCCGTAACATGGTGATGTCATCAAGTAACACATTTGCATAATACCTGTTTAGCGGATAGTTTGGCACGCCCTCAAACAAAGCTAGTTGAAGTGGAGCTGGAGCGCAGTCCAAAGAGTTTGGTTTGGTTGACCAATCATAAGGGCCAGCTGACCAATCAGAGCATACTGGGCTTTTCGGGAGGGAGGGGGGCAGGAGCTCAAACAGAGCGTTTCAGACAGAAGGTGAAAAGAGGTGCTGCAGCACAACCGGTATGAGAAAAGTAAAGTGTTTTTGACTATTAAAACATGTAAACATGTTCTAGTAGAAACCCAAAATACGAAGTATGCACTTGAAAATGAGCATGATAGGTCCTCTTTAATTTCTGTTTACTTACCAGATGCTTTGATACATTTGATGAAGGTCTCCATATGCTGGTCACATTTGGCCTCATCGGCGTAGAAATACGTGCGGGCTCCAGTCACACCCCCGCGACGGTCCCCGAACTGTTTGTGTGCTTCATATTTTTTCTCTCTGTGGTCCTCACCTGCGGGGGAAAAACAAATTTGCATGCATATTGCTTCTAATTACATCATATACTGTATCCACAAATGAGAACAAAACAAGGCATCTTACCTATGCTCTCTTTCTCTTTCTCTGCAGCGGATACACATGAGCTAGATTAGAAGAAATACAAAAGGATACAAATGTGTTAATTTGCCCGGGCAGCATTAGAAAAATTAGTTTCATCAGAAATACAGCAAACGTCTGGCATCTTTTTGTTCAGTTTAAGAACTTGCACTCTTTATGTGAACATTTTGGCCTTGTGGCGATGGCGTGCCAGAGGCTGACTTTGTGTTTAGTGACCCTATTTATGCTGAACTGTCGTGCTGTCAGCCCGCCTCAAGAGAGGCCAGTTGTAGCATCGCACCACACTTGACCTATTCCCCCCTCATCACAGGGAACTGGGGAGCTCATGTAAGCAAACGGATGACTGAACACTCAGCGTGCTTGACATTAGGGACGTCAATAGGATTCAAAGCCAGCTACTGAGGGGAGTTCTCTTCTTTTAACATTATGTGTGATTCCCAAACTTTTTTTTTCTGGGGACCTACTTTTTAAAAATGACAAACCATCGCAACCCAATTCACAATAGGCCTTATCTATAAATCACGAGAAGAGCAAATTTGTGCGTAAATGAATGCTTCTGATAATTTTTAATGCCATTTCCGCATCACCTCATATTATCTTGAATAGGTAAACCAGCCATTTGGAAGAGATATACATTTGATAAATAACAATTTGGTTTTATAGACGTGCGATTGAAAACATACACACGTTAAATACTTTATAAATTTAAATAAAAATAAATGTATTTAGGCGGAGTTAACAAGCTCTTGTTTTTTTTCCTCTCATCAGTAAAACAAACATAATGCACGCTAGCCTTTCATATTAGATTCAATGTTAGACGTAGACTAAAATTCTCAGAACAATACAAACATTCAGGCTCCCTCATGTGGCTCAAGGTGTACTGCAGATATAAATGTTAAATAAAAAACATTCAACAAGAAGAATTTCAACAAATTTATTTGGCGACCCTAATAAAATCTCCTGCGACCCACCTGAGGGTCCCGACCCAGTCTTTGAGAATGACTGACTTCAGCCACTAGTTCAGTACTGTTTTCTTTGTTATTTTTTAATTTAAAAATAGTAGGTTAGAAACTATCAGTCAGATTAATCATAAGACATACAATTAATTGTCAACAATTTTGATAATATAATCCAATAAACATTTAAGTTGTTTATTTAGGGAAAAATGCCTCTCAAAATGTGAGAATTTCCTGCTTTTCTCTGTTTCATATCAATGTAAATGGAATGTTTTGGGGTTTTGGACCATTGCTTGGATAAAACATATTACTATAAGATATCAACTTGTGCTCTGGGAACTTGTGATTGCCATTTTCCACTGGTTTCTGGCATTTTTTAGACTAAACAATTAATCAATTGATGATAAAAAAAATAATAGATTATTCTATAATGCAGCCCTTAAAGATAGAAACCAATCCTAGAGTTTTACGTAGCCTTGAGCAGCTGGGGTAAGTCACCCTGTTGTCAGTACTGGTTCCAGTTGAGGTTTTAAGTGTGCCATGATTTAAATTCCGTTTCAAATGCTTTCTGTTACACTGCCAACAATATAAAATGTAGCTAGAGGCACTGATTATTGGTAATCTTTTGGCATGAAAAGGGACATTTTAATATAATTTGATTACTGGCACAATTTATTGCTTTTTGGCAGCTTCATTACAAAAACGTCAGTACGGGCCTTCAAAGGCATGCATTAATGAAATCCTAACTATAAAACCAGGGTATTTATTTTAAGTTTAAATGGCCTACGCAACTGCAACCTGGCATTGTATCATGCTCTCAACATCACGCCAGGCCTCTGTTCCTTATATATCTTCTTTCTATTGCAGGAAACTAATGTTGTTGTTGCTGCTATCTTGACACATCATTGGAGTGCCTGTCAAACCATGCTGCCTGAGATCAAGCTGGCTTAAAGTGCCTTGTCCTCCTGCTTTACGGTTTGAAGGTGTATGTTCACCAAACAAAAGCTTTCTAGGCTGAGGTTTGATGCTTCTTTTGATGTTTCCAAGCAGACATCCTCAAGACAAAGTATATCAAAGCCGTGCAGTGATATCTTGTTACTAGTGATACGGTATAAAAAAAAAACATACACTGAGTTGAAATACAAGAAGGGTGGAAAAAGTCAGTGCAAAAGGGCTTGCCTGGGAGCTTTATCGCCGTGTTGATAACATAATAAAACAACAATAGAGGACATTGTGTCTGGCACTAAGCTGACATTGCAGTCAGCTGTCACTCTACGTCTCAAAATGTGGCGTGACAGGTGGGGCGCACGTGACCGGGGGAGGAAATGCGATGCGGAACTAGTGTTTTGATGCTGGAATCTTTTTCACAGCGGAACAGTAAACGAGACAGTCTGTACTGTCGCTACCCAGCTCCTCCATTTCTACCCACTGCTGCTTTTACATAATAACCAAAAGACATACGGAAGATTTGGGATGTGTTTGTCAGTGTGTCAGCAGACGGATGAGTGGTTATGCGGTGAGTGAAAGATGTTGTACGGTGTAAAACCTGAACTAGTAATACGGCTGAAGCCGACCAAACCAAGAACATAAATAAAACAGGAGGGTCGTTTACAGAATGGACAGATATTTGACAGGGACGAAAAGAAAAACAGGCGATGCTTCCGAGACGAACAAGACAATGTGCTCAGCTGACGGTAATCAACCAAAAAACAAGTCAAGAAGTAAATAGGCCTATGACGAAGCCTATCTTGCTCTTGACCAGTGTGTACTTTATGTCTGAAAACTCTGGCAGCTGACAAAGAGAACAAACAAATTAAGAAAACATTACACCCCAGTCACGTTGTAGCAGTCCTTCATTCTTTGGTAATTTCCCTTTTTCCGAATTCATTTTAGCTGAATGTCACAACTCCCCTGAGTTGATTGGAGGTTATTCAGGTCACCTGTTGTGCAGGATGTGAGGACCAGCTCCTAATTAACAAATAAGAGCAGCTTGGTGTGTTTCCTCTCTCGGCCAATCAGGGTGTGACAACGCCCTTTCTGCAGGGCTTAAGAGAGGTGGGGAACTACACACTCAGGGCACTCTGATCCTTCCTTCACTGAATGCAGACCTCATTTCAGCAGATACTGTCAACCAGAAACTCTGGTCTTTGGGCACTTTTAAGCCGAGTTCACACTACATGACTTTAGCCCTCATTTTCTGCTCCCAGACAGTTTTTGAAGCTCCCGACAAAACCAAATCAGAGGCAAATCGGCATTGGCTCGCCGCTCACACATCGGTGCTCGAGCGTCACGTGTGAACTGCTCAGAGACGCGAGCCGAGAGACTCGCAGACACATTGCAGATGTATAGCATGTTAAATATCTGTACCTGTCGGGGACTCTGGCCACGAGCTACAGCCAATGAGAAACACGGGTTGAGGGGAAACAATAGTAACTTAATGTGTGTGCTGCATTGGCAACACGGAGCAAAGTTGTTGTTGCACCGATAGGAATAAATAGTGAAAAAAGAGTGTGGAAACAGGCTATTTTATAAACACGTGCCAACGACAACATCCGCAATGTGTATGTATGGTATCACGTCATTCACCGTGTATTTCTCGTGTGTTTTTATGACAAAACGTAGTTTGGAGACCTCATCATGGATTACTACTGGTGAAAGTTGTGTAGTGTGAACAGTACAGCAATCTGACAATTTAGAAAGTCTCATAGTCGGAACTTGGCTTTCGAGACTTCTTTGCTGTCTTAACTTTTCTGATTAAGGGTGATTTTTTGAGCTGGAGTAAATATTAATATTACCTGCATCATCTTAGTCTTAGTGCTATACGTGCAAGAGTTTGTGCTTGCCTAACGATAACGCCAGCAGGCTTTATTTTGTTTCATTGAAACCCTCTTTATACACATTTCCTTATGAAAGAGGCATTTTATTATAATTGAAAAGGCATTTTTTCATTATTATGAATTGTTTCTTCCTCCAAAGGAGGCGAATGACAGAAAAAGTTTGAGAACCACTGCTCTGCGTCAACAGATTTACACACACACGATACTTAAACAAACTGCCGAACAGCCTTGTTTATTCACTACGTCTGACCTTTATAAACCTACAGATGTTGTGTGAGATAAAAAAAGGTCAGTCTAAAAAAGGTCAGTCCTTTTGGGCTGCGTATTATACTCATGCTAAGCCAATCTGACAAGTGCATTTGTCTTTTTCACTTCAGTGAAACAAGCTCCAAGTATACTTATTTTATTCACTGATTTGATGTTGAAGCGATTCCTAAATGGGCCAAAAGTCCATATTTTATTTTGGACTATGACATGTCCTAATTACTCATAATGCATGAATGCCCAGAGCTGCAACTAAAGTAAAATTGCTGCTGCCTCTCCCAAGAGAGACTGCTTGCATAATGTCTGTACTGTCATCCTCCCAGATCAAATAGCCGCTGCCTTGCCATGTGACAGGATTCCTAACGAGTGAGACATTCTCTCCAGCCAGCCAATCCAGGGCGAGGGGCCATGACTGAGCCAGCAAATCATACTGTACAAAGTGTTTGTTTACTTCCTGGTTGTGATGCCTATTAAGATAAACCTATTTTTGGCATCAGACAAGTGGAAAATACTCAGGCAAGGTGGTGTAATCAGTATAGAGAGGTCAGTCTACTTTAGAGAATTAAAACAGGACAAGATCTACGCAGTTCTATGGCCAATTTTGATCTTTCTATAACTGAACTGATTGTATGTTTGTACACCATTCCTGCTAACTTTATACAAATCTTGAAAAACACACTTCAGCCACTGACAATAAAGACGCAAAAATATATTTTCTTGTATGCGATATCTACTGAAATGTGTGGTAATACCGTACTCCATCTCTGTCTGCTCGGCCTCCTCCTGGCTGATGTCTTCCTCCACGCTGTAGTCCAGGACGGAGCCGACGCCGAAGGCCTGGTTCTTCTGGATCAGAGGCCTGATGGCCATGTGGTCCTCACCGGCGACAAACTGGCCATAAAACGTCATCTTCATGAGCTGGTCGAAGGCTCTCTGGCCCAGGATCTTCTTACCTAGATCCATTATCTGAGCAGAAAGGGAGGGGAGGGGACATTAGAACCAGTTCATGGTTTTGTCAGGTATATTATGTACCTATGATAACTAATCCTAACATGTAATTTAGCCTAGTATGTGAATCATGCTGTCCCAGAAAAGACAGGCTGTGTCTAGGCATGTTTTGAAAGCAACAGGGTTTACGTGACCAAAAAAGTATTTTCATTTTCATAAGCAGAGGAATTCAAAACCTGTTTTTACCCCCAAGCTGTCTGCAAAAACAGGGACAAAGGATGAAACTGAAAACGAGAGTAATGCCATTTTATATCACTACTTTACGTTTGGTGTAGCTACATGCTCTCCATTGAGATTCCATTGAAGGCATAAGTGCTGCAAGTATATTAAAGCACTGTACCACCGTGCATCACAACATGGGCTGAAAGAAACTGCCTTTTTTTTTTTTAAAGGGAAAGTGTGTCTTGTAGCCAATCCATTTATATACAGTGTATTAACATTACCAGATGTACATTATTAATATTATAAAATGATCTGACATCAAGCCTTTAAAGGTTAGGAAACATGGTTAGGCAACATGGGCTGCAGAGAGGTTCACTTGCATGCTAGGAAATACAGGTTGTGGGTGTTTAAGCCTGAGGCACCTAGACAGTTTTACCCTATGGATTCACATTCAACATATACAGCTAGCTAAGTGAGGCTTTGTTTGTCTTCAACTTAAGGCCTTTAAAGTTACAGTAGGCCGCTTCTTAACAACAAAACTCTCACAAATAATGTATGTATTAAGACAGGTTTAACAACTTAAATGTGCCCACCACTATATACTGTAGTGCTATATCACTCAGTGATAATAACTGTTTAATTTGAAGACACATTTTCTTGCGTTTCGTGCCTTTTAAACTTCACACACCTGTTTTTGTTTTGATGGTAACTCCTTTTTCCCACCTAAACTATGACAGTCAAACGTCACATATAGCACCGGCGGGTTGCCAGGTCAGACAGGTGAGATAGGTGAGACAGGTAAGATATAATAGGTAAGATAAGTAAGATATAATAGGTAAGATATATTAGGTAAGATACAATAGGTAAGATACAATAGGTAAGATAAGATGGGTAAGATAAGATAGGTAAGATATAATAGGTAAGATATAATAGGTAAGATAGGTAAGATATAATAGGTAAGATAAGATAGGTAAGATATAATAGGTAAGATATAATAGGTAAGATATAATAGGTAATATAATAGGTAATATAGGTGAGACAAGATAGGTGAGACAGGTGAGATATAATAGGTCAGACAGGTGAGATAGGTGAGACAGGTAAGATACAATAGGTAAGATAAGTAAGATATAATAGGTAAGATACAATAGGTAAGATAAGATGGGTAAGATAAGATAGGTAAGATATAATAGGTAAGATAAGTAAGATAGGTAAGATATAATAGGTAATATAATAGGTAAGATAGGTGAGACAGGTGAGACAGGTAAGATATAACAGGTAAGATATAATAGGTAAGATAGGTGAGACAGGTGAGACAGGTAAGATATAATAGGTAAGAGAGTTAAGCTATAATAGGTAAGATATAATAGGTAAGATATAATAGGTAAGATAGGTGAAACAGGTAAGATAGGTGTGACAGGTGAGATATAATAGGTCAGACAGGTAAGATAGCACCTAGTTACCTCTGTGTTCTTATCAACCAGGAAGTCATAGGAGCACAGTTTGAAAACCACCAAACTTCTGAGCAGCTCTAACGAGTCTTTGCTCTTATACGCCCCCCGGGACTGGCCAAAGTCTACGGAGATGCTGGTCCCGTCTCTTCCTCCTCTTCCTCCTCCTCTCCCGGGCTGTCCGGTAAACTCCGACCGGCTGCTGACATCGTCCCGCGGCTCCGTGCGGGTCGCCGAGGTCGTAGGGGACCGGAGTCTTCCAGAGCTGCAGAGGACAAACCGCTTGAAGGGGATGTCCGTCCCTGCCCGTGTCAGGAGGGCTGGCACGGCTTTAACATGAAACATCAGCCTGGAGGAGGTGGGTAGATGTCAGTGAAGTAACGCAGAACCATCTGCCAGTGTAAAGTTACGCAGACTACCAAGTTAGTGCAAAGCTGCGCACGCTGCAGTGTAAACAGATCCGGAGCCAGACAGGAGCATCACCTGGTTGGTGGAGAGTCTGTGACGTAACAAACACACTCCCAAACCGTATATTCATATCATGCGCCCTGAGCAGGTGTACACCCAGTGTGACTGTGAGACTCTTCTATGTTTCAGCCTTTTATACATCCATAGTTTCAGCACATTGCAGCAGTGGTTAAGGCTATATCTCGTTATAGACAACAAGCAGTCTGTTGGTGTAGGTCTATTTTCTTTGTGGCTACATTTTAAACAAAAAACAAGTAGATGTTTAAATGGAATTGCGTTGCTAGGCAACAGCGTGGGTCCATGTTTACTTCCTGTCCGCTTAAATGCCATTATCTACATCGACCAGCTTCCACAGAAAGATAAGTCGATTATGGATAGATGGGAAATTGCAGTGTTACAGCAGTAAAGATTTTTTAAAAACAAATGATAAGGCATAATTAAAGGGACTGTTTGTAAGAATCAGAATTGCTTGTTAACAGCGACACCTGCTGCCGTTAAGTCAACGAATGTCAGCGTCGGGCTTTTGCTCGCTCTACATAGACATGAACGAGCATCGCTCAAAACAGTGAGGCGACACACATCAGCTAAAATCACAATATCAATCTATATTTCACCTGCTTGGCAGTAATGTTAGCTGACCAGACGAAGGTCTCTCCATGAATCAATGCTGATCCTAGTGTTGGCTTTTCCTGCTTCAGCCTCCGGACCGCGGTCGGAGGGAACAGGGAAGACACCGGCACCGGTCGGAGACGATAACGTTTCTCGCTGCGGAGCCCTGTCACTTCACAAGACATGGGACACCTCTGTTGGTCTGGAGGAGCTGCAGCAGTTATTTCTGCACAAACGTCCACTGTACATTCACTAGATATTCTCAGAGCTAAACTAACTATTCTGCAGTGGGTAGTGTGCGCGCATGCACGTGAGGTGGAGCGAGCTGAGTGAAGGCAAGCACGCAGAGGAGCAGAGTACAGCAGAGACTCCGGCCCTGGAGACCAAAGCTACGGTCTCCCCCGCGTCCTCCGACCGCGGCCGACACTGTTTTGCAAGACGGGCTTCACTAGATATAACTTTACGGTTTTGGTGCTTCCGTGTAGTTTTTGTTGGAGTCTGAGTCTTAACAGCGTAGTCACACACGAGCGCACATGGGACACCGACCCGGATTGATTTATACGTGTAAAAAGTTACACACTGGCCCTTTAAATAATAAATTAACTAGAATAACATACCTATGAGAAAAGACTATAGGCTACGCTGCACAATAGTGCAGAAGCAATATGTTCAACAGAATGTTCTAAGTATAGGCTACATCTGGCTGATTAAAACCAAATTTTACTTTGTGAAATTTGTGTACTTTTTCTTGTAATGTGTTTATCCATTATGGCATTGATACTTTTACTTAAAGGAGACATATCATGCTCATGTTCAGGTTCATATTTGTATTTTGGGTTTCTACAAGAACATGTTTACATGCTTTAATATTAAAAACACATTATTTTACTCATGCTGTCTGTCTTAATATACCTGTATTCACTCTCTGTCTGAAACGCTCCGTTTTAGTGCCCGTCTCTTTAAGCGTCCCTCCCTGAAAAAGCCCAGTCTGCTCTGATTGGCATGCGAGAAAAATATGGTGCACCTTTGCAAAGGTAGGTCTCAATCTGTGGGCGGTCTATTCTAATGAGCCTGCATGTGACATAGGAAGGGGAGACAAATCTGAATGGCTTGATGAATCACATGTTTTCTGCAGTCCACAAATACTGTTGTCTTATTTCCCAGTTTGTGGCTTGGTAGGAACTCCAGGTACCCAAATGGATGTGCATAAGCACTGGAAAAGTATGTTTTTCATGATATACCCCCTTTTAAAGGGAGCACCCTTGCACCTATTCGTCTTACACAACTTGACAATCATTTCAGAAAACTTTCTTACATGGAAAA
The DNA here is from genome assembly GCF_043250625.1 of Sebastes fasciatus. Lineage (NCBI taxonomy): Eukaryota > Metazoa > Chordata > Actinopteri > Perciformes > Sebastidae > Sebastes > Sebastes fasciatus. Next base: position 28,402,813 of record NC_133800.1, on the reverse strand, counting down.
ATACCTCACCATGGAATTGGCCGATAGTCAGCCACATAATTTGCCCTTACATGCTGGCCACATAAGCAACAAATGACTCTGAGTACTTTACCTTTCTGCGGACAAACAATCTCATGCTATCTATGACCCACAATTCACCTCTGGAACATGTTTGTCATGCATAACTCTCGGTGCACATGAATTACATAACTTAAAGTCCTTTTTTGACCATTTGAATTGCAGTCAAAACACCAGAAACCATTCATTAATCTAATGTTAAGCCATTTATATAAAAAAAAAAAACCTGTCAAATAATTTGGGCTCGTAGCAGTTTTCTGTTTTGATTTTGGCAGTGGGTTTAGTTGACAAATGGATAATTATGGATTATGCCAGTAATTAAAATACATTCATGTCATAATATTTTGTAGAGGATTAATGATACTTTATTTTGGTCCTAAACCCCTTCAAAGACCCCTGATGATCCACAATGGGATGTGCTCTTGTGAGAAAAACAAGCAGGCATTGTGCAGCCATTAGTGGAGAAAGGCATTGGACTGGATGTTATGATGCATCTGACTTAATGGATACAAAAAAAAACATGAAAGCCTATTAATAAGAGACCTTGCACTTTGAGTGCAGGAGGTGCCATATGCCACAATCACTTCGTTGGTGTTAACAGATGGGGGAGCTATTGTCTAACACAGTTATAACACTGCTGCCCCCTCCACCCACAACACACACACACACACACACACACACACACACACACATAAAGGCACACACACACTCTCCCCATGCATCAATTAAAAAGCTACCTTAAATTAGTGCTTTTTTAAAAGTAGAATACTGAAAATACAAATCACATCTTCAATTCTGTCTTTTAAAATTGAACGATTCACAGATGCGTAAAATGCGCAACTATTATTGATAAGAATGATAAATAGTGCCAATTTTCATCATACATTAGAACTATGTTTTTTTGTCCTAATTAACTTTTTATTTGTTAAAATAACAGACTTGGCAACCAGACATTGTTTTAAGCAATGCCATTGAAACAGACCCTGTTGCACACACACACACACAGGCCTATGTAAATTTGGTGGCGCACGCATGGCGCACAAAGCCAAAGATAGAGTAACAAATCAGGAATTTCCCTCCTGCCACTCCTGAGAGCGCAAGAGAGGACAAAAGTTACGGATTAAGCTCTTCTCCTCCGAGAGGAAAAAAGCGAAAGGCAGCTAATTCGCTCTGCATTTCTTTTTTGTCAAGACTATCATCATATATCCACACGTTTCCACGCGCGTAGAGAAAGAGCATTGTTTTGGAAAAAAGTTTTTTATTTCATCATGAGTCTGGACACACGGGCTTTGCATGATGAACTCTTTTAGCAACTTTTATGGAATAAAGTGCGCACTGCAGGAGAACAGAGTTTATCAAGAATACTGTGATTTGCAAGTTTTATGACTTATTTCCAGCTGCTCGGTTTTGGATAGCAGCAGTCGCTGGTCACTTTTCTTTGCTGCTGACTTTCTCGATGGCGTAGGTGGTTGCAAGAAGTTTTTTAATCACCTTTTTTTGGGGGACAAGGATTTTGGTCTTTACCAAGCAGATACATCAGGATTATTATGTGCGTAAAACCAAATCGGAGTGTTTAAAAAGCCAGTGAAAAAGCCACCATCATCACTTTCCGGAGAGGGGAAATGCGGAGTGGAAACGGCGTCTAGAAGGATGCTGCTGCTTCTACAATGGAAGTGAAGAACTCTTTTGCTGTTGTTGCGGTGGTTTGTCTGTTCTTTTGCTCCGGTTTCAGCCAAGAACTCAACCCCAAAGGCAGGAATGTATGCAAAGCACCTGGGTAAGCATCAAGAACATAATATAGGGTATTTATTCCACTGGTTGCGCGTTTAGAAGTTTTCCTTGTGACATTTTGTTCCTTGTTGCTTCAGGTTTTCGTTAAAAGAGTCTTGGAATTGCACTAAATACATGTCATCTTATTCCTCAAGTAATTTCCAGTTGATTGGAACAATAACAGGGTTTTAAAACTGAGCATAAGACATCAATAACATTTTTTTGCAGTGTTGGCCTCATGCACGAATAACGGTTTTCACTAAAGTGGAAAAAAATCACTGTAAATCTTTAAAATCAACCACTGACTTTGTTCTCTAAACTTTTATTTTATATAAAGCATTCACATTAATACAGATATATTCGATATATTATTTCATTTCACTTTCTTTTTTACATATAACGTGTTCCCAGTCCGCTGTACAGCAGCAGGAGGAGGAGGAGTCCATTGAAGAAAGCAGCTATACAGATGTGTGCATCTGGAACAGGAGTGTTTTCATCGCTCTGTAGGGGGCGCTCTCATTAACCTTAACAGTATTCGTGGCATCGTTTGATAACACATAATGCACTTTTAAATTACACTTTTTTTGAGTGATAATGAAGGTTATAAAATATTTAAAGGGGAAACATGTTGGTTGATATTTCAAAATAAAGATACAATACTTGAAAACTAATAGAATTATATTCTAGGAATCCACATATCTAGACAGCTCTCTCTTTCTCTCAAAAGTTAAAGCATCCAAAAAACATTTCCTGACCTCTAGGATTACAGCTGAGCCTGTGGAATGATTCCAATGAACCCAAACCAAAGCTCCACAATTGCTGACTGCAGCATCCAAACTTGTTGGATTGATGTCTAAGAAGAGTTTTGAAATTTTGGCAGCAAACGTAGTCCAGGGCTCGTTCTCCAACATGCCATAAAAGATGTGTGATAGGAAATCATGTGCTTGGTTTATTTTGTTTCTTGTAACGTCAACGTTTTTGGAGCAAATCTGAAATATCTCAAAAGCCACACGCTGCATCTTTTCGTGCAGTCAGAATGAAATGGAAAGTAGTCAAGAGCTGCTATTCAAAAGTTGAAGTTGTGCTGTCAGGATCTCATAGCTTGTTCTTTGCTTCACAGGGCAACAAATCAGTCATTTACCACAAACATATAGCCCGTTTTAGTGCTTTGTGAAGTTTCCAGTGTGATATATAAATAGCACTGGCTTTCACTGCTCTAAAAGTCTGACACTTTACCCTCCCTCCAGTATTCAACATTCATTGCAGTGAACTCTCCACTCACCACTCACTTGTTTTTTTCCCCATCATGTTTCTCTCTGACTTGAATGCGATGCTTTCAGCACCGATGCCGAAAAACAGCTTTTTGAATCAGTTAAAGAGCAGCTATTGAATTTCTCAGCAAAAGGTAGTTGATACGATATGATAACATTATATGTAATAATGAAAGGCAAACAGGAGTGCCGCTGTGCTTCTAAACACCTAATTATTTTCTACACAACAGTGAATGCAATCTCTCTTTCTAGTGCTGACATGGATTGTGTCAAAAGGTCAACAAGGGTTAACGCCATACATGTCGAATTTGGAGCAGCACAGTTGGAAAAAAATTGACTCCAGTGTCATGTTATGTGCATAAAATGGTAAAAGGCTTATTTAGAAATCATCTTCCTTCCGTAACAAGTGAAAGCACACAGAGTGTAGACCTGTGATCTCCACCACGCGCCTGTTTTGGCAGCATTAAAAAAACAGCGTTGCTCCCTGCTCATTGACTGAAAGCAAACTGCCATCTTCAAACACTTTGGGGGAAGCTGACGTGTTGCAGGGGCCCCACAGAGGTCACAGGCGTGGGAGGAAGAGGAGACGCATCCGTCCTTTCCTGACAGGCCTAAAACTTGGCTGCTAAAATATTGTCTCTGAATATCCACATTCCCCCCAAAAGGCTGAGGAAACCTAAAGAAAATGACACAGATTCAAGGGTTTAAGGGCTGGGAATGACCCATATTCAGATAATTATACAACCCTGTTCTAAACACATGCGTCATGTACAATGCCCCGCATACGTTCACAGGAGTTGGCATCAGCCACATCAATAAGAAGTGTGAGATCAAAGAGGCAAGTGTTGGGTGTGGAAGCTGCCGCCTTTGATATGTGTTTGTTTCGCTGTACTTTAGCCAGATTCTTCATCATTCCCCCCTTCTCATTCTCAACCTCGTAACTTCTTTTCCAGATCACCGGGATCTGTGTGCTGCGGTGGATGGGGGCAGTTAGGGGATGAATGCCTGACACGTATGTACCACACAGACATCAAATATCAGCAGGGCTCCTTGTGCAAAGCCAGTTGAATAATACGGTCTGTTCTTGTTCACCCAAGCTCTCTGCGAAGGCAACTTCACCTGCAAGGAGAATGAGGTGTGTGTCAGGCCGAATGAATGTCGCTGTCGTCATGGATACTTTGGAGCTAGCTGTGACACCAGTAAGGGATTTCTTACATTTTTATGAGCATTTCTACCTTTTGTCTCTTGTCTACAGAGGCCAAATGAATAGAAAATATTTTACATGTTATATGCCAGTTTTCAGCTCTCATTAAAAATCAAAAACTACAGCACAAGTCGAAATCACTGCACTTTGATATCGTTAGACTTGGCTTTGGGGATGGCAATGTAGTTCTGTCTGTAGTTCATATAGCATAGCATATGTTGGTTTACATGCGAAACAAAGATAGTGACCATTGTAAACATTGTACCTGCAAAACATCAGCATGCCATTGTGATTATGTTGCAATGTCAGGGTTTAGCACCACTGATCCTCACAGAGCTTCTAGCTTGGTTGCAGACACTTACTCGTGTATAAAGATATTTGACAAGTCAGAATCATTTTTCCCATTCCCTAATGACTGCAATTATCTTTTAACAGAGTGCCCTGCCCAGTTCTGGGGCCCTGACTGCAAGGGGAAATGTAACTGTTACCCCAACGGCCAGTGCGATGACTTGACCGGCGAGTGCACCTGCAACCACAATCGTTGGGGCCCTTACTGCGAGAACGCTTGCTTATGCCAAAAGGGAAAATGCGACCAAGAGACGGGCAGATGCACATGTCACCCTGGCGTCTGGGGTCCCCAGTGCAACAACAACTGCTACTGCAGCATCAACTCTATCTGCGACTCAATGACGGGGCGATGCATGTGCAATCCCGGTTGGACGGGGAGGAACTGTGCAATCCAGTGCAACTGCAACAACTCACCGTGCGACCAGTTCACGGGGCGCTGCCAGTGCCGGGAGAGGCTGTGGGGCCCGCGGTGCGAACGCTACTGCCAGTGCATCCACGGCAAGTGCAACCAGGCGGACGGCTCGTGTACCTGCACGCCAGGGTACCGTGGGAAGTTCTGCAGGGAGCCGTGTCCGGCCGGGTTCTATGGTCAAAACTGCAGGAACAGGTGGGGAAAAAAATCTTGGCACAGAGTAAATGTACCGTATAAAACACACAGGAAACATGCAGTTTCACAGATGCCTAATGTTCAATTCCCTTGTCTGATCCATCTTATTGTGCAATTTTGTGGTTTTTATAGGAAATAAGATTTGATATATGCTGCAGCTGATAACCCTTAAAATATTTGACCGTGTTACTTAATGGAGCAATAATAAAGCGAGATTTGGGAGTTGGTATTCCCATTATCCCATAATCATCAGCCAACATGTAAAAGCAATTCAGGTTAAGTGCTTTACCTTCCATGGACTGTGACATTCTCACACCATACAGTTACATACAGCTATAAACTAAAAAAGAACATGGTTAGAGTTCAATATGGTTTGTCTCCCTCTTTAAAGGAACAGTGCATAACATTTCGGAGATTAGCAGAAATGGAATATAATATTCATAACTATGTTTTCATTAGTGTATAATCACCTGAAACTAAGAGTTGTTGTGTTTTTGTCAGCTTAAAATGAGCCCTTCATATCTACATAGGGAGCAGGTTCTTTTCATGGAGTCCGCCATGTTTCTACAGTAGCCCAGAACGGACAAACCAAACACTGGCTCCAGAGAGAGCCAAATCCTACACACTGCATCTTTAAATGATCATTAAAGCACCAATTGAAAGCATACAAATACAGATACTTCCCATCAGGTTTCAGATCCTTAAACCGTTTTATCACCTTTAGACGACATATAAACATGATAAATGAGAGTTGTTTTTCTGTTTTCCTTGGCTGACCACAGGTGTGGACACTGCAAGGGCCAGCAGCCCTGTAAGGTGACAGAGGGTCGCTGCATCACCTGTGACAGGGGCTGGAATGGGACACGGTGTGACCAGCTCTGCTCCAAAGGCTTCTTTGGCGAAAATTGCCAGGAAGTGTGTCCCACCTGCAAAGACGGTCACCACTGCGACCCCATTCATGGCAAGTGCTCTCACTGTAACCCTGGCTGGATTGGGGACAGGTACGAAAACACACACGATACAATTTAGAAATGTGTAAAAGAAATATGAAAAAAATATTTTTGTTGTTCAGTCAGACTTCTTTTTCGTAGCACTTTAGCACTTTCAGAGTTAAAGAGGACCTATTATGCTTTTGTGACACATGACGCTCAAGCACCGATGTGCGAGCGGCGAGCCAAAGGCCAATTCGCCTCTGATCTGGGGCTTTTGTCGGGGAGCTCCGAAAACTGTCGGGGAGAGAAAAAATCAGGGCTAAACAAAGGCATAACAAAGTCCAGTCCAAAAGGAGTTACTATCCCCCACAGAAACACTGATCCTAAACTGCCTGAAACACCTTGCTTGAAGTCCTGCCTTTTCTTCTGTAACATAGTGATGTCACTAAGTACCAAATTTGCATAATACCTGCCCAGCGGCTAGATTGTCACGCCCTCAAACAAAGCTAGTTAGAGCGGTGCTGGAGCGGAGTCCAAAGACTTTGATTAATTTGACCAATCACAACAGAGTAGGCCAGCTGACCAATCAGAGAAGAGGGGGGGGGCAGGAACTCAAACAGAGCGTTTCAGACAGAGGATGAAAAGAGGTGCTGCAGCACAGCCGGTATGAGAAAAATAAAGCGTTTTTTAAACATGTTCTAGTAGAAGCCCAAAATACAAGTATGAACCTGAAAATAATAGCATAATAGGTCCTCTTTAAAAAGAGTAGTTGTGCCTTTAACTAATAGTTACTGTACTATTTTCCATACTGTGATAATGTCTGTGACTCATACAGCTAAACTTGAAAAATGACTGTAATCATGACATTCCTCTTGTGTGCGATAGGTGCGAGGTGCGCTGCCCCAACGGCACATATGGGGAGAACTGCGAGAACAACTGCAGTCACTGTTTTAACGGCATCTGTCATGTTGTCACCGGAGAGTGCTTGTGTGACCCGGGATTTTATGGCACATAGTAAGTCTTGAGACACCTCACAAAAAAACTCATGTTTATGCTTTATAATACACCGTGAAAATGGTTGATGGCTTTCTTATTACTTTTGTCAAACACTTCTTGGGAATTGAACAAATTGAACACGTGAAATAGAAAAGTTAAATTCCTACAAACTTCCATTAGAGGAACATTTTTTGCCTGGAACAAAAAACCTGATCCCATTTATGCCTTTTCCCTTCTTCTGTGTCCTATTTCATGCATCTGTCACTTGGAATGAAAATTAAACAGATGTTGTTTTTTTCTGTACTCAAGCTGCAATATGACCTGTCAACCCGGCCAGTATGGAGTGAACTGCAACCAAACCTGCTCTTGCAATGACAAGAACTGTGATCCCGTGTCTGGCGCTTGCTATCTCCGTAAGCAAATCTTCTTTCTTTGAAGCACATGCTTTGTAGTTATGTTTTAAAGGGTTTTAAGTGAACAGCACTTGTCAGAAACTAGTGTTTTTCTAAATAATTCTTCTCAGAGACAAACAGTTATTTCTTACTCGAACTGCACATACCAGAAAGACTTATAACCCTCTGAACTGTTTGTCCAAAGAGCCAGATGCCACTAGCGCTGCCTGTGTATTAAATGTCTAATAGTTGGCTGTACACACAAAGTAACAACAAACACGTCTATTCAGGTCAGTGTGTGTAGTGGGAGAGTTAACGTAGCGAGGCCTTGATAGTGTTTCCAGACCCAGACCGGTGTCCTTTTTATGGCTGTGTTTGTTGGCTAAGTTCCTGTCCAGCCAGAGAGAGAGAGAGAGAGAGAGAGAGAGAGAGAGAGGAAGGAAGAAGAAGAAATAAAGAGGGAGAAAATATGAGAGAAAAAGAGTACTTGGAAGGGAGACAGCAAATGGAGGAAAAAGTGTTTGGAAAGAGGAGATCATTTGGAGGCAGGCGAGGAGAATATTGTTGTTTAGGACACAAAGGTAGGAGGGATCTTGGCAAGTGGACATCATCTTTATCCAGCTGTGAGCGCAGAGCAATGACAACACGCCACGCCCAGGCTGCCCAACAATCCATCTCCGCCTGATGTGATAGTGTAAAGACCCAAGGGCCGCCGCTACTTACCCCTTAACTGATGGTTTGCCTCTCCTCCGGTGTCATCCGTCCTTGCGAGCGCCAAAAGGCCGTCCATGCTTACGCAATTACAGCACTTATTATCTTTGGGGTGGATCCCACTTGAAGGAGGGAGGGGTGTTGATAAATCATCGATGAGTTATGATGGGGGGGTGTGTGTAGTAAAGAGGGGAAGTTGCTTGCAGGAAATCAGCAATGAAAGCGCAAGTGGTCCCGCGTTGAGGGAGATAAGATTAATAGTGAAATCTTTAATTTCAGCCTGTTGCAATATTCCTCAGAGATGCTTCACGTCGAGCTCCATCTTTATTATCAAAGCTAACTATCACATTAATAAAGATTACATACAGTGAGCTAAGGCCTCTCCTTGTGTCATTTGCATTCACTTGCGCAGTAAATCATAATAATCTGCTATATGCCAAGGTCCTCCAGTGTTAGCGATGACAGAGAGAGAGATTTGTTGAAACTGGCACACTACGTTAATGTGGCACACCCATAATTCCCTGTGTCTCGTCTTTCAGAGCCCAACCAGCGGATGGGTGTGATCGCGGCTGGAACCCTGGTCTCCTTTTTGCTGATCGTCCTCCTCTCGCTGCTGTGCTGCTGCTGCCTGTGTCGACACAAAGACGACCACAAGTGAGTGACAGATAGGTGTCTTCACCTCTAACGGTCCGTGACGGGGGGCTCCTAGTATAGGAGGCTTGCCCTGGTTATGAAAATAGAGGAAAATGTTTTTCTTTCTACTCTCTCTCTCTCTCGCAGGTACCAGGTTGTTAAATGAATAAATGCATTTAAATAGTATTTTAAGTACTTTTTTATATATTGACATTACAGCGTGTGCAGCAATGTGAGCGGCCCCCGAGCCCTCAAAAGAGGCACGGGGCCAGGTTTAATATGCCTCTTTTTGAATGATTCATTTGGATTTCCATGGCGTCATCCCTTCTCAACCCTAACCGAGACAACTCTATACCAACAGCAAAAAAGCCAAGCGGATCCTGTGTGGACGATTCAGCCGAATCAGCACAAAACTTCCCCGTATTCCACTGAGGCGACAGAAACTGCCCAAAGTAGTCGGTAAGCCCCAAAACTCTTTTTCTCATATCCCACCGCAGTGCTGCCAGGAGCTGCTGTGTTTCATGTAATCATCCTCTCTGGTGCTCGTACAACACAGTCTCACTCATAGCTTCATTAATACACAAATGATATTCAGATTTTGACATTGAGGTGTCAAATGATCTGAAAGCTCAGTGCTTTTATATGTCTTCCTCTTAAAACATCAGGGACAATGACAGCGATGAATGACATGAGTGAGCGTTTTTTCTTCAGTGCTACCTTAGTCTTCCTCTTAGATGATGAATAGGGTTGAAAAGTGTATGGCGGCTGCCAGGCGAGTATGGGGTTTCATTTGAAAGGAATGCGCTGGTTTTAGAGTCCCTTATTATTCTTGGCACCCTCAAATGCCATGTGTTCATATTATTACAACCCTAAACTGGGCCTTTTTTTTTTTTTTTCTTCCCATTTTCTTTACCCGTTTCCATCGTCTTCTTCCCCAAGTAAAATTTTTCTTGGGCTGAGGAGGAGGCTGTGTTATTAAAAGAAGGCCAGTGGTTGTCGGGGGGCCCCGGGTGGTGCTGAGTGACGCGCTATCAAAGGCCACACTGTTTGGGTGGACGCTGTGGCTCTGCTGCTCCATGCGGAGGTCTCGTGGTCTGCGACAGATCTGTCTGTGACCCCAGTCTTTTTTTTTTTAAGTAGACAGAGGAGATATGATGATCTTTTAAACTCCACCACACACAGTTTAACATGGCTGCTTTTGTTTAGGATTCAAAAATGGGTTGAACAGTTTAAAGATACACACTTAGCCATCTGAATTTCTTTACAAATTCAAGTATTTGTATAAGCAGATAGCCGTCTAGTTGTGTTTACATTCATATATTTTATGCACATCTTGAAGTATCACAATAGAAAAGCTGAATGGAAACAGCAAAATTCAATAAAACTTCCTCAGTTGTGAAAAAAATAGTTTTTACGCTCGATTGAGGTGGTTTTTTCCTTTTTCGAAAAACAGTAAATGCAGTAATTGGGTTATTGAAACCATAGACTGTATATAAGAAGTGGACATAGTCGCCATGACGTCACCCATTGGTTTATGGACTGCCGTTTTGAAGCCTTGAGTTTGGCGTTTTGGCTGTTGCCATCTTGGTTGTTTTGCAACCGGAAGGGACACAAGAGGGCGGAGCTAAGTTCAAGCGTATGCTGAATAAGACATTTTTAGGCGACCAAAAAGGTTATAATTAACTTTCATGAACTGAAAACACACTGTGAAAGGGTTAAAGTTCTACGTCATAAACACGGACAACTCCCAGACCAGACAACGCCGTGGTAGCGATCTGTCAATCACAAGGTAGCCACGCCCTAAAGCATACCCTGCTTTATGGTCTATTTGACTCTAAATGGGACCATAATTTACTAAATGAACATCATGCTGTATTGAAGAAGACTTGAAACTAGCGATTGAGACCATAAACTCATGTTTACAATTTTACTGAGGTAATAAATCAAGTGAGAAGTAGGCTCATTTTCTCACAGACTTCTATACAATCAGACTTCTTTTTGCAACCAGAGGAGTCGCCCCCTGCTGGCTGTTAGAAAGAATGAAAGTTTAAGGCATTTCAGCATTGGCTTCACTTTTCAGACCCGGAGGTTGCTACCTGATTGAAACGCCTTTGCTGTATAAGTTCTGACGTAGCAAACATTTACGGCGTCTTACTGGATATTCCCATAATGTGTGAATGCTTGTCTTTGTCTCCGACAACATGAAACATGGCCAATACTAGCTGACATGGAAAAATAATTAAAACTTGCCCAATTTAAACAAAATAAAGACCTCTCTCCATTTTTCTCTTGTAGCTGGTTAGATGGCCAAGACTACGGTTTCCAATTTGCAACCTTTACTTCTTCTATTCTGTTTACTGGTAGATTACAGTCACGCGTAGCCTATAGCGCCAATTTCTGGCCAAACTATGCTATACCCGAGTTTATTCACTCCAAACCAGTTGATTAAAACATGCCTAATTCACATTTCTTTTAAACATTGTTAAACATTTGCAACATTTCAAAAGTTTGCTGAAGTAGTTTTGCTTTTGCTGAATTGACTTAAATTTGCTTGACAATTGAATGAAAACACGGCTACTGCGACAATACATGCAGCTGCAGGGTAAATGTATTTTCATTTCCTGCATATCAGAACAGCAATATTTCTTTGCACTTCACAAACTTCTATATATCCAATATTTTCAAGACATATATTGGAGCCCATTTGTATTAATTATGCAAATGTTTCTATTTATAATTGAAGTAGGAGATTAATAATGTTTAGCTAACAACATTGACAGAATATAGAGGTGACATTTGCAGTAGTGCTAAAACAATTAGTCAACTAATGAATTAGTCCGCTGACAGAAAGTTAATGCACAACAATTTTACTAATCGATTTATTGTTAAAAGTCATTCATCAAAAAAAACAAAAACATTCTTTGGCTCCAGCTTGTCAAATTGGCTGCTTTTGCCCGTTTGTCATTGTGAATCTTTGGACTGTTGGTCTGACAAAACAAGCCATGGGAGTCGGCTCTGGGAATCTTTCTCGATTTTCTGACATTTATAGTTTCAATGATTGATTGTTTGAAAAAATATATATGTATTCACAGCGGTGTTGCACAGCAGTTTCCCAACTATGCTTCAACTTAAGCATCATTATGAAACACTGTAACTTGGTTCTTTAAAAGTCCTCTACTGAAGTCAGTGATGACCTGTTTTTTTCTCCATGTCGGAGCAGCATGTGCCTCCTCAGCTATTCAGCAGATTCTTTGAGATAGAATCTGTCTTTATTATGCCTCGGTCAAAATACAACACTTGGACAGAGATGCCTTTGTCATCACAGTGGTGGACATTAATACGCTTGTTTATGAAGGGCTTAACCATGTGAAGCAATGTGCCGGAGGCATAAAAAAGCAACGTCATCTTAACCAAATGCCTTTTTTAAACAAATAATCTATTTCACATCTTTACAGAAAGACACTGGGATGTGTTAACACTGTAAGCAAAGCAGCCCGGTCTAGCCATGACGTATGAGTGACACGGCAATTTGTAAGGTCGAGGCAGATGGTCGCCCACCCAGAGCCGGGTTCTGCCCAAGGTTTCTACTCGTTAAAGGGGAGTTTTTTCTTGCTACTGTTGCATAAGAATGCATGCTCATGGGGGCTCTTTTGTTGGGTCTCTAGATTATAGAGTACGGTCTAGACCTGCTCTATGAAAAGCATCTTGAGATAACTTCTGTTATGATTTGACGCTATATAAAAATATATTGAATTGAATTGAAAGTCATTTTGCGTGCAATGACAATGCCTTTGTTGCTTTTGGCGTGTCATGTGTACACCATGTAGTCTGTACTGACTACAATGTTAATGCATCCACGTGAATATGCTGCGCTCAGAGCTAGCCGTAGAATAAAAAGTGAGAAAGACTGCTTATGGTGGATGGGTCCAATAAACACAGGACTTCCAAACAGGAGACCGGTGTTCATGTCCCAAACTTGTTGAGTTATTTTGATGTTACGTTAACAACTGTTTCACAATAATTGCGTGGCGTTAAATGACATGCAAAATTCACAACTTTAACCCCGTGGCGTGAAATGACGTGCGAAAAAATCTTGAAATGCGTCATTATGACGCGCGGAATGTCTTTAAAATGTCTTGCTATTTATACGCCTTCCCATGAGATCAGTCTGAGCAAAGACAGAAACATATATTTTATTTTACAATCAAGATTCCTACATGCCCAGACAACAAATAAGACTACCATGTACCATTGGAACAGACCTCTCTTCCCCATTACAACTAGTATGCGTCTCTCTTGTCCTTCCTGGTTTGTCCTATCCAAATGTTTGCTACTCTGCTTTCTGTTGGGCTACCCACAGAAGCGTGGTCTGCCAACATTTAGAAACTCAAACTCTGACTGGGGCTACACAGTCCTGCGCACACACACATTCCAGAGGGGGCCCAATGGGGCTGGAAACAGGAAGTGGTCAAATTTACCCCAGCCCGTGTCAGAACTGTGATTTATCCACACCAGGGTCAGTGGCAACAGATGTGGCAAGACAAAATGAAAAAGGAACAGGGGGGGAGTAGGTTTTGGAAGACAACATTTACTCCTCTGTTAGCATAGTTAGCCTCAGAGAAATAGCAATGTGAGCACACTGTCACCTACTCGCCTCTTGGCAAAACTAAAGCTGTTTGCTTGTAGTTTTGGCATTCCATTCTAAGCATATTTACTCCACGCCCAACAGATTCACGTCTGTCCGGCATTCCTTGCATCCTCTGTGTCCAAATGCTTCCCCACGGATGAGGGCTGAGAGCAGCGCCACCTGCTTTTTTCATCGTCATTTTTCCTGGGAAAGTTGGCTGGGATTGCAAAATGTGTTTGCAGCAACACTCGACTTTACATCCATGCAGTTGTGAACTGCCTAAAGAAAACGTTATCCCACCCTGAAGTCGCTCTTGAGTGCATTAAATAAGATGTAAGAAATGGGAAATGAGCAGCTTGAGATTTAGGAATATTAGTAAATAAATGTGATCAGTTATTGGTTAATAGGCTCTGAATTGGCCATGTTAGATGCTATATAAGAAGTGGACGTAGTCACCGTGACGTCACCCATTGCTTTGTGGACTACGGTTTTGAAGCCTCGAGTTCAGCATTTTGGCCATTGGCATCTTGGTTTTTTGCAACTATAACTATCTATTTGACTCTAAATGGGACTATAATTTACTAAATGAACATCATGCTGTATTGAAGAAGACTTGAAACTAGTGATTGAGACCATAAACTCATGTTTACAATGTTTACTGAGGTAATAAATCAAGTGAGACGTAGGCTCATTTTCTCATAGACTTCTATACAATCAGATTTATTTTTGCAACCAGAGGAGTCGCCCCCTGCTGGCTGTTAGAAAGAATGCAAGTTTAAGGCACTTCTGCATTGACTTCACTTGACCCAGAGGTTGCACACTGGTTAGATGCCACTCAGTTTACTCTATCTGTTTTAGATTTTGTAGACAGTCCTGTAACCCTGACACAGGCTATTTCAGGCTGAAACATATTGTTTCTTTTTTATTATTGGCAAGTGAAATCCCCATTCTATGCCCAGGTTCCCACAGCTGGACCAGGCATTTGAACTAGCAACCTTCTAGCCTTTCGACTACCTCTGGTCTGTCAACGCAATCCCCCCACTGAGCAACTGTGGTGGCGGAGCTGTGCAGCTGGGATGTGTCAATAATGCCCTGTTGTGCGTTGGCCTCCATGTATGGAGGGATCACAGTGGCGTCCAGTCTGCAGAACAATCTGCCCCACTACACCCGCAGTCTGGAGGGAGCAGCTTTTCAAGGGCAGCAGTTGTTCATCACTGCATGCAAGTAATGTCGCGAAATACCCATGTGTTAGCTTGTTGACTGACTTAACTGAAGTCTTTGCATAGGTTAGCTGCTCTACATTCCTCAGTCAGAGTCTCTGCCTATCGGCCTGCTGCTGCTGCACAGTAAAGACCCTGCATACAAACAGGAGTGGAGACAGAAAACACACCCTGTCTTGTTCATTTATTTATTCCTCTCATTGAATTTGGGAAAAAATATTATTTTGTCATCCACACCTCTGGATAAATTGCTGGGTTCTGTATATTATTATTAATCTACCACATCCACACAAAGTTGATTTCTTTGTTTAAAGTTAATCCGATCAGAATAGTAGTGCCGTGTAAGACTTTTGTAGCCACAACAGTCCAACATTAACTACACATGTAGAGAGAGCAGGGTGGCATTATTCTCGTAAACAGGATATCCTTATATAATCACATAAATGGGTGCCCTTGGATGGAAGTCCCCTCTACTTTCATATCATAACGCTTGTTATTTTTGGTCTTTTTCCCGCCCTTTTACACACATCTGTACTTGCTTATTGTAGACATGTTGCACCTGTGTTGACGTTAGCAACACAAAGGCATTAGACTCCCAAACTCTGACATGTAGGTCAGAGGTTTAGATGACTTTGTTTGGATAAATGTAAGAAAAGCTATGATTCTAGTTAGCAATACAGATTCACAAATGAGTTTTAGCATGTCAGCAAGACATTTAAACAGATCTGAGGTGAGTTCAAATCTATAATTTTGGAAACTACATAAAAGCAAACCAGGGTCCTTGATATTACTTTGTACAAACATGTCAGTACACAAAAATGAAATCTGTGGCACACGCACACGCTCACCCCTGTGAGCCAGTTCTGATTTGAACCATGACTAAATCTGGTTGTTGTTTGAAAAAAAGAAAATGTTGAAGGCACAACAGAGAGTCACATGGTGCGAGGCAGGCAGATGGACACAGGAAACATGAGCATAAACATCAGACCGGGTTAAGATGAAAAATAAACCAGACATGTTTAGTTTACACGTTATGGTGAGAGGAAGCTCTAAACAGATCATCTGTATAAAGTTGTATGTATTTGAATGTTATTAAGATGAATATTTTCTTGTTTTGTAGCATTTTAAAGCAGTGAGAATGTAAACAAAGCTGTGCGAAATAAGCTCCCCATGCTCTAAAATTACATGATGAAGTACAAACTATGCAAATGTAAATACAGTAAATTCCTCTGAAAGTGCTTCTACAAGTCACAAAGTCTGTAAAAATCCATCTATAGATCACTTAAAGTAGCTCATCTTTTTAGTTACAGTCAAACAACAACAGCTAGGGAGCTCAGATTTGCTCCTGGCCAGGGTCCTGGTACAGTTAGGGGATTTCTTCCACTTAGGGTTTATCGGAGGTCTAAACAATGGATGGCCCCATGTGTCATCAGGCATGTAAACAGGAGCATCTGATGTGGTCGGTCACGTCGAGTTAACGCCCGGGACGGTTTAAGCCAAGACTCACGCCAGATGGGAAGATCAGCCGCAACTGTCCCTCAGAAACCACAGCTGTCCTGAAAACTGAAGGGTCAGCAGAAAGCTGCAGTGTGAAGGGGAGGAAGGAAGAGGATGACTTAGAGAGAGAGAGGGAGACGGTGAGAGAGGAACATGACTTGACCTACATATTGTTAAGGGAGAGGATTCTGTGGAAGATGACGAAAGAAGCCATTTGCTTCACACCCTATTACTAGGAAAGACCAGAAAAAAAGATGGCATGACATCAGCATCACAACAGTTTTACTTAGGGTCAATACTTTAGTGATATATCCAATATTATACCGTACATTGCTTTATACATTTTAAAAGAATATTTCACATTTTGGGAAATATGCTTATTGTGTACAGGCTCGCAGGTGTGCAGACTCGGTCAAAGCCGAGTATATGGCTGGACCGTGTATGGTCAGTCTGTGAATTTGTGGCTAAATTGTTACACATATAGTCAGTGGTCATGTCTATAATGTTAAATCCAGCGGTACATGTCCACCAGGTCCAGGACACTAGGAGACGCGGTGCTCCACGCAACCAAAGAACGTATATGGCCAAGAAATGAAAGTCAATTAATTGTTCCATTGCAACATCAGCGCCCAGCAACAATGCTACGCTTCCGCCATTTTTTGACTGAAAGCGACTACCGGACGCCAGTAAAATGTCTGCCTAAAAAGTACCATACAAAAGTAAAAAAAAATATTTCTATCCTATTGTCATATTCTACCAAAATGGCCTGTGTTGAATAATAATATTATAGACGATTTCCGTCCAAAATGGCGGCATCTGCTGTTGTCAAAAAAACACCGGAGTTTTGTTGCTTTGCTTCTATACTTTGACTCAACTGGCCGTTCAAGCGGTGACGTACTCTATTGCTGAATGCACCTGATTGGTCCCCAGTTTCCCCATCGGCCAATGAGAAAACTCCAACACTTGGCCGAGCAATCGTGTAACTTCATCACTCGGTGACAGACTTTTGCGTTTTGTAGAGCTGGTCATCTGCATTCCAGCCAAAAAGGATATATTTTTAAGCGTTTTTGCTTTATTTTCACTTACATCTCATTGAATTAGAATGTATGATTTAGCATCTCATAGATTGAGACCTAAATAATAGCTCACATACTCCTCAATAATTCATCCGTTCATCAATGAATGAATTATTTAGTTGTTTGGGTCAACCAGTAGTTGCAGACCCACCAAAAACAACGCCGGCAGCCGTGGGTTGCTTGAGAATTTCTGTCTCGTCCGACGGTCAGAATGCTGTTTCTTGTTTGTCTTTTAACCTGTGAATAATAAAACTCTGGGGGAAACCTGAATCACTTCAGCTTTTGACAACACAATATAAAAACAGCTTATGCATAAAAATGTCTTCATTCGCCTCCAAAAACCCCATAACGTTGGAGCCTTTGTTAACTCAAATTCAAATCCAATAACAAAAAAAAAAAATGATTCCGCAGACTCACTTAAACCAACACTTTCTCCATCTCTGCAGCAGTTGTGAGAGTGAGTGAGAACAGACTGTTGTTCTTGTAACACGGTACAATACCCTCTGGCTGACCTTTTTGGCTTCTGCGTTTGTTTTCTGTTCTCAGTAGCCCACCACGACCCAGAGAACACCTTCAACTGCAGCTTCATCGAGCCCCCCTCGGTGGCCGAGCAGCCCTCCCCCTCCTCCTGGTCGTCCCAGGAGTCCTTCTCTTCCTTTGAGAGCGGAGACGAGGGGCCAGTTTACTGTGTGCCCCATGAAGGTGAGTCATCGTCAGAATAAATAAACAGTTTAGCTATCTGGAATGACGCACGCAAATCCCTAATTTGTCTTTGGCATGTAGGAGCCTTCGGTCATCCACACATATGCTGATAGGCACAGGTTTCTGAAGAAGTTAAGATCCCCAGTGTGACCGTTGAATGACTCACCCACTTGTGTAAATCTCATTAGGGAGATAGTTTCTTTATCATATGCCATCTAGGCCCAGGTTTTGCTTCGAGAACAAGGAGAGTATAAACAGGAAATGGAATGGTCAAGTCAGCACATGGCACGAATCCAAACAGTGACTAACTCCTTGAAATCTGATGGAAAACACCCGTTCCATCAGTTTCTATTCTGGAAGTCTGACGGTGCAAGGTTTTGTTTTGGGGGATTTTTGTGTGTGCTGAGTGATTGATTGGTGTTTAGTGCTCTCCTAGTTCTCATTCTTATCGTGAATGGTTCAAGGGCTTCGAAACAATTGATTTTGAGTAAAAAGCCTCGGGCAAAATAATTGTCGTATCACAAAATGGTTTTGAATTACAGTTGCGCCGATAGGATCTGTTGCATTGGAGCCACTCCAGTCTCAAGTATGTGTATACAAATTAGCAAATGAAGTGGTACAAATATCAGTCTTTAAATAACATTAGTGCTTATCTGGTGGGAAGATAAGAAAATGTCTCCTTCAGGTGAAAACAATGAATTGCTGCTATTTGTGAAGGTCACAGATAAAACACATTGTTTACAAGTTTCAGAAGATTCTTCTATACTTCTTCTATGATAAGTTACATAATCTCACTTTAATTGAGAATGTGTATGGATATTTCAATGATCTTATCTGTTTATTACATTATTTATATTAGTTTAAATTAAAATGTATTTTAAAGATTTGGCTCCAGGAGAGGCTCTTAAGGAGACAGGCACTAAAACAGAGCGTTTCCGACAGAGGTTGATTACAGGTACATTCAGACAGACAGCATGATAAAAAGAATGTGTTCTTTAAACATTAAAGCATGTAAACATGTTCTATTAGAAACCCAAAATGCAAATATGAATCTGAACATGATATCTCCCCTTTAATTTGACCCCTTTGACTAATACCTGTTGATCTTCCAATGATCCACAGAATCTGTGAACGAGAGCAAAGAGAAGCGCAGCCCCAGCCCAGCAGCAGAGAAGCCAGAAGCTGTCGCTAATGAGGATGATGCAGGGGAGTACACCTCCCTGAAAGACACCAGTATCACAAAACCAGAAGGCAGCGAGCAGCCCCTGCTCAAGTCCTCCGACAGCGAAGGCTCAACCAGTGGCTCCGAGTCCACTACTGCGGCCCTCTACGCTCGCATCGCCCGCCTCTCCAAGCAGTCCAAGGAGGAGGATGGGGATCGCACTCCTACACCAGAGGTTAAGCGCAATGGAAAGCCACCGCCTTCACCTGGCAGGCCCAAACCACGGCCACCAGACCCGTCCACTAAGCCCAAAGTTTCGTGGATACACGGAAATACTACAGGGCAGCCAGAGCAACAGGGGCAAGGGGGAATGAAGGCACTCGCAGTGCCGAAGGAGAAAAAGAGGAGCTCCAGCGACGGCTCAGCCAAGAGCGAGGAGCGGCAGAAAATGAAGGAGAGGAGTCGTGAGCAACAGAAGAAGCAAGAGGTCAAGGAGGCAGACGCCAATGGCTCCCCCAGCAAACACAAACCTCTGCGAGGTAAGAAGTCTGGGGACGAGCACAGCAGCCCCAGTCACATGGAGCACATCAATGGCGTGGTTCAGAATGCCCTCAAGAAGATAAGTAACTTCCACAGCTCCTCGTCTGAGAAGAAGAGCGCTGACAGTCCAAAGGAGACCCCCAAGGAGCCACCCAAGAGCCCCAAGGTCATCCACCCTCACATGAACTCTGAGGCTGCCACGCTCCTGGCTGCTCAGCTCAAGGAGAAAACCCAAAGCATCAACAGGAACGAGGGGACGGGTCTGACGAAGACCAATGGTCTCTCCACACCCAAGGGAAACCGGGAGAAGCCAACACCTCCGCAGAAAGCCAAGAGGACCCCCTCCAGTGGATTGAGCCAGCAGGGCTCCACCAAGCCCATGCTGCCCACCTCGAGCAGCCTCCAGAAGATGGTGGCACCCGTCGCCACCGACCTCGGGACCCCTGAAGCCAAGAGCCCGGAGAAGCAGGACTTGAACGGCTCAAGGGCAGGGGACCCGATGTTGGATGCTACACCAAAGAAGACTCCCATAAAAAAGCCGCCCAGGAAGAAAGGCAAGGAAGGTACTTTGGATACGTCGGAAATTAAAACACCCCAGCAAAAGACAGCCATTATGCCCCCACAGGTAGTGAAATAAGTGTTTTTTTTAAAGACAAAAGGCCAAAGTTTGTGATGGATTTCAAAGAGACTAAAATGGATTTGTTTGAACCACATAGTTTTTCAATCAAGGAATTTTAACATTTTCTGTGTGAGTGTGCTGCGACTCCAGGACCAGTCAAGAGTGAGAAATGCTTTAAAATGGAGGGCGCGGTTGAGTCGTATTGGTGAGTTGTATTATACAGTAATGACCTCTATACACCAGTGTATTTCATTTCAAGAATCCCTTTTTTTTGTGTAACGACTATGTATCAAGCTCACACCACAACCTGTGGCTAAACCGGACACAACTGTGACAACAATGGTGCACAGACATAATCCCTAGTTCATTCATCTCTATTCCTCTGCAGTATGTCCACCACTATATTTATATATGGATTGCTTTTGAGGTTGCATTACTGTAAGTTGCATTGCAGGTGTCGGAAAAATAGCTAGTTTTTATGTACGCTCTCCAAAGGTACTAAGGGTACTAAAAATAACAAGAAAATTAGATCCTCTGAGGATCCCAAGCTATTTTGTTTGTTTTGTTTGTGGACCAACATGCATAGATACAGTTCTATACCTTAAAGAGGACCTATTATGCTTTTGTGCTTTTCCTTTTCTTTTAGTATTACATATTTTTTTGTGCATATAAAAGTTCTGCAAAGTTACAAAGCCCGAAGTCCATGCCAAAGAGAGTTACTCTCTTTTTATAATACCTCCCTAGCGGCTAGTTTGGCACGCCCTCAAACAAAGCCAGTTAGAGGGGAGCTGGAACGGAGTTCGAAGAGTTTGTTCGGTTGACCAATTACAACAGTGGGCCAGCTGACCTATCAGAGCAGACTGAGCTTTTCGGTAGGGGGGGCAGGAGCTCAAACAGAGCGTTTCCGACAGAGGGTGAAAAGACATGCTGCAGCACAGCCAGTATGAGAAAAATAAAGCATTTTTTTTAATATTAAAGCATGTAAACATGTTCTAGGAGAAACCTGAACTACAAGTATGTACATAAAAATAAGCATAAAAGGTCCTCTTTAAGCCACCCTCCTCATTCTTTATGTCTAGGCTATTCTTTGCAGATGACGGTCTACTTAATTATTGTCAATTTGGAGCAAGACTTTTTTATTGGAGAACTTCTATAGCAAAGAAAGCACCTTTTTTATTTTCCTCCTCTATTTTGCTCGAGGGCATGTTTAAGGTTGATACACCACATTATAAGGAACACAAAATCTGACACCCCAGAGTACACAAGTTACGCTACATTTAGGGCTTAATTGTCCTCTGTGCCTGTGAGTCACCTTTAATTCCTCACTGAGCTTTAGCGTTGGTCTCGAGGCTCTTCCCTACAGAAATGTTACACTTTTGGATTTAAAGTCTTAGCTCTCTTTTGTCCGACTCTGTCAGACATGGTTTGTCGAAAACCCAAACAAGCTCTTTGATCTTTCTGTAAAAAGGGCTGCTTTAAACCTCTTTCATACTTCGGCTAACACCAAATCACCAGAATGTGCTCTTACTGTACGTTTTATTCAGTCAGCTAAACCACTAAACCAAAAATGAAACCCCGAGCTATTCTATGGCCTCACTTTATGTCATGCTTATAAATCACTTTAAACTCACTTACTTTCCCTGTAATACAGCAACATCTGCAATTTCCCTATGCCGTGTTTAAGAATAACATACTGCATAGCCCCGTAAATCAGATGCAATAAATAGTTTTGTTAAGGTAATGACTGTTGGTAGGATTCTCTACAGATCTGACTAAGGAGACTGCCATGTGTCTTTATCTGCTCTTCTAGTTTAGTCGAGAAACTAGGTCAATATCGCCAACTGAGCTACTCCCATTTCACATGAATTTGTTTATGCCATCGGGGTATTGTGTGGAAAAAACTTGTGTCAAGGATGTTTTGTGCCTTAAGGATCATATTATCTTAAGCTAGTAGAGTCATGCTGAACTAACAGGGTGCTTTAATTTCATTTGTTTAGGCTAAATGGTACCGTGCCTCGAGTGTTAAGATGTGCCTCAACTGTGGATCAGTTTAAGCAAAAGAAGCCGTGTTTGCCTAAATGTTGTTGCCAACCTTTATTTCAAGTGTTGATCCTAAAAGAAATAAACCAAAAAGGGTGGTGGGGTGGGATACTTAAACTGGAGGGAAAAAAAGCTTTTTATTGGTGGATAGCTATTTTGAAAGTAGCATTGAAAACATGAGCTATGAACAATGGATGATGTATGTTAATGTGCCATTGGTATGTGCTGAAGAATATGTTACGTTCACACAGCTAATTTGAAAAAAAAAAGTCTGTTTTATGTGTTTTTATCAAGGTACAACTCATTTCTTTGGTTATTTTTTCAACTCGTATACATTGTGTACTTTTTATTATCTTTGTAAGCTGTGCTTATATGACCTTTTTTAGTTCTTCTGTTTTCCTCGGTGTCAATGAACTGGCTTTCATGTTGTATTTGCTTTTTTTTTGATACGTTGCTTATTTTGAGCTCTGAAGCGAACCTACAGTATGAGTACTTTCCATCTTGTAAAGTTTACATTGGCTTTGTAATTGTTCTCTGTTGATGTTATTGTTTGTGTAACACTTAACTGCATGACGCAGAGTGTAATTATATGGCATTAATAGTTGCACCGGAAATCTGTAACCTTCTTGCTCCGTCCAGTTGTTATTATTGCCTCCCATAAAGACAAGATTAACTCATTCAGAAAGGATTGTACAATACTACTATGATACCACTGTTGAAACAATTGCATATACTTAAAACCATAACATTGTGTAATTATGAAGTGGCAATTTCTTTTTTTTTCTTCTTTTTTTTTACCTGACTGGCCCGTGCCTGTTTTTATAGGCGTACAGTGCATTTTTGTAAAGAAGGGCCTGAAAAGCTGCAAAAACCGTTACCAACTGTAAGGTATTTTTTGTCTTTTGTGGTTTGTTTTTTAGAAACTTTGATTTCCATTTGTGTATGGTCATTAAATTGGTGTTTCCTCATTTACTTCTTTGGAATAAAAAAGCAATACATGTAGCCCTAGTCAAACCAGAACTTAAAAATCCGTCCTCATTTAATTGCTTTCCAAAGTCATCATAATTCACTAAGACCACATTTGGGGCATGACCTCTCCTTGGCATCTTCTCCAAATGTCTTATTCCAGCATACAATCAGCTAGAACAATAATATGATAAAAAGGGATGTATTGGGTAATACACCACATAAATCTCTTATTGTATTCTTCAAACAGATTCATTCGAATGCTGATTGATATTTGACCCTTTCCTGTGACTCCGGGCTACCGGCGAGTCCTCCAGAGTCACTCGGTCACAGCGGTTCTTCAAAGAGCCTGAGGGAACCAGGGAACTGTTCATTTGGCTCCTTCAGGATGGGGGCACAAGAGCTCCTTTCATGAGGGGAAAAACAGTGGAAACTCTGTGCTAAGGAGTTAATCACGAGCTGCATATGTGTCGTCTTTTGGCGGGGATAGGGGGGATATAGCAGGACTGGGCCACAAGGCAATGAAGGAGCATGAATGGATGGATATTAGGATGGATGGATAGGTCATGTGATGGGTAATTGGAACCAGAAGGCGAAGCGGCTTGGTTTTAGGTTTTGACATGGTGATCTACTTACTGTGTACATGTTTGGAATTCATACAGAAGATTTTTCAGAGCTGTAGACCTTGTGTCTGATTTATGATCCACTTTTGGACCCGTCAGAGACTTGCCTATATTGATTAAGCCTCGTTCAAGACAACAAATAGATGTGGATCTGACCTTCTTATAGACCATTCTAAAACGATAAAAACGATTAAAAAAAAAAGTTTTGCTCATGCTGGCGCCATAGTTTACAAGGTGACAATGTTGGTGGTTCCACCACTTTGGTCTAGATTGAAATATTTCAACGACTGTTGGATGGATTGCCAAGAAATGTTGTAGAGACACTCATGGTCGCCAGAGGATAAACCCTGATGACTTTGGTAATCTCCTGAGTTTTCCTCTAGCGTCACCATGAGCTTGACTTTTCTTTATTAAAATGTCTGAACATCTATTGTATGGATTAGCACAAAAAGACATTCATGGTCTCCAGATGATGTATCCTTGTGACTTTTATGATCCCCTGACTTTTCCTCTTGGGCCACCTTAAAGTTAATATTTGTGGTTTTGAGTGAAATGTCTCAACGACCGGATTGGGACAAACACATTGCCATGACGTTTGGATTTAGGCATTCGTGGTCCCCACAGGCTGAATCGTAATAACTTTGTTGAGCCCTTAACTTTTCATTTAGTGCCATCGTGGTCATAACTTTTGTCCAATACTTTGGTTTATTGTTATTGGTTTAAAGGGGACATATAAAAAAATCTAACTTTTTCATTGTTTGTGCTCATACATTTGGGTATCTGGAGTGCCTACCAACCCACAAACTGTGAAATAAGACAACCCAGTCCAAAAACATGTGATTCAACAAGCCATTTAGATTTGCTATGTATATATATATTTTCCTATGTCACATGCAGGCTCATTAGAATATATCATATTGACGTCTCCAAAGCAGTCTTCCTTTTATCTTCCCATAGTCAAACTCCATATTGGAATCTATACACTCTCCCCCCCCCCGAATCATCCCATTTTTCATGTGACAATGAATTGAAGTCTGATTCATTGCCAGGATGGAGAGGAATGTTGACACAACTGCCTCCATCTGCCCGTCCTCAACTCGCAGATGGAGAAGATTCTCAGCTGAGTGTACCAACACATGGTCTCTGCCTTTTCATCCTTGACATGTTGTGGGAAAGTCGCAGCTTTGAAATGTGCATCGCGTGTCGCCACCGCACAGCATTTCAGGATAAACTGTGTTGATTGAGCATGTGTACGACTCGCGATGGATCTCTGTGCCTGTTGCTTTTGAATGGATTTAAATGGGAGAGGGCTGCATGTGATTATGGAACTTAGCCTTTTCATATCCCCTCTGCAGTCAGCTAAAGAGTCATATTTTGCTTCTTTTATTGACGTGGTAGTGAAGGTAGACGTGTGAAACATAAATTCGCTTTGACGCCGCAACACAAAGGAATACAAAGGAGCGACTATACAGGATAACGCAAAGCTTGGTCAAAAAGTCAGGGTTAGGAGTGTGGGAAGGGGGTTCAATGACATGTGGGCTGCCAGTCTAAACATGACTTGGAGCTGGGTCGCCCTCGGTGTGCCAAGTCTATAGAAACAGCGAGGCTTTAAAACTCAGGCCCTATGAGTCAGCCAAAAGCCCTGGACTCAGAAAACCTATTCCAGTCCCTGTGTTTCCATGGCAACGGGAACAGATTGGAACCACATCTGGTAGCCATTTCAGTCCCTGCAAGGAGAGGAAGAAAGAAATTTATGAGTGAGGGGGAAAAAGACAAATATTTTCTGCAATGCAAAGCAGAAAGAAAGTGGAGTCGAGTTACACTTGAAAGGGGTTGAAAATATTAATTCCACCGTGGACTCAGTCAAGAGCAGTTTTTTTCTGTGCCCATTTAAGTTCAGGATAAGCTTTACTCCATTTCTGCGGAAATCTTGTAAGAGGCATTCAGTGGAAAGCAACTTCTATTAGCATGCATGGATAGATATGCTCACGAAACAAAGGCAAAGATTTCATGTGGTCATAGAAATACATTTTTCTGTGCAAATCTTCTTATTTGTTTGTGCTGAAATGCTCACAGTGTTCACAAGATATTTCTTGAAAAACCCACAATGTAACAGAGTCTGAGGTTTTGATGCTTCCAATTGAAGAGCAGCTTTTTGTTTCAGCGTTCAAACCACCGACTGTTTTCACTGTCTGACACAGATGTGTGTCTGTTGCAGCACGATTTCCTAAAACGCAGTCATATCCCTGGCCGATTCATTGCATCAGACACGGCCAGAGGAGATCTGAAAACGCTGTTTTGGTCTCTTATCCCTTGTCGACGCGCTGTCTGCAAGAAAACGCTGTCTAATTGCAGTCCTCCTCACACGTTAAATGTTGTTTCTCAGCCCTGTGGAAATGCAGTAACTATGAAATGACATTTACTGGAAATGGAGCTGGTGCTTTGCTTGAGCCAAAACCACTGAGAACTGAGGTCAGCGCGCAACCAGAATGGGGAGGAGAGACAGCACCAGCATCAAATGTGTGTTTATAGATTCCCAGTGACATCTACTCGCTCTGCGATTTAAGGCTGCCATTATAATAGACCCGAAACTCCCTCGCAGTGCCACAGAGCTGAGAAAAAAGAGAAGCAGCTCTTAATGCACAAATTAAGAGCAACCGCACAACAGGCCGACCTCCCAAATAGATGCTCAGGAAGCTGGAGAAGCTCTGAAACTGGGTCAAAAAAGCCAGTATTGTGAGTCAGTATTGTGGTAAAGTTGATGTATGAGACTGAAAACTGCGATTTCCCTAGTATTATACTTAAAACATACTTTACTTAAGTTTACTTCATGAAATACATTTTATGTAGTAAGTACTAAAATCAATGCACTAGTAGTATACTTGTAAGTAAGTATTACTTTAATACTTCTTGGGACTAAATTGGCCCACATTTTAGTTTATAAAAGTATACTTCTACTTGTACTTTAAGTGTAAGAATAATAAACGTTGAGTACACAACTAGCTTACATCTAAGTTGTATTTTGTACTGCAACTGAAGTGAACTATACTACAAGGGATCTTATAGGTATACTGTTAGTTTACTAGTTATATACTTGTTGCCCACTTTTTAGTTCATGAAAGTAAAGTATACTCTCAGTAAACTACCAGTTTAATAGTTTTTACTGCAATTATACTTTCTTTAACTTATAGTACTTAGCCAATGATTTATGCATTACATAAGGAGACTTGCTCCTTTTGCTATTTGACTTGATGTTTTGTGATGAGATTAAAAAAAAGATGAACTGAGAATGCAAAAAACGTAGATGATTTGAAGTAAATTAATATCGAAACATACGATTACAAACACTCTAATAGGCTACTCTATCAAAAAGTAAGCATAAGCCAAGTATACTTAGACTTTTCTGTATAGTATACTTAAGTATAATTTTGTTCTGATAAGTACATAAAAAGTAAACTGAAAGTATACTCTCTTATTTTAAGTTTAAAAGAGGTACACTAATAGCTCACTTGAATAAACTTCTCTTTGGTAAGGGTTACTTTGCTTTGCTTCATCCGTGACATGTCAGACTACTTTGAGCCGGACTCATGCATCATTATTCTAGCAGTAGAGCTTCTGGAAGACGCATAGTTTTCGCCTTGACAACTTCTGTAAATGTGGAAATACAAATAAATGCGAATAGCCAGAATGTAATTAAGCCACAGTTGCTCTCTCTATCCAGATGGAGAATTTTCTTTCTCTTTTTTTTCTCTCCCTTTTCTTTCACATGGAAGGGGTGTGCAAA
This sequence comes from Sebastes fasciatus, assembly GCF_043250625.1. NCBI lineage: Eukaryota > Metazoa > Chordata > Actinopteri > Perciformes > Sebastidae > Sebastes > Sebastes fasciatus. The sequence goes on along the minus strand of NC_133800.1, from coordinate 28,375,036 downwards.
AAGTTGTCTGGAGCTTCAAATTGCCCTGGATTTTTCCCCCTTTGTCAGCATAATTCTACGGAACGAGTGTATTAGTGGAGAAGATTTGGATGGCTAATAGAAAGCAGATCAGTCTTTCTTTTCCTTTCTTTCTCTCTTTCAAACCCTCTCTCTTTCTCTCATGTTTTTTCATGTTGTAGCCTATTTTCCTTCTCCCTCATTCACTCCTTCCTTCCTTCCTCCCTCCCTCCCCTCCTTCCTTTATTCCCTCACACACCCATCCATCCGCTATCTGTGCAGTAAAGTGGGACTTCAGACTTCATAATGTGGCTTGAGGTTTCAGCTTTCACATAATTCCACAGGCTGATCCAAACTTTTTTTTCTCCTCCTCTCGGCTTCTCACTCACTCCAACCTGGAGCAGCAGCAGAGAGAGAGAGAGAGAGAGCTGCTGCCTTATTCCCAGATATTGGGACGGAAAATGATCACAAGACCGAATATGTCTGCCCAAACCCGAGGAAAATAAGCAGATGGCTTATGTTTTTATGCACTGAACCCCCAACTGTCCCGACAATCAGTCCTGTCTGCGACTGACGAACTGTAGCTTACAACAGCTTTGTTGTTCGAAACGCAATTTTTTTTGCCAAAAACACAGAAACACATGTCGATGCAGACTTTCTTACTCGCCTTTCTCCATGCAGGAACATTTCCCTGTTTTTCAAACCGCATCAGATTTGCCTTATCACGTCTTTGTGACTCAGCAGGTCAGGTTTATTCACACCCACGCCCTGTTTGGTTAGACACACTTTGATAGCGGCTTAGAGAAGGCAGAGCAATCGCCTTCACATGCATATGGATGCCAGGATCTATTTTACTGTATGTGGTTGCAGCGCGCTGGCATGTGAAGGGAAGTGTTAGCTGTATATTTACCGTCAGCGTGGCTGTGTGCTGGTGTGTACCCGACCCTTACAGCCCTGTTCTACTTCACAAGACAACACTGGAGCCATTATGGGGAGCCATGTGTTTCTGATTACCCAGACACAGATTAGAGGGAGGGGAGCAGCGGTTGCTGTCTGCTTGCCCCCCGGCTCTTCTGATGTGGCCGGCAACTGGACATCCATCGGTGCAAATCTCTCCGCCGCCTTCGCCCCCTTCCCACCTCTACGCCAAACCTTCATATCCGCCATGATGTCACTCCCAGCCCTAACTATCGCCTTATCCCGTTCCCCATTTGAATATGCAAACACTGGAATCGTTGTCAGTGAAATTACTTGACCCACATATCGTGCGAAAAGCACCAAGCTGTCACTGCTGGATACTTGAAAATGAGCTCTCGTTGCTAAGTCGTAAACACTGTTGTGGCTCTGGCGTTTGACCACAGAAGACAAGTATTGTGTTTGTTGTGTTGCTTCAGCAATGTGATACTTATTTGACCGCCACGGGCGTCATTCTCTTTTGATTTGCCCTCCCTCTAGGGAGGTCAGAGGTCAGGGTCAGCTACAGAACAGTGTCACAGAGAGTGTGAGGAATCAATGATTCGCAGGACACGCCAGCAGGGTGACTATTAGCAAAGCGCCTGAAGCCAGATTGTTAGACCGAAGGGGCACTTAACCAGCGGTCAACAGGCCACCCAAGACAGCAGCTACTTCTTCACATCATTAATCAGTGTCCTAGAATTGTCAAAACTTACTAATCCAAATATATGTTTTAAATATTACATCCCAAACATCAGAAGTGATAATACATGGAATCCTTAAAGGTGCTATCTATGATTGAGGGATTGCCTCCACACGGCTCTCAACATGGTGACGGATTAGCCGGCGGCTAGCAGCTACTGGTGCTAACAGTGCAAACAGTGGCAACAGTGCTGAGAGAGCTATCAGTGTTAATCTGAGGGGGAACCGGAGGGTGGGTGTTAAGCGACAAAGCCGTGGTTCGGGACGCTGTTAGCAGCGATAACCACCGTCTGAGTGGTGGGGAGGTATTCCCATTGTTTACTTAAAGGAATAGTTCAAAAAATTTTGGGATATAGGCTATTCTTAATCGCATCCTTGCTGAGGGTTACATGAGAAGATTGATTCCGCCCTCATAACTGTTAGGTGTAGAGCTGGAGCTAGCAAACAGTTAGCTTAGCATAAAGACTGGAAACAGGGGGAAACAGCTAGCCTGGCTCTCTCCGAGAGTAAATATGGAAATTCACAGTTTTACATGGGATTATGAGCAGGACTTTTTCTTGGCCGGATGCAGTGAATTCCTATTCCTTTTCATATCAATCTTCTCATCTAACTCTTGAAGAAGTGATTCCGCAAATGTCACACTATTCCTGTAAGTAGTATCAGAGTGAGAAAAAGCCACTCAAATTTGTAAGTACATAAATATTATGGGCAAAATGTTTAGAAAGTATCTGAAGTAAGTACTCATTATTGTTGTAGCTGCAAAGGTGGAGCTACTTTTAACTATCTTACTTATAGGCTGTAATCAGTTGTGGAAGAAATACCCAGATCTTTTATTTAAGTAAAAGTAGTAATACCACAGTGTAAGTTCTGTAAGTTCAAAATCTTACTTGAGGAAAAGTACAAAAGTATTAGAATAAAACTATACTTAAAGTATCAAAAGTAAAAGTAGTCATTATTATGCAGAATGGGCCATGTCAGAATAATATATATATTGTTGGATTATTGCTGCATTACTGTATACATCACATTAATATTGCAGCTGGTTATGTAGTGGCTAATTTTGAATACTTAAATGCTGAGTAGCTTAATCTATAATAATATATCATATTTTATTAGTTGATTCATTATTACAAAATATAAATCTGTTAAGTAACTAAAGCTGTCAGATAAATGTAGTGCAGTAAAAAGTACAACATTTCCCTCTGAGATGTAGTGGAGTAGAAGTATGAAGCAGCAGAAAGTAAAGTACAACTACCTCAAAATTGACCTTAAGTACAGTACTTGAGTAAATAAACGTAGTAACATTACATCATTGGCCGTAATCTCAGTTATTCTCACCTTCACCATCAACATAACTAAGACCCTGTAAACAAGGTCACTGGCAGCAAACCGTCCTCGTTATCCGGGCCTGTGCAACACAGATCCTCTGCCAAGGCCAGCAGCGTCTTGCAGCCTTCTGCGGCCTCCCTGTGTGGGGAAAATTGGAGCCACTTATTTTAGGTCGTAGGTTCAAGCCGACCGCAAGCTAAATCAAACTCGGTGACGTTCTCGTTCACTCCTCGAGCTGTAAATTTGCTTACGGTTAGTGTCACGCAAAGACTTTTTCACTCAATTCCCTTGTTTTTTATTGCTTAGTCATTTTAATTCAATCGACAAGAACATTCATAACAATCAAATGCTGCAGATTAACAATTTATAATATAAAAAAATCTTTCCATAAGCTCTCTTTAATACAATCACATGGGAGCTTTTTTTTTCTGAAATCAGATGTGATGTCATTTCATGTATTGTGCTGCACAAACTACAGGAAATAATGTTTTGCGCCTTGAACCTGAACCTCCGCGAGGTTATGTCCACTTGCTGTACAGTACACTCGCATTATATTCTTATTGAATGAAGCCCTCACTTCTTTCAACACTGCCTCTCTTCTTTATAAGCAGACTTCAGCGCAGCGGGCAGACAGGCAGCAGGCTTCCCCCCCGGTTGCCCCGAGGCTCCAGACAGATAAGCACACACACACACACACACACACACACACACACGCACACACAGATAACTGTTTATACTCAGAGTTATATTTTGATTCATCTCCCTTGGTCATCCTTAACCACATAAATAAATATCCCCCCCTAAAGCACAGAGAAATAGACACCAGAGGCGAATATTTCTCACAAATGGCCGTGGACATCATAAGAGAGCAGACACACTAACTACTGTCCCGCTGGCTGGCGGGCAGCATCCGGTGCTTTGGAGAAACAGGAAGTGTGTGTGTCTTTATAACAAGCTCTCCGAGGGAGGCAGGATTACGGTGAGGTGTTTTAGCTTTTGATCTTTTTCCAGCTGCAAGTGTTGCAATTTGCAGAACTCCTACTGGAAAGTTGCTCAGTACGGATTTTGTAATTGTCCTCATCGTCTATATACTGTTCCGTAATCCTCCAGGTTATAAATGACTGCATTTTCCCCCTTTGTCAGCATATTAAAAAAATAACAACATCCCCTTTTTTGGCATGCGCCACATGATGTAAGCTGAAACATGCTGAACACATATGGTATGCATCCACACACATATAGACTGAAGATTCAGCCCCACCCCCACTGCTCATTGTGTTTTCTCCCCTCTCCCGTCAACTCTTTCTTTCTCTAAATCAACTATTTAAGTTCTTTCAGGCCGAACAAGCGTCGTGAGAAAGAGGAACTTTAACACACAAAGATGCAAACTCCAGGAAAAGAAGCGTACAGGCCGTACAGGATTTACGATGGCTGCCAAGGGGAGGAAACCCTGTTAAAAAGGGGGACTGTTTTACTGCCATTTGACACATAATCTCAAACAGTACATGCAGAGCTGCAGCGCTGCAGAGCTCTGTGTCTGGAAAAGCCAGAGACAGAGAGATGGTTTTGCTTCAGCATTCCAGGCAGGAATGGTTTGTTTTTGTTGGAAACATAATTGTCTGTGGCTATGGATTTGGAAGCACATTTTACCCGCCAAACTGCCTGAGAGTGTACATGTGGGTGTTGCCGTCCTCTTGTGGTGACCTGATGCACTTGCTTTTCTCACAACACAGAGGAGTTGAGTAAACTTGGAGGGGAGGGATGTTTTCCTGCTCCGGGGTGTTAACACAGTGCAAATGTGCTGTGCTGTCATGAGGTCTGATTTCATACACAATGGAATTAAACATTACTTCTCATGCAACTACAACACAGTGAGAGAGAAATGCACTGGAGGTTCGCCATGTTGTTTCACTGAATCCGTTGTTGACGTTTTGGTCTGCAGAACTACTTAAGGATATACAGAATGCAACGGTGAAAACTTAACAAAAACCTAAACAAAGCAGGACAGGGGGATATCGTTAAATGAATTCTGTAGTTCTGTATATATAATTTACAGTTAAAGGAATAGTTTCATATTCTGGTAAATATGCTTTTTTGCTGAATTTCTGTGCGCCCCTTAAAATGGATGAATTAAACAGACAAGATAAAACATGTTAATTAGTGAGATTTAGAGGTGTTGATAGGTGTTTGAACTGAGCCTGTCTTGTTTTTTCCCTCGTTTCCAATCTTTATGTTAAAGCTACTATGAGAAACTTTCATTTAGTGTTGATTTTGGCGGTCCCTGTGGACAAAAGCGGTAGTATTTGAGCACCACCAGAATCCCTTTAGAGCAGCAGGGTCTGACAGTCTGCCCCGCGGAGTCCTGGTTCTGGTTCTCCCGTTCCTCCCTTCTCTCCAGCGGGCCCAGCAATACGGCCTGGGTCTCCAAGCAAGGTGAAGCTCTGCTCTTTGCTGGAGGGGGAGATGCAGAGCTCTACGCCTCCCGCCGGAGATCCAACTGCAGGTCAAAGGCGGCAGCAAAGCCGGATCTAGGTCTGTCCGAGACGGGCTGTGTCGCTGCCACTGGAGTCTGAACTGAAAGAGTTTTTGGTGAACCTGCGTGCCATAAATCGTTTCGTCCAATTTTGCAGGGAATCGGGCCCGATGACAGGCATTAAGAACAACTATATAGAAATAGCCATTCTCGTTACTTCTGTAATTGAGACCGTTTCATAACCAGTTAAAAGTTCCTTGTAGTAACTTTAAGCTAACTGCCGTAATAGAAATGAGAGTAGTATCAATCTTCTCATCTAACTCGAGAAAAAAAAAGGAATATGTGTATTTATATAGGTAAAAACACATAATAATCAAATGTGTTTCATAAGACTTCCATATGAGTGGCAATTTTTTTGGTACTTTGCTGTTACAAAAAGTAGAGAAAATTATTGTTGTACATCTGTGAATATCACATTTCCCTAAAATATACATTTTACATCATTTGGGATGTTGTCGTCAAGACCAGTCAATAACAAATCTATGAGTATAAGTTGGAGGGTAGAAATGTTCCCTCAGTTATTGCAGATACTACCTGAAACTATCCCCTGAGATTCAATATACTTTTCTTTTTAATACCCAGGTCAAATGAGTTTCGTTTAAAGACACCTGTACCAAACCAGTTTAGCTAAAATGATCTGTTCAGCAGCTATGAGAGCGTGGCTGACTCTTAGTGGCCATCAACCACCTGTAAGTTAACTGTATGGGAAAAAGTGATAAGAGCACAGATGTCCTGTGGTTTCTTTTGACCCCGATGACATCTGATGCGGACCAAACTATAAACTATAAAGCCAGGGGCCTCTGCTTGGCCTTTGGAAAATCAAAAACAGCCCAATAACTAAGACTACGGCCAAAATAACAACATGGCTAACCAGTGACCTACTTCTCAGATAATAAAGAAGTTGTGATAGAAAAACAAGAAGAAACAGTGAGAACAATCAAACACAGGAGGGCACTGCTCCCCTGCAGGAATGTGTCATGGTCTTGTCCAACCCTGAGAAACTGTCCAAATGGATTAAAGGGTTACATATTGTTGGTAATAACTTAGGCAAAAGCACTCAAGGAAAATAATTTGTCATAAGAAAAAGAATGTGGGCCTTCTTGGTGCTCACTCTTGCCCTCGCTGTTCGGGCACCAGACACTAACAACGACACAGCGGTGGAAGAAAAGCTTGATATAGCCAGAGGTAAACTGATGGTGAGTACACATAGAAATCTTTTAAATTTCTCCTGGATGTCTTGCCATGTCCTTAAAAATGTTCAGGGATTTGTGATATCGGTGCAGAGACAAGAAAGTCTGACATTAAATATACACAAGAGGACGGGGGGACACAGTACGTAGATGAGCAAAGAGAGTATATGTACATGAGTAAGATGAGGGATAAACCATGTGTATACTGGAGGGATTATGAGACAATGGGCCCCTGGGCAAAGACATGCAAAAGGCCCCACCACCTCTCCTACATCAGAACAAGACACAGACTTTGTAGTTGTTTAGCCTCTTTTGGTTGTTGTCTTGTGTCTCTTGTTAGTCATTACACATCTCTCCGCGGTTTTGTATCTCTTTGTGGTCATTTTGTGTCTCTTTGTAGTTGTTTTTATGTCTCTTTGTAGACATTGTGTGTCTTTTTGTAATCATTTGTGTCTCTTCATAGTCGTTTTGCATCTCTTTGTGGTCATTTTGTGTCTCTGTACTTGTATTGTCTCTCTTCTGTAATTGTTTGGTCTTTTGAAGTTATTTTTTGTCTTTGGTTGTTTTGCCCCTTTTTGTAGTCGTTTTGCATCTCTTTGTGGTCATTTTGTGTATTTGTAGTCTTTATTTTTCTTTGTGGTCATTTTGAGTGTCTTCCTGGTTGGTACGTGTCTCAATTGAGTGACATTTTGTAGGTGAAGGCCATCGAGGCCCTCACACTTTGGGCCCCTGGGCCTGTCCCTTATAGGCCTGTTCAGCAATCCCTCCATGGCCATGTGTTGTCATGTCAGTATGCATTCTGCTGAGATACCAAACCTGTTTCTGGCATCTTTCTTCTGATGACAAACAGAACGAAGCGTGCACAATGCTATCAGTCATGCTGTTTTAACAACTGTTTGTTGTATTCCCTGCAGGCTCCCAGTGTGGTCGGATGAGGCATAAAGAAAATGCCGGAGCTCCATCATTTTCTTATGGAGCGCTTCGCTTTATAGTATCCTTGTGTTCTTCTGTTCCTCAGGCTGTTTGTCATTAAGACCTGACCTTTTTAAAAAAAAAAAAAAAAAACACGACAGATTTTCTCATGACCTCTTTCATCAACAAAACCATGTTTATAGCAAGATGCCAAGTCCAGTGCCAGCTTTCCAAAACTCAAAGCTCTTCCAAAGTCGAAATCATCTTGAGTGAGCCTAGAAATAGCAAAAACAGATGCTTTATTCCCAACCACACACTGCCTACCTGTTGTCTGCCTTGATCCGCTCTTTCCTGTGCAGCCACAACTTGGAATACGATTCGTCGGAGGAGAAGAATCCCCGTCTGATATTCTATAACGAAAAGGACGAGGTTGTAAAGGTGAGATGTGAGTTCAGGGGAGCTTTTTACACATCCGCCTTGTGATGGGGCTTATCTAGGGAGCTCCAGGATGTCGAGACGGATTCAGCTTGAAGACCGCTGCATCTGATCTCAGATCTGTCAGATACCAAGTCACACAGTCCGGGTGTGTTTTGAAAGAGCGAGACAGAGTTACAAAAAATAACAGATGGCAAGAAAGAGGGAGAGTAAGAAAGTATATAAATTAGAGCTTCTGACAGCTGAGCAATATTTTTGTACTGAAACAGGATAGCTGGTATGAATGCTGATATGAATTTGAACATTTTTTATCCCCTCAAATTACAACTATGAAATGTTTCCCACTGACTTTTACTTTTCGTCAGTGTAGAAAAAGCCCATTAATCTACATTCAGGCCAGCATGAGACAATAAAACTCTCCACTGAAACCAATACTAATGAATTAATTTAGCCTATTCTGCATGCACAAAGAGCCACTGCTGTGCTGCTGCTCACACACTTTACTGCTTTCTCAAGGTTTTCACTTTTTGTTTTTTCCCTCATAAAGCTCATGTAGGAGTTTTTATTTTGTCACACTCAGGGACTAATGTTTCTTGTTTTCATTTATTGTTTCATAATGTGGGCGCCCTTTGAGGCTGTAATTTGACTTTATATGAAGATTTATTTCAGAGACTAAGTTATTGAACAAAATAAATGAAAACAAATGGGCAGGCGGGACCTCTATATCCGCAGACTGAACTTGTTTTAATAAAAATCCAATTTCGGTGAGGCAAATTAATGTGTCATAGAATAAAACAACGTGAATCAGAGCACTGTATGTTTGCACACACACACACACTTTCTGCATACATCTACTGCAGCTTTTAAGACTTAAACCATGTGTCCAAATGTGTGTGTGTGTGCGTGTGTTTCCTTCCCGACACGTCAGACCGTTCCCGTGAAGAAAATGAAGGCAGACGAGATCAGCAGCCTGTTGGACTCACTCGGCTTCTACAAGAGGACCCAGAAAGGGGAAGAGGTGCCAGAGGAGTTCCAGCACTTCCCCCTGCGCCCCCCCAGGGACGAGCTGTGACGACACCTCGTGGCCGAACTCTGCCGCTGCACCCCGGCCACATTAATGACGAGTGGGGCCCCAAGGCTAAAACGATAAGCCAGGCACCACTCTGAGGACTCGCTGGCTGGCTGCGGCGTGCAGAGTGTTAGTCATTGCTGCAGTGTCACTATGTTTATGAATAAAAAAGGCTGTGAAACACCACAATAAATGACTGAGTGGATTGATGCATTTACAGTACCCAATGGCTCCATTTAATATAGGCTATAGTCACCTGGAATGATACATATCAAGCAAGACATTACAGGCAAAAACATAGTTTTTTCATTGGTCAATTTTGAGATTTTGGGCTATTTTGCTTCCATAACATGACTTCTTTCAGATTAATAGAAAGAAAACAACCAAAATACACATTTAGGTGTTTATTTTACGACACTTTGTCAATTTGTGTCTGTAGATTTCTCCTAAATACAAAAGTTAGCATTAGATAATGCCTCACTGGCATATTTAAACAAAACATTTCAGAAAACTTGTAAGACAAAAAACTGTTGTAATCAACTGGAGATCATGTGTAGAGAAACATACACATAGAGCACAAATGAACATAATTGTCCCTCCATATTTTGGTATTTTTCCCCCAAAGCCTGCTCCCACTCAACCCTCACCCATTGCAAATGCAAAAAGGATAAAGAACAAAAAAACAAAGTTAGATTAAATTAAAAAAAATTTAAATTAAAAATTAAAAATTAAAATAATAAATTGATAATACACATTGACAGGAATGATAATTATAGGATAAATCCCAAAGTACAGATAGAATAGGCTGATAAACTTGATAAAAACTGTTTAACTGTTAGTGGTCATTTCTGTACGTAATTTTACAATCCACGTCTATAAAGGCTGTTTTCTCCAAATTATTTTTTTCTCAGACTCTGAGACAGAAATCTCCACTTATAGCACTTACATACACCAAACTTTCCAGTGTCATTCCTATCTATATTCTGACGGTTTCTAGAGGAGATTGTTCATTCATAGCCTGATTTATAAAACATTTTATTCTTAAAAACATAGCGAAAATTATTTTTTTATGGCTGTTGACAGTATTTTCTGATTTATGGAAAAACCTTATTCTTTAATACGTCAAAAAAATGAAAGAAGAATTTTGAACCCGGCTTTATCCAATGTTTACATTTATGTTCTAGAAATGTATGCAAATTAAAGCACATATTTAATAAGATAATGCCTCATTTGCATATTTAAACGTAACATTTCAGGAAATTTGTAATACAATAAATATTTTTTTTAATATAAGTCGTCAACTGGGGAAGTTTCATGGTGATTTTTACCCTATTAACCTGAGGGGCTCCCCTTAAAGCATAGCACAGAGTATGTGCACACACTGACAACAGACATTTGAATGAGTTGTATCTGCATGGGAGAACAATTTGTGTGGACAAAGTAGGGATGATTTTCTTCTTTTTCTATAAAGAAGATGCATTGTTCTGGTTTTCATTTTGGTCCCTATTGTATTTCTGTAAATCTGAAATAAATGTGAAATTCCTTAATTAGATAAACAAATGTACTGTGCATCATAAACGGTCACTTACTTCCTAACAAACTGCCATGCTGCTGTCTCAGCCTAATCCTCAGCCCGCCTCCCTCCCTATAATCTGATTAGCGGTGGAGTCTGCCAGCATGCGTCTGTCTGTGTGTGTCCATTTGTATCTGGGCCTTCATGCATTTGTGTACTTGTGTGACTTAAGACAACCAGGATTGGCAGTAGACGCTGGAACACAAGCACCGTTTTTGGACCGTTACGCCTCCTGACTACCTGATTCCTTGGCTCGGTCATGGTCACCGGCTCTACCCACAATGCCTGTGTTTTACTCACCTGTTCCCGAGAACCTGCAGATGGGTCTGGCCTATATGGGAGGCTCTGTGTTCACCAACAACAGGACAGCGGACAGCGACTTCACCAGGGAGCAGGAGGACGCCTCTGGTTGGTTACTGCTCCACCAGACTGTTTTACAGCTAGTATATATAGTATCGTTGTGGTATTTTGATTAAAATGTAGCCGATTTGTCATTCTGCTTCAGCATATTATAACAAAAATAGGTTTCAATATATTTCCTTGGTTTGGTTAAGATTTTTTTTTTCATTTCATTATTTAGTTGGACTTATTTATTCATTTTATTTGTTCCTTTTCCAAGTTTATACTGTGCACATCCCTAAATCTTCTCCATATGGTCGTGTGCTGACAGTCTTTCAAATACCTTCTGGTATTTGCAGTCCTTTACGTAACTTAAAAATAGCAACAACTTTGCCTCTTTTTAGGTGGCAGGAGTGAAAATGAGTCATCCTTTACATGGTTTCAGATCGATGAAGACAGTTGGAGAACAATTACATTCAAAATAGGATGTAGGCTCAGGATGATTATTTTCCTTGGCAACCATCTTGTTTTTACTAAAAAACAACAACATTTTTAGGCAATCGGTTATCAAATGGCTTAAAAAATATAGTGCAAATATTTGCCAAAAACTGGGAAAACAATCTCCAATGGTGAAGGATGCCTCCCGGCCCCCCTAGGTCTGGGCTGAGCCCCGAATGTTTACAACGTCGGGCTCCACCCCGGGTCATATGCCATTTTTTATACTGTTTCTCTTGACATATTCATTATACTTTTTATTTAATGATGCTCCATGCAATTATTTTTCTATATTTTGGGCTTTTTGAAGATTTGTTACTGATCTTATGTCACTTTAAAAAGTCACATGATGGAGTTTGGATTTCCTGAAATCATCTATAGCTGACAAATGCTGCTTACTGGCTGCTGTCTGCTTACTATGAACGAGCTTTGCAGTGCTGGTAATTGTGGTTAAGTTACTTCAGAGGTTGAGTCCTTTTTCATGAGTTGTGTAAATTATTTTGTTTACCATCTGTATATCTATTATTTTTATGGTGTCTGCAATGTAAACAAAGCTGAACACCCCTGACATCTAAATTGTGAAAAATTGTATTCCTGTCTGTTATGATGAGTATTGTGCAAAGAAAACACGAATAGCAAATCATGGATGTATTGAAGACGAGTGTTTAAACACTGTTGTTATTTGTGTTGCAGTGATCAACGAGCTGGTTTCCCACCTTCCCCTGCAGATGCTTCTCTACTTCAACATGTTTTATTTTCCCTGTTGGTGGTTCTCTGCTGTTTTCATGTTGGAAGTAAAGGTTAGTATGATGGTAGGGAAGCCTACCATGCCTACCATAACACAAACCTTAGATAAATCCCTTTAAAATGGGAGTCATCCGATCAACTCACTAAACTCACAAAATGCTAACATTTACATTTTTTGGATCCTCCATGCTTTTAGTTGTTCTCAGTTTGATTCTCTTGGTCCAAATAATAATAATTTATTTTGAAATAAATGATAGAAAAAAGATTTAGTCTTTTAGTTCTAGTCTGTTCTGGGTTCACACACACTGACTTATTACTAGGAATTGTAAAAATTAGGTCACAATGATTTATAGGTAGCCCATTAATTAGTGTCATATGGACAAATTTAGTCAAATCAAAAGAAGAAAAAGTATACTCAAGTAAAGCATATCAAAAATAATATTTAGTGGGGATACTTTAATGTATTTTGAAGAAACAGAAGTTGTGTCAAATTTAATCAACTTGAGTTTTTAAATTGGAAAACTGGTGGCTTTGGCGCCTTCTAGTGGTAAAAAGACCCTGTGGCAACCGCCTCAGATCAAACCAGGAATACAGAAAACTGCACCACTTTTCAATGGGATTATCTCATCTTTCTATAAAGCCAAACTTATGCTATCAGAAAAACAATATATATATATTATAATTGCATATACTTTATATGTGTTTTTAGGTATGTTTGTCCACTAAATAGTCCTGTGAACTGCAAGTAAAAGAGATGTTTTCATACCTTCCTGCTTTATTTCCAGTTCTATTATCTTCCCGGGTACTACCAGGCTCTGCTCATAACCGGGATGATCCTCCTCACAATCATTGAAGTGGTCCGGCTTTATCTGGGCTACATTGGCAACCTGAAAGAAAAGGTAATTCAGACCAACATCCCCTTTGAACCACAACTCAGAGCTGTTTTTATGGACTCGTCTCCTGAATAACACAGGGGAGGAAGTGGCTGCTTAAGTATTCTACATGCGTATGTCAACAATCAGCTCTTGGCTACAACTGTCTATTGAGTTTATGTGTGTGCAGGTATGTGTGCTTTCATGTGGATACAAGCGAAGCACTTGATGCTCTATCTTTGCATCGCCTCCATCCACCAACCCAAACTTCTCCCTCCCTGTCATCAGGTGCCAGAGCTGGCAGCCTTCTGGATCCTGTCTTTCATGTTCCAGCTGCCAGTGCTGCTGTTCTTCCTGACCGATGAAGGAATTATCATCCTGCCTCTGGAGAGAGCCGTCCACTCCCTCTACCTCCTCTTCCTGCTCTCCGAGATCCTGGCCTCTTTCCTGGCGCTCAGGACCATGACTCGAAAGCTCACCTTGCTCTTCCATCTGCGCCAGTTTGGCAAGGTGGAGAGCCTCCGCCACGGAGGGATGAGCCCCGTCTATGGGCTGCCCTACCACCGCGGCGTGCTGCCCGTGTCACCCACCCATAACATGTACCATTAAAGTAAAAATCAATTGTCAATTAACCTTACACTGTTAGATATTTTCAATTTGGTGTGTCTAAGCATTCTAATTAACAGTACAGTTTACTTACTGTTCCGAAAACTGCATTATGTGCTTTAAAAGGTGCAGTGTGTAGGAGTTGGCGTCCGTATATAGATATAAACTGTTCATTCTAAAGTAACGACAACACAATTTCTGTTTTTCAGGTGACTATACACTAAAGAAAACATACTTTTTTTCTGCCAATAGATCCCCCTAAAAGTTACACACTGCTCCTTTAAGTTTCCCAGAATGCCTCTCTGCAACTGCCTGAGAATGAAATTAAGTTGGCATTGTGAGCATTAAAGGTGCTATCAATAACATTGATAACATTCAGCCGCTAGATGTCACATTCTCCCTCCCCCGTTCCGTTGCATTTACTTCACAACAGGTGGTTGCCAGGCAGTTACCATCATTCTCAGCCATTTATCCGTTTTTTTCCGCACTAACTGACGACACAGAGATACCACTTGATACCAACATCGTTTTACTATTGGCTCACAAGCCTCGTTAGAAGTGGGAACCAAATGTCAGAGATCGTCCACAAAGATAAACAAAGCATTCATTTTGGACCCGCCAAAAAAATTTTAAATGATCGATTCACAATCTTTTTTTTTTTTTTTTCTGGAAAAGCCATACTTTTATTCAACACTTTTCTAAAAGCTCTGTGGATGTATTATTTTAAAAGGAAATTTGTCTACAACAACTTGTTATCAATTAGTCCTTTAAATAAAGATATACAACTATTTTGTAAAACATTGGGTTGCGTCAATCTTTATGTATTGTGACTGCATTGCATTCTGGTCTTTTGAGGCCACAAATGTATGTGTGCCATATCTTTACCGTATGAATTCTGAAATGACAGCTCTAGAAAGAAGCAATCTGACATTTGCTGTTGATGTTTTAAAAAGATAAAAAAAACATAATTTTAGCCCCACTTTAAATGTCAAAACCTGACGCCAACGTGTCACGGAGCGACGTGGAAACACGGCAAAACACACCATCAAACAACAAAATGGCCTCAGAGATACAAAGCGGTACTTTGCCAGTAGCTGCTTTTATCAAAGACTGTTCATTTTTCTCTCTTCTTTAATGATGATGGATGATGGAGGCTGGCGTGTTGGTAGAACAGAATGTTTTCGCTGAGGTAGATTACATTTTTTTTGCGAGTGAGAGAAGATTAGTGTTTCTCAGGTACATAGAGCAACCTGTTCTTTTGTTTCTGGAAGGAACAATGTGAGACTTACTTTAAACTCTTTCCATTTATCTCGAAGTCATCCCTGCAGTATATAATATTACCATTACTGTTTGATGAGTGGGATGCAGGAGTCAAATTGCTTGAGGCTTGTGAAGTGAAAGAGTTTAAACCCGACTGCAGCAGAATTGTGTTAAATATTTATGACCACACAGTGGCAGTCAGCGACCAAAAGAGGCATGGGGAGCGTTTGGCAGTGCTGCAAAGTCCAATGAGAACAGATTATCATGCTACACATGTCCTGATCAAGAAACCCACTGGCAGCAGAATAAAGGTTATGCCTGTCAACACATGAATATGATGATGTATCATTTGATAATCAATAACTCCAGGTCGTGTCAACATGGAATTCGATTTCATATTTTGTTGTCTGCACCTCTTTTTCCTCCGTTTGGTTAGAAAATGTACACCACTACATATGTCACACTTGTTTTCACAACAAGCTTACAGCTACTGTAGTATTCGGTGCTATTGTTTCTTTTGCTGGTGAGAAATTATTCAGAGTGTGGAGCACTAAGAAGTCAACTAGCGGCTTATGAGAGAGTCACAGTTTCAGTGATACAACGTGCGTATTCCTCTCTACTTTACATTCAGGATACAACAAGCTGCAGTGGCTGCCGCACTCTTCATGGTGAACAGAAAATGGAAAAAACACTCAGATTGGAGGATGTAATGTATGCTTACCACTTTATGTGGAAGGGGGTGCTCAGAAGATAACCTAAACGTGAGGTCACATATTGCTGCAGAGAAGAAACATGGAAAAACTATTAACTTTTCTTATATTTATCTATTGACTGTCCTGAGAGTTAAAACCTGAACACTGGAAGGGTTGAAACAAGTGTATCTTGACTTAATAAGTGGCGCCAAACACATTAAAGATCTCACATGATCACCCTTTAACCTCAATTAAAAATGCTTGGTTAAAAATGCTAAAGGTAAAATTTAAACTGTGTGACCTTGTGGAGTAAAATAAACTGGTTTGGTGCTTCTAGCATGAATATACATTGAAAGAAATTAATGCTAACAACGGGAGACATAGAGCAGTTTAAAGGGGACTTTTTCAGTGCTTGTGCGCGTACATTTGGGTATCTGGAGTGCCAACCAACCCACAAACTGTGAAATAAGATGCAGTCAGTTTTTAGTGGGCTGCCTAGATCAGAAAACATTAGGCTCTCCTTCCTATGTCACATGCAGGCTCATTAGAAGAGATCACCCACAGCGTGAGAACTACCTTTGCAAAGGTGCATCATATTTTTCCTAATCAGAGCAGACTGGGCTTTTTTGGGAGGGTTTCTTAAAGAGACAGGCGCTAAAACGGAGCGTTTCGGGGTAAATACAGGTATATTCAGGCAGGTTTTTATTGTCCAAGGAGGACATTTATTTGAGTCTTCTATGGAAAAAAATGCAGATACACACCATACATAATTATTAACTTTAACTAAAATTATATAAATGTGTGCCCCTACATATATCTACACATGTACTTCCATATTCACACACATCATATACATATTGTTCAACTGGGAATGTAATTTAGGACTAGCAGAAGGGACAAAGCACCTGTCAAAGTAAAACCCTTCACCATTTTAAAGTCCTTTATCTGCGACTAGACAGAAATAATGTGAATGAAAGTGGATTGAGGGGGTGATCAATGTTATTTTCTATCGTGACTGCTATCATAAATAGTATTTGTAGGTGCTGGGAGGCCTGTCATACAGACTCATGAGCACAGTGGGATGTTTTCATTTGAAATTGGAGACATTAGAGGACCAGACTACGGTGCAGGACTGGGGGGGACTCAATAATTAAAAGTCCTATAGTAGGTAACATTTCCAATGCTCTTTCTCACTTTTATTTCTGTGGCAGGGACTAGCCTGCACTACATTTCATCTTCATTATTGATGTATTTGACATTGCGTAGTGTGGAAGTATGCAATTGTTTGACTTGTGTTTCTTTATTTGTTTTACTTACCTATTTTAAATTTTTTGTGTTCGTCTGTACTTCCCCAAACAGTGTCAGTTTTTATACTTTCCATGTCTCAAGTACAGACATAAACACTGCTGGTTGTCCTATAACAGATATTCATTGCATGTTTGTAAATGTTTATCTTAAAATGGCAATAAAAATGTTAATTATAAAAAAAAGAAAATACCGGTAAGAGTATATTCCAAAATGTCAAACTATTTACAAGACAGCCAATTTTTAAGACTGGCAGAGCGTGCAACTAAAATAAATAAATAAAAATGCAAAATTGTTAATTAGTAGCCTATAAATAGTGTTTTAAATACGGTTCAGGCGTATCTGAAAATTGTGATAAATTAATTTTGCATGGAACAAGACATGAGTTTAATGTTTAATTAAGATCGTCCCTGTCATTTTCCGTCCTCTTTGAGGATTCTTCCTCAGCTAATCACCTGATTGTGTTCACCTGCCTGCTCAGATGCACCTTCTTCCTCATTAGCTCTCCCCAGTTTATATATAGAGGGCGGCTTTCAAGTGCTGCAGTTTGGTTGTCTGTCTGTCTCCTGTGATGCTTTCTGTGGCTAGACCAGTTCTTTGTGCAGCCAGCTCACACCACATCATAAAATAAAGCAAGAATTTACTGGGTTCGGTTGAGCGATCACAGTGCACATCTCGCTGCAAGTCTGGCTTCTCTAACACTGAGAAAATGCTGCTTCTTGAATCAGATTTTGAAGATTACTTTACCCTCCATAAAACGCGGTTTACAGCACACAACGGCAAAGAGTACCAAGCTACTGTTTGTCTTTTTCACCATGGCCTTTCAGTGCAAACGGAGCTAAAGCCGTCCCATAATAGCCAATGTTGAGACAAGTGAAGGGCTCACGGAGAAGACACTTTCAACATGTGTATCTCTCTTCAGTAAAGCCGAAGAGAAAACAATGCAGACAGACACTGACAAAAGGAGGCAAACACTACATGTAGCTGAACTAAAGCTGCAGGCATCAGAGCGATGATCCTCTCAACCTTGTTCTCATTAGATGGCAGTAATTATACCAAGGAATCCTAATTAATTGTATTGTCATGTATTGATTGGCTTTAAATGCATCTCAGAGCATCATTCAATATTTTTATCTCTTCTCTCCTCCAAGTTATGTTCTGCATGGTGATGAGACATCAAAAGGAGAAGTCCTGACGTCGAGCTTGTACCTCTCTAACAGTGACAGTAGTCTGACGTGTTCTGGCATTGCTTTCACACTCCCCACTCCTCAGAGAGTCCTGTACGTCCACCAGGATGCTGCGACCCATTCAGCTCCTCCTGTATCCGCTTTTAATGCGTATGAACTCCTATTAGGTGTTGGAGAGGACAAAGATTAACCAGCTGGTGGTGAAAAATGGAATAGAAAGCCCCTCTGGAGACACAGCGGTCACATCTTCAGCTTCGGCCTCATCAAATTGCCTTTCTTTGGTGGAGTGTGTTGAATAATGGCCTCGGATAGTCTGATGACATAATGTTCTCTATCTCGCTAAACATATTGTTGCCCTCCTTCCCATCCTTTTGAAAAATGTGCTTCTGCAACTTCTGATCAAGTTTTCCTTCTTCGTGTCTTTTACCACAATACAGCATCGCGGCGTGCCGTCAGCCGGGCTCCGGAGAGTCTGCCATCACCTTAATTATGATTGGGTGCAGGCAGCTCAGAGGTAATCACAGAATGTGAGTGACGAGGCCGTGCTAAGCACCAGCAGGAGGAAATATCAAAGACATCACAGCGACATCCTCATCGCTTATTTCAGTAATCCCTCATGGTGGAGAGCTCGCCGGCCCTGCCAAGAGCCTGGAAATGTTCCCGACCGTCCCCTTAATCCCAGGTGGTTAAGAGCTTTAACCCTCACAGACTGTTGTAGTTCCGCTTCATTCATAAACTGGATGACGAGTTGATAATACACACCATGATTATTGGTTAAAGGACTAGTTCGTTTGGACAGACTTTGATTTCAGCGGATTTCCGCCTGGGGAAATAATGTGTTTGACCGATGAGATCCTTTGTTCCAAGTGATGTCATACCTCCAAGTTTAGCACAGTATAGGTAGGTCCACCACAGTTTCATAATGAACTGGAAATGTGTTTATACTTCTCAGTGGGTGGGGTTAGCCATGGATGTATAAAGATAACTGGGTACAGCATCTGAGCCGAGGCATTCCAATGAAAGTTGCTCAGTGACGCATGAAGCAAAAAGATCAACTTCAGAGTATAAAATTACCCAGATCTTCCAGCGATCATTGGGCCCATAGTGCAGGAGCACCAGGGTTTCCTTTAACCCCACCTCCTAGCCCTCGGTCCAGCCTCGGTCGGGGCTCATCACATGAACGGAGGAAGGAAACTAACTTTGACTATTGGTGCATTTTATAACTTTTAGGACCTAATGACTTAAATAAGGGCAACACAAGTGTTTGTACTAAGTAGTTGATTTACCTAAAAAAGTACCCGCCGAGTTACAGACGTCTCTTTGTGAATGTAAGTTTATGGGAAAAAGTCATGTGACGGACACGGAAGTTGTAGTACCGCCGTTTGACCACTGTGTAAGATTTGCTTCAAAGCCCGGCGCTCTTCCTGGGGGCTTTTTCTGCACAGGGATTCAACTCGGTGGGTCAGGAACGGCACACTTCGTCCGTGGTGGTGGGTCACGACCGGCTGTAGGTCAACTTAGAAAGGCCCGGAGCGTTTTAATTAAATTAAGGGTTAGTTAATTATCTTTTTTTTCTCCATGGCCACTCCCGTATGTCGGAAAGTCGGCAGTGGCCGTAATCATGCAGAAAATCCAATATGGACATAGTTCCTAGGGTTACTGGGCTATTCCTGCACATCTATTTAATTGTATTGTTGTGTGTCATGATCTTTTAATTGCAATTGTAATTTGGGTGAACCGGTCCTTTAACTGAATCTGCTACTCTGGTAAAGAAACTCATTAAACCAGTCGCACATCCCCGACTGACCCACCTCCATAACTGTTTCCATTAGCAACTGGAGGAAAATACTTCCAAGAGCACCCCGTGAGCCTGCAGGGAGCGTCAAGCTGTGAGCCCACCACTAAATCCCCTGGGACAATGTTCAATCTGTCTTATTCGTTTCTCCAGATATGGCTGATAGAAAAAGGACCTGGCATCTGCAAAGAAACGACAATATGATGGGAACACATGTACGGCTCCA